>NW_015166427.1:1255916-1288525 GCF_001447785.1 Gekko japonicus
AAAATATATATTTTTATGCTGCCTTTCCATCCAGTCAGGGTCCCCAAGGTGGCACATAGAAACATTTATAACAATTAAAGACAACATTTATCATTAGGGGGGTACCCTCCCCTAGAAGAAGTGGAAGAACTGTGGCTCCAGAGAGAAAATAGCGGCATCGGTAACAACAATGGCGGCGAAACAGCGGCAGAAGCAGCGGCGAAGGGACGCCCCCCCGGAACAATGACTGGTCGGAGGTCAGCAGCGGCGCAGCGTCATTGGAGAGATTGGAGCTGGAAGGACGTAATCCCCATCGCCTGCGTGCAGCAAGCCCGACGAGCCAGCAGGGGCCGCTGTGGAAGCCAGCTAACTGAAGTCCCCCCTCTAAGAAAGAACTGCGCGAAGAGGCATGTGACCGCCCGGGAAAAAAGACGGAAGGAGAAGCAAGAACATCTGTGGGAAAAAAAGCCTTCGGAGGGTATCTGGTAGGGTTCCCATCCCCCTGAATTTGTGGCCATAGTTAGGACTCTAGAAAGTGTGTGCACACACGATACTCTGTAAGCCGCCCAGAGCCCTTTGGGGGTGGGCAGGGTAAAAATCCCATGTAATAATAATAATAATAAAAATAAAAATAAATGCAATAAAATCACATAAACAAGCAACACCAGAACAAAAAAAAAATAAGGGCTATCTCAAGACTCAACACATGTAACTGCAAGGAAATCCCACAATTCCACTTCAGTCTCATTGATTTCATTCCATCGAGGAAGTTATTTTCGGAGGCAAACTGAGCCATGGGGAAAAGTGGGGTATCAATGTTTTGGTAATGAAATAAAATAACAGTTTCAGCAACAGCATGCACTGAGCAAACTCTAACTTCTTCTGCTAGAAACCCTTTACAAACTTTGGTTTTTAAGGCTTCAAAAGGGCAACAATATCCTTCATCTTCTCCCTTCAAGCCATATTTTCTGCTTCAACTGAAAGCTGCCATCCCAGTCCTGCCTATATAACCCTCATCGAATCTCTCAGATTTCTACCCTTCTAGACCTCAGGCTGGTGAATCATGATTAGCCAATGACTTCCTATATGGCAAATATGCTGCTATGGAACCCCTTAAGAAAAAGAATGCTGGGAAGCAAAGTCCAATTTTTATTTCCTCTGAACTGGCACTTCTAAAAGTACTGCTTGCTACACGGGCTGACAAACTTCAAAATGAATGTACCGTTGTACTTACTGAGTTCTTCTTACTTCTGCATTTGCAATTGCGCTAATGAAAGGCACAATTTTGCCATAGTGTAAGAAGAGCCGCACCAAAGGTATGGCTGCCTCCTGTTTTTCCCTGCAGACTTCACCCAACACATGGGCAGCAGATGCTGAAACAGGCTAAATATGGAAAGAAATAAAGCTGTATAGCCAAGTAGTTAACATACTTCTCCTTAATTTGTGCAGGATTGCTAATATTAGTTGCAGTGCCCAGCTGAAAAGGTACCTGAGAGGCATCTAGTTGATCATTTTAGTCACAAGAGGGCACTAACAAGAAAACAAATATAACACTCTGTGCATTCATATTGTTTAGTAAATATTTCAGCAGCTTTTTTGAATGGGGAAGAACTGGCTACAGTTATATTTGTACTAGCTTTCTTCAGTATCAATTAAACTGTCCAGGAGATGCACAAAAAAGGCAATGTGGTATCCCTACTCTGAACCTGTGTTATGCAGAGAAAGCCTCTATCATTTATCAGCTATTCTGACAGAAGGATGTGGAATGTTAAGCTAGTCCAGTATCTACATAGGAAAAGAAAGTTACCAGTTTGGCTGGAACTGACATCACACAGGGCCAACAGGGAACTCAGAAGAAAGGTAGGTCCTTCTTGAAGCAAAAGAGGCTCACCAGAAGGAATCTGAAGAATTTTCAGAATGCTTAAGGTATGGAGGAGCTATATGCAATCCGAGGGGAGGGAAGGAGATAGTTGGCATGAAGCCAGGCTCAGAGAGACAAGGTTGTTAAAAGAAGTGGATGCTACATCTAGACCCTGATAAGGAAGTTCTGCCAGTTGTAGTGTCTATTATAATGGCGGCATTGTGACCTAGAAAGAAGGGAGAGGGTCAAAATGCAGCAGAGGTTAAATTTCACATATTGATTAGAACTAATCAGCCAATTATTTGGCTGCAGTCTTTTCAATGAAATAAAGGTTTACCCATAAAACAGAAGCCATTTCATTCAATAAAACACCCCTCGCCCAATCCACTAAACATGTATTCCTCCATTAATTTTCACGGTTATACTACAAAAAGCTTGGGCCTATTAAAATGGGAGAAAGGCAAAATATAAATAAAATATTTTAAAAGGCTTGCTTCATACTCAAATATATATTCTTATGCCAAATGCCCATTGGATGGCTGTCGATTTATTTAATGCCAGGGATCTGTACTGCAGTGATCAGTACTGGTTCCAATGCTTTTTCACTTGTTCATTAATGATTTGGAGTTGGGAGTAAGCAGAGAAGTGGCTAAATTTGTGGATGACACTAAATTGTTCAGGGTGGTGAAAACCAGGGAGGATTGTGAGGCACTCCAAAGGGATATGTCGAGGATGGGTGAGAGGGTGTCAATGTGGCAAATGGGGTTCAGTGTGGCCAAGTGCAAAGAGATGCACATTGGGGCCAAAAATCCTAACTATGAATACATGTTGATGGGGTCCGAACTGGCGGAGACCGACCAAGAGAGAGATCTTGGAGTTGTAGTAGATAACTTATTGAAAATGTTGAGACAGTGTACGACTGCAATAAAAAAGGCCAACGCTATGCTTGGGATTATTGGGAAGGGAATTGAAAACAAATCAGCCAGTATCATAATACCCTTGTATACATTGATGGTGCGACCTCATTTGGAATACTGTGTGCAATTCTGGTCACCACACCTCAGAAAGGATATTATAGCATTGGAAAAAGTGCAGAAAAGGGCAACTAGAATGATAAAAGGGTTGGAACTACCCAGGGCTTTTTTTGTAGAAAAAGCCCAGCAAGAACACATAAGCATAATTGGCTACACCCAACAGCAGAAACTCATTAGCATATTAGGCCACACCCCTAACAGCACAGTCATGAGCATATGAGGCCACACTCCTGTGTTACCAGAAGTGTGGTCATCCAGCCACACCCACCTTTTGCTTCTTATTCTGTTTACCTTGTTTGTTGTCAAAACCCAGGGCTTTTTTTGTAGCAGGAACTCCTTTGCATGTTAGGCCACACACCCCTAATGTAGCCAATCCTAATGAGTTTCTGCTGTTGGGTGTGGCCTATTATGCTAATGAGTTCCTGCTGGGCATGACCAACTCAGGAGTCAGCTGGAACTCCGTTCCTGTGCGTTCCTGCCCAAAAATAGCCCTGGAACTACCCTTGATCTTAGCCAAAAGGCAGAGAAGCTGGAAAAATTGTATGATTCTCTTATTAATATTATTTTATTTTACTAATTTTATTAATTTTCTCTTGTTAATGTTCTTATACTATTCTTATGTTATTACTGTTTTAATCTTTCTTATATCAGAATTGTACTGCTTTACTGGCTCTTGCTGTAATAAATTAGATCAAATCCAGATCAAAAGGGTTGGAACACTTTCCCTATGAAGAAAGGTTAAAGCGCTTGGGGCTCTTTAACGTTGAGAAGCAATGGCTGAGGGGTGACATGATCGAGGTTTATAAGATTATACATGGGATAGAGCAGGTAGAGAAAGAAATACTTTTCTCCCTTTCTCACAATACAAGAACTCGTGGGCACTCAATGAAATTGCTGAGCAGTCAGGTTAGAATGGATAAAAGGAAGTACTTCTTGACCCAAAGAGTGATTAACACATGGAATTCACTGCCACAGGAATTGGTGGCAGCTACAAGCATGGAAAGCTTCAAGAGGAAATTGGATAAACATATGGAGCAGAGGTCCATCAGTGGCTATTAGCCACAAGGTATAGATAGGAACTCTCGATCTGGGGCAAGTGATGGTCTGTATTCTTGGTGCTGGGGAGGCAACAGTGGGAGGGCTCCTAGTGTCCTGGCCCCACTGCTGGACCTCCTGATGGCACCTGGTATTTTTGGCCACTGTGTGACAGAGTGTTGGACTGGCCGGGCCATTGGCCTGATCCAACATTGGTTTCTCTTGTGTTCTTACGTACATGGAATCCATGAAATAAAGGAGAGAATTATTGTTGTTATTTTTTTTTTAAAACACATATCTGAAGCCACCAGAATGGTTTGAAAACAGTTCTGATGTAATGCTGGCTCCCCACAAAAACATGGAGCAAGCCTCAATGAATGTACACCCTCCTCTATGCAATTTTCCTTCCCTCGTGTAAACTGAGTCCACTCAGCCTCCTTTTCATCATGGTTAAGCAACTCATCAATACTAATGTTAAGAGTGGTTCAAGTGAACCAGAGTTTCTCTTAACCTAGTATCTGAAACCAAATTCAAACTGTAGTTTCAGGCCCCTGTTTAAAGAAAATCATGGTTAGCTTTAACCATTGGTCATGTCAGAGCCACCAACCCTTTACAGGTAGTTAAAGGAGAAAACGAGGAGGCTTCCAGAGAGTTTTCCCACCTAGCTGCTCATTTGTTAACCACAGTTATCAGGGAACCAGTGTTCTCAAGGAGCTAACACACCAGCCCAATTCACTGTAAAATGACAAAATAAGAATGATGACTTGCGGAGGAGATCTGGGGAACAACCAACAGCAAATAAATTACCTCAACATCTGCAGATTTTAAGAAGAGATCTCTAAGTGGGCTATAATAGTCTGAGGGAAAGACATGATCTTCTGTGTAAACCACATTTAACCTCAAGGAACCCAGGTCATCTGGTTTCAGTGACTTGTTGCCATTATCTCTGGGCTGGAGGAAGTACCTAGCAAAAGAGACAAAAAACAACCAAATGGTGTGTCATTATCAGATAGAAAATCCACAAATCTTCCTTCCCTGGGCCTTTTAGAGGCAATGTAGTAGCCTGGCAAGTATTTCCATAGTGAAATTAGGGGGGAGGTGAATTTTTTATTAGATAAAATTGTGATGCAATATTAGTACATAATTTTATAGCAATCATATCAAGTACCATGCTTCATAAGAGCTGGATTGCCGGAGAAATTTCAGAGGTAGTCTTAGTTCTCCCAAAAACTCATCGCCGAACTTCAAGTTGCTTGCATTCCAGAGATCAATTCTGTAACAAAACCAAAAAGTTAAACTGGTGCCATTTCTCCCCCTCTTGAATTCTTCATTCTACCTGCCCGCCCCCACACCATTTAGACAGGAAATGGTATCTTGCAAAGTTCAAAATAAAGTCCTGCCTTCCTGCCTTGAGTGGGAAAACAATGATAGGACTAGTGAAGATATGGAAAAGGGTAGCAAGCTGGCTTTGCAATTTTTAAATTGAGTCTACATCATATTTTTTGTGTTTTCTTAAAAAACACACACATTAAAAACAAACCAGCCAAAGAATCAACCAACAAGAACAGTGAATTCAATTCCTTATTTATTATATCACTGTTTGGGGGCAACCCCACACCCTCAAACTTACCAAGAATCCAGAAAATGGAAATGAAAACACAAGGTTGCCAACCTCCAGGTAGGACCTGGAGATCTCCTGGAATGACCTGGAGATCTCCTGGAATCACAACTTATCTCCAGACTAGAGAGATCAGTTCCCTGAGACAAAATGGCTGCTTTGGAGGGTGGACTCTATGGAATTATGCCCCTCTGAAGTACCCCTCTTCCTCAAAACCCAACCTCCCTAGGCTCCAACCCCCAAATCTCCAGGTATTTCCCAATCCAGAGTTATCAATCCTAGTAACACTGGCGTCCCTGACCACATCCACCAGAGCTCCTCCCACTCTGGGCACCTCTGAGTATCTTGAGAACAAACAACCAGAAGGCAGGCAGGATACATGAGTGGACACAGGCCCAACACGACCCACTTAAAAGATTCAGGAAGGCTTCCTTCTTGGTCCCTGCCAACCTCTGGGACATCATAGAGGCTCACAGTCACTTTCACACACCTCCTACTTCTACCTTTAATTCTTACAGTTCCTTACAAGATTTAACACTAGAACAAATTTTGACTCCACTGGTACCTTTAAGACCAACAAAGGTTTATTCAAGATATGAGCTTTTGTGTGCATGCACACTTCTTCAGATACAAAGAAATGGAAATAGAAATAACAGTCCTACGTATTGAGGGTGGGAAGTAAATTAGCATACAGAATAACGAAGATGTTTTTAACAGATTAAAATAACAAGATCAGATTATATGGCTATCATCTGTTCGAAAGATTAAAATAACAAGATCAGATTATATGTCTTCGGATTCAACTGGTGGGGGAAACACAGCAAGGAAATAAATATATCAGAATTGGAGATTGATGTATCCTTAATTTTGGAATGGTTAGAGATTGAACACTGCTGTCTCTTCTGGAACAAAAGAGTATTTTCAGATACTGTCAGCTAATGTGGCAACCTTTTAAACATGTTTCTACACAACACTCACAAAAAATCGAGAGACAAATACTCAATTTCTACTTGGTTCCTGAATATTTTTTTTAACCTGTCCAATCAGTTATCTGTGCGCTTTTCCCTAGAATATGGGAAACCACAGTATTAACCATCTAGTTAACAGAACAAAGTTTGAGTCCCAGTGGTACCTTTAAGACCAACAAAGTTTTATTCAAGGTATAAGCTTTCGTGTGCACACGAAATGGACACGTCCCTACAGAGTGGCTTGAATCAGGGAGACCAGGTCCCCGCTTTAGTGGGTGACCTCCCCCCAATGGCTGGAAGCGGCAATTGGCACATGGTTTAACAATAGTTTTGTGGCAAATGCTACAGTGTTGCTCCCTCCGCGCTGCCGGTGATGTCACTGTATTGCCAGCGATGTCACAATGGCCAGGGCCCCGCCCCAAGGGAAGTCTCCTGCGAAGACACAATCCTTTGCTCATGAACTCCTTTCTTCACTTGGTATATGGCTCATACACCAAGTGAACACATGAAGTTTATACTGAGTCACATCATTGGTTTATCAAGGTAAGTACTGTATATTCTGACTGAATGTGGCTCTTCAAAGTCTCAGGTCTAGGTTTTTCACATCACATAATACCTGATCCTTTCAAACAAAGATGCCAGGCATTGAACTTGGAAAGCTGATCCACTATCGCTCAGCCACAGCCCCTTAAGAAATGACATCTGATTTTGCTATATCCTCAGAGCATCGAAGTCCTGGGTTTCCGGCACACTCCTGGGTCAGGACGTAGGTCTACTCTATTCTGACCTTTGTAGCTTGGGCTACATTTAACAGTCTCAGCGTGCATTAAGATGGAGCTTTCCTGCTCCGTTTTGAAAATATGTATATCAGCTGACCATAAAATGATATACTTTCACAATTTTTAATGGCATCACTTGCAATGCAAGAAACCACGCCAATGCAAGAAACCGCAAGGACTTTCTGGCACTTTTGCTGGCTTCTCACAAATTTACTACTTAGTAGGGACTGTGAGGGACTGTGGCTGAGTTCAGACTGGCAGTTTGAAGCACGAGGGAGTCGTGGCAAAAAAGAGCCGGAACAACTTGTTCCAGGTATTTCTGGTCACAATGCACTGACTGATGCAGGAGCATACTGGGGAGGAGGCGCAAGGGAACGTTCGCACTGTTGGCCCACCCCAGTGCGGCTTTCTTTTTGGTAAGGCACGGCTTTCTTTTTGGTAATCCAGTGATATGCACTTATGCGCATCAGCAATTGTGGATTTCGGCATTCACACTTCCGGGAAGTGGGATAAACGCGCTCTCCAGGGTTTGCTACCACTTTTACCTGGTATTTTTTAAACTTGGGAGGGAAGCGTTACAAGACGGGTTGAGTACGGCTGGGGAACGCCGGACAGCTGTGTCTGTGTGAACCGGCCCTTTAATCCGTTTGTAAAATGTTTCGGGCACATGCCTTTGGGGCAAACTGAAAGTCTGAACTCAGTCTGTATGTGTGCATACATACATATGTGCAATGTGGAAACAAACTTACCTGATTTCCATCTTGTCCACTTCATCAGCATCTTCAATTTCAAAGTGGAACTTCTTGTTATTACTGCAGGGTCTGGTAATCTATTCCAGATGAGAATTGGTAAAATGATTAGTGCAATCTTACTAGCCAATAAACGCAGAACTGAAAAAAACTAGCCAATTGTAGATGAATAAGCAAAGACAGTTTTTGAAATCCAGGCAGATGAAGCAGGAAGGGCTTCTGATCATTTAAGAGACAGATGGAGAATCCATACCTGGCTTCTTATGTGGGACAGGGCACTGAGCAGACATAGTAGCAGTTTATAAGGGGAGGGCAGGAGGATTAATGACAGAGCTAAGAAAGTTAAATTGGCCAAACATTAGAAATATAGGCCATTATCATCACAACAAGGTAAACTGTCCTTGCCTAACCTTGCTGTTCACTTTCTAAATTATGTGGACATCAAGTTCTTTCTTGAGTTGCCCTGACCTGGATAGCCCAGGCAAGTCTGCTCTTGACAGATATCGGAAGCTAAGCAGGGTTGACTCTGGCAAGGACTTGGATGGGAGACCTCCTTGAAATACCAGCAGTTGGGAGGACAGGGGCAGGCTTCATTCAGCCACCTCTCTGAATATCCTCCAGGCCCCCAGGTAGGGGTCAGTCACCAGAAGTTGCCATGACTTCCAGGTGCACACACATTCACTCACACACGTATATACACACAAATCACATATGAAAAATCCAACACCCCCCCCAAAATAAAAAAGTTCTCTCTTGATTTAGAGATAAACTTGATCACATATAATATGCAGAAATAGCAAAAAAAGTCAAAAAAAATCTAAACAGGCCATTTTTATTTAGAAATTGAAACAATGGACCTGTGACGTTAAAATGTTCACCAGCTAATGAAGACTAATGTAAAAAAATAAATTAAAATTGCAAGGATATTTCCTCAGTTTTAATGTTACATGTCTAATCCATCCTAGTACCCTCAGAGTTCTGGTATCACATGTGGCTTTTATTCACAGAACCATACGTAAGTAACTTTTGATCAAACTAGATACTACAGTGACCATAGGCCAAATCCATGGCCGCTGTAACATCTAACTTGGCCTCACAATTGCAATCCTAAGAACATTATCCCAGGAGTAAGCCCATTGAGTAGACGAAAGCAGACCTGGCTAGGATTGCTCTCTTTGTATACTGAAGGATAATAGCGAACACTACCCAATCACTACATATCCAGCCAAGGTGGATAATACGAATCCCATCTGTATGGCTGTATTTTTCATCGATGGCAGAACAGCTGCATCTTATTTTTCATACTGAAAAGGTAATTCCGGTCTTTCCATTCTACCCTCCATTCTAGTTGAGAGCAGAGGAAATGGGGATTCCACTTATTCAGACTTCAACTGATAGCTCATGTTTTAAATAGGAAGGAGAGGTGAGGACTACACTTCCTAGCCTGAGGGCAATGTCTTGTCATATTACACATAAATTTGCAATATCATCTTCTCCCTTTTTTTACCAGTATGATTTCTGAGCGGGAAAGGATCTGGGAAAGTGCCTTTGAATTATTCAAAGGGCAATGCAGAACAGTGTAGATTCACAATTAAACGTTCCTTTTTAAATAGCAGATTCATGCATGCTGACAAGTTTTTAAAATTCTTAGCAGATGGGATGTTTGTGAAAATCCCAAAACACCTCAGCAGCTGAGCAACTAACTATGTAGGATCCATTATAACCCAACAAAAGCCAGATTTTTAACTGTCAGTCACCCTAAAGGTTCCAGAGAACACAGTCTGTATTTATCTCTTGCCCCCCCCCAAGTTAACTTATTTTGGAATAAATGGGGGGGGGAATCACAGTATTTTCATCTGCAAATCTCTGTGTGCTTCACTTTAATTAGATAGATTTGCCAGTCAGTGACCACAGTAAGTACTTTTGAAGATCTTTCCAAAGCTGGTTTTGATCATATAAATAGATGCATAGATGTTACTTCCCCTCCCTGTCTATAGAATGCATGAGCAAAACAAACTTCAGGATGCATTGCAAGCCCAACACTTCGGAGGCAGCTGCCTCTCTGCAGCACAGGAGGAAACTATTTTAAAAATGAGGTTATATATTATTCTGGCTTTCATAACACAAAGGCAAGAATATAACAATGAGGTTTTCGATTCTCACCAGCCTACGACACAAAAACTACCACTAGCGTACCCCACCCAGCAGTAACCACAATGCTTGCAACGGAATGTGTGCAGAGATGAAGTTGTTCAAAAGTCCCTCCCTGTTACAAACTCAAAACGTTTTGGTGGGCCAAAGGTTTTTTTCCCCCCTTCCCACAAAAAAGTGATTTCATTATCAGATAGACATATGCATACATGCACGCACACACGCTGATCTAACAGCTTTTTAAAAACATAGATAGCAACAGAAAAGACGGTTCCAGATAAAAAGCCAAATAGACAGCCATTTAAAAGGCTATGCTTGCAATTCATGAAGCTAATGGGAACTAGAACTAAAAGCACGGGACGCAACAGTCCTTAATTATGTATTTAACTTAAATGTACCTTGGAGCCAAAGAGCATGATATGTTTCAGCAGTTCTCTCTGTGCTAGTCTGTTTTGTACAGTCTCCTCACTGGAGATTAAAGAATTAATTTGATTTTGAATGCATTCACAACACCAGAAAGGGGCAGAAGTAAATTTGTTTTAATAAAATTGGCTGTGGCTTTTCATATTATGATATAATCTTACCAGTGCAGGAGAGACATATTGATCATGACTTAAGATCATGTCAATTAACTTGGCCAAGACAGTCTTGACACCAGCTTAACCTACTTCCTCTCCACCAGCCCTGCTAAGGCTTTATCACCTAGGGTTGTCATTCCCCAGTTGGGGGCGGGGGATTGCCCAGTTTTGTGGGCCCCTGCTCACCACCAGCCACTGGCTGGCAGGAGGAAATTCCCCCCCAACAGCAAGGTTGTGTGACATGCCTATGTCACCCAAAAGTGACGTGGGCACGCCGGGGCAACGCGCTGGTTTTTGGACAAATCTCTATGGTTTGAGGGTGATTTTACCATAGAGTTTTGTCCCAAAACCAGAGCATTGCTCCCAACATGCCTATGTCACTTCCAGATGACATAGGTATGGCACATGATGTCACTTCCGGTGAAGGCGGCATATCAGGGGTGATGCTTCTGGCTCTCAGAACATCCCCCCCCCCCACTGATGTCTCTAATGGACCTGGCAACCCTATTATCACCACATTCTTACCCCTCTGGTTCTCAGACACTGCGATCACACACACCAAATAATCCACTTTCAATCCACTTTGAATGTACTTTCCAACTGGATTTTGCCAGTTCACACAGTAAAATCCAGTTGGAAAGTGCACTGAAAGTGGATTGAGAGTGGATTATTCAGTGTGTGCGATTGCAGCATTAGACACCCAACCACCAAAAGATAAGCAAGGATTCACTGTTGTGGTGAGAAGAAGCCCCGTCCCCTGGAGATCGGGCTCTTTTTGTAGCAGGTACTCATTTGCATATTAAGCGACACACCCCTAATGTAGCCAATCCTCCAAGAGCTTACAGTAGCTCCTGTAAGAAGAGCTCTGTAAGCTCTTGGAGGATTGGCTACATTAGGGGTGTGTGGCCTAATATGCAAAGAAGTTCCTGCTACAAAAAGAGCCCCACATCTCATGCTTGTTACCACACTGCCTGTGGGGTGGGGAGCATGAGCTGGAGACCAGCCTATTACCTGTGGTCTTGTTGTAGATGCCACGTCTGGGTTGCCAATGGCAGCCTCCATTAGACAGGATGGAATGGAGCAAGGGAGCTATTTTCTAGAGGATTTTTCAAAACAGGTGGTATGTCTATAAAGGTTCATTTTTGGCCCGGGTCACACGAGTGGGATACTGAGCCGCTGAAGGGAGGCAAATTAGAGCCGGATCAAAAAGAACCGTGGTAGCGCGATCCAATGGGCCCCCGTGACGCTGTACTCTGGCCTTCAGCAGGCGATCAGACGTAGAGCAGCAAAATGGACGTTGCGCGTTTGTGTGCATGCGTGGGACGGGGAACAGTGCTGGCTATGACGGGCTACCAGCGCTTCCCCGATCAGATGCCTGGAGTTGCCGCGTGTCATCCGGAAGGTACTGCTCTGTTGCCGGTACCTTTTCAATGCAAGTTTTCAGGATGAAGGGACGGATTAGGGACGGGTGCATGACGCTTCCCAGGTGTTGCGGTATGATCGTGCCCGTTTGATGTGCCCTCAACCTGTCCTTTTCACGGGGCAAATCCTCCCGTGTGACCGGGGGCCCCCATTTAGTTTGGGGGCCAAAAGAGGTCAAACGGTTCATCATTATTATCATTTATAAAATATAAAAATAATCTCTTCATTTGAAACCCACCTTCCTCACTGAGACTCAAGAGTGGATCACAAAATATGAAAGACAATTCACGCAGAGGCAGCAAGGAGGACCTCCAATAAACAATGCAGTCGGACTAGGATTACAGAAATGGGAAAACAATGCGAATGAAAACTGGTCTAAAGCATAACATACCATGATGAAGCGAGGGAGGTGCAAATGTAGAGGACATTGCAGAAAAAAGGAAGGCGATATGTACAATAACAGTGCCCCAGGCTATAATACTGTCCCTTATAGAAGCATTCTCCTGCGCTGTTCCATTATATTGCCATTCTAATCCCTTTGTAAAAATGCCCTCCTGAACATTTCTGTTTTATGCATTTTGCAAAATGACAGAAAAGTGGGGGCCCTCCTTACCACCTTGGACAGGCCATTCCACAAGGTGGGAGCCAACAAAGAGAATGCGCGTGAACAAACACATGCCAATTTTAACCATTTGCAGGATGGCACCTTCAGAGGAGTTTGCTCAGATGCTGTGAGCCCCTCTCTGGTACAGAACTGTTCAAATAAGGAAAATGGTTGTCATGCTACGAGCCCATGGGGTAAAAATCAAATACATAAATGGCATATTAGATGGTTTTGTTGTTGATGTGCAGACTCTAAACTGGGAGAACTGGGTTTGATTCCCCACTCCTCCACATGCAGCTTCTGGTGTGACCTTGGGTCAGTCACAAGTTCTTTCAGAATTCTTCAGAATGTTATAATGAAATAAGGTTCTGACTATGCCACTCAGGATCTTAATGCTGATTTCATTTCCCTTATACTGTGGCTAAGTAAGGCAGAAATCAAGCGGCAACTTTAAGACCAACCAAGGCCCCGGTCACATGGGCCAGATAATGTGGGGGGGGAGGCGTGGCTGTTTGCCCCAGAGCAAAATAAAGCGTGGTAGCCTGATCACACAGTCTCCGTGCTTAGGCTGTTAGCTGGTGATCACACAGTGATGCTGCAGCATGGCAAAGAAGCGGCGCGGCGTGATCACACAAGCATTTAGCATTTGTGCACATTTGCAGTTCCGCGGAGCAGCACTCTTTCAGTTTTGTGTTTGTGCGCATGCGCTTACGAAAAACATCCAGTTTATGACGGGAAATGGATGGGCGCCGGATGCCAGGCGGTACTATCACTCCCATGATCAGATGCCCGCCTGTGCCGCACGTTTTCCGGATACTAGTGCACTTTCCTTGGTACTTTTTAACTCCGCATCTTCGGTGGGACGCCACAGGTTGGCCACGGGTGCGCTACGCTTCCCAGATGTTGCAGTGTGATTGCGCCCCGAAAATCTGCCCAACATTCATGCCTTTCGCGAATTCTCCGTCTGCCCGACATTCATGCCTTTCGCACGGTAAATTCTCTGTGTGACCAGGGGCCCAAGTTGATTTTAGCATCAGCTTCCACAAGCATTTTATCAGAAGAAAATAGCAACAAATTATTGTTCCTTTTTTAAACGTGTGTGTGGGGAGAAGGAGAATAGGAATCAGCAGATTTTTGGAAAAACTGCTGTAAAGTAGCAAGGTGCTGAGGCAAGTCCTTCCCTACAGATTATTAGCACAGCCCCTCTACACAGAGCTGTAGAGCTCACTGAAACAGGAAATCCACAGTCAGTCTCACCTCAGCCACGGAAATTACATAGACAAGCTTTCTCTTAACTGCATCCTTTACAAAATGGGAATGTCTTGAGAAATGGGGATAATACTGACCTTCCGATTGTTCTAAGGATTACCAATCCATCAATCAGTTTTATTATGATGATCCTACATCAGCTGACAAGGTTTACCAGGACATATGATGCCGTTTTGAGCATATGAAGCGTACTACATACTTAGTATTTACGCACTTATGCTTGTTCTGTCTCAGCTGGAATGCATTCGTGACATGTATAACCTCTCTAAAACTAAGCCTGCCCGCCCCCATTCCCAAAGCAATTTTGAAAAAAGTAGGCCTTTTTTCCTACCCTTTTGGCCTCACATCCTGTTCCCAGTATCCAAGATCAGCATTAGTAATTTCAGTTGGCTATTGTATGCTAGCCAATGTGAGGATTTACTCAGACATCACGATGAAGCTTTCTCTAAAGCAAAAGTAAACAAAAACAAAACCCAGACCCACCCTATACAAGCCCTTTTCATATATGGAAGAGAGAGAGAGAGAAGGAGAGAGAGGGGGGAAGGAAGGAACAAGTCTTGTGAACTGCTTTAGCGTTTAGATTGTACTCCTGTATAAAGTTTGCATGTATTCCTACTGATTGCAGCCAAAACAAAAGAAATGGGCGGGAGTGGCAAAATTCTGAATGATGCGAGGCTTTTCTTTAAGAAAAAAACCTCTCTTACACAAAGTTCTAGAGATTTTCTATGTAATGGAAGAGGCTTCTATTGAAGTGAAGGGATCTTTTGTGTTACAGTGTGTTGGCAAGTAACCAAAACCTTCGATTTTTGAATGGCTTGCCACTACCACTTTAAAGCTTTTTACGTTTCCTGTGAGACAATCCTCCCACCATTGACCAAGAAAGGCAGGGTGGAGTGGCTCTAAACCCCCATTTTGGGAAGCACTCCCTCCTCAGTACTAAATCAAAGCTTGGTTGATTGGCTCAGAAGGACCAACTGGGGAGGGAAAGCTACTAGATGAACTTCCCTGCAGTCACATGGAAACACGATCAGCTTCTGTCTGGATGGATGGTGAACTGGGCCCAAGATTTGGGAGGGCTCTGTACTGTCCTTTGAAAACTCTTTCACTAAAGGTAGCAGCTGGCAGAGTATGGAACTATTAGCCCCGGTTGATAGCCCTGCATTGCATTTTAGTACCCGCTCTTCTGAAATACCAACCTCAAAGTAAAACACTTCATCAAACTGTGGATTGTTGGTCTTCTTTTTAACTTTAGTCTTTTTGACGTCTGATCTGCTGGAAAGAAAGCACAGAGCAAAAAAAAAAAAAAAGTTACCCAAAATGTGACAATCGGTTTTGTAATTGTGAGGCCCACTCTCCCACAGCAAAGTATGTAACTCTGACCTTCCTTCAGTTTCATCTAGGGGTGTGCACTCGGTATTCAGTCGAATGCAGATCAGAGACCTCTATTTGGCCACCAAAGCAGCCCCACAGGAATAAAAGCCTCCCCTCCCCTCCCCGGAGTCATGCTGCAGCTGCCACCTGACTCTAGAGAGAAGGGAAGGACTGGCTGGCTCCTTTTATAGCTCGGTTTAAATCAAGATGCAAGAGCAAGCCCAGCCTCTTATAACTCGGTTTAAATCAAGATGCAAGCCCAGGATCGACTGGGGTGGCGGAAGCTCAGAGCTTCTGCCACCCCGGCTGATCCTCTCCCAGTAAGGTCTGCGTGCAGGGAGAGAGCCTTCCCTGCGCATACAGATGCTGGGGCCAGCTTCTTCTGGGGCGGTTTAAACCAGCTGGGTCTGTGCTGCAGGTAGGAAGAGCCCTCCTCACCAGCACAAATCCCGGGGCCAGCTTCTTCTGCGGGCTGGTTTGAACCACCCTACAGAAGAAGCTCTGCCAGGCAGCCAGGTCTGTGTGACTGGGAGGGAGAACCCTCCCCACCCGCACAGATCCTGAGACCAGCTTCTTCTGTGGGGTAGTTTAAACCACCCCACAGAAGAAGCCCTGCCAGGCAGCTGGGTCTGTGCAGTGGGGAGGGCTCTCCCTGCCTGTACAGATCCTGGGGCTGGCTTCTTCTGTAGGGTGGTTTAAAACCACCCCACTGAAGAAGCTCTCCCTTCAGGGATTTAAACTTTAAATGCTTGCTGGGTGTAGTGGCAGAGTCACACCGCAGCAGCAGTGCAAGACGAGTCAACCCAGAAAGAATTTAAACTTTAAATCTCTTATCAATTATACCCAATGGGGACGACTGTATAATAGGGTATAATGGAGCTGAATATATTTGGGTTTCCCAAATATTAACCTGAATACCAGCACAATACCAATACTGGTATTCAGGAATATTCTGGAATACCAAATATTTTTGGGTCAAAAGTACCCGAATCCCAAGTCAACTGAATTTTTTAAAATCTTGCACACCCCTAGTCTCGTCTCCTGCAGGATGAATTTGGGAGAAGGCCTTCTGGTCCGCTCCCCTTACCATACTTGGAAGTGCCTGAACAGGGATATCCCAGAGTTGTGAATCAAAAAAGGTGCAAAAGCTTGGCTAAGGGAAATCCTGCATTTAAGTCACTGCAGAATCTCTCAGTGTGGTCATTATTTTCTACCCACTGTAAGGAGCACAAGGAAGGCTGTGCATGTCCCCAGGGCTAATTCTTGATCTCACTGCAGATAGAAATGTGGATGTTAAGCCTTCAAACAGGCTCTTAGCATAATTTCTAATGAAGCATTATCTTTTTGTGTAAAGAGAAAAAAGACAAGCGTAAGAACTAAAGCCACTTTCAAAAAAGACACTTTGATACATCTTAAAACAGTTTATTCGATGAGATATGTTGCTACCTCTAGGTGTGTTTTTTTAAAAAATACAAGGGCTTATATTTATCAGAATACACCTCTTCCTTAAGGCAAGGTCAGTAGGGATTTTAAGTTAGTCTCAAATCCCTACTGACCCTGCCTGAAGGAAGGGGGTGTATTCTGATAAATTCTTGCCTTGCTTAATTCCTTAAATCCTAAAAGATTCTTGCCTTGCTTAATTCCTTCCTTTTTTTGTACCTAATTTTGTGATTTTTGGGGGAAATGACAGGTAGGTTTTTTTAAAAAAAGAAAAGTTAAAGTGCTAACCTGCACGGTCCTGTTAACGTAACCGTTGCGTAAGGATCACATTGGCCGTTCACTATTGGCAGGCCTTGGCATTCTAGAACTCTGAATAAAGGGAAACAACATTATTACATAAAGTCACAGCATAGGACACACTTAGAGACACAGGACAGAGACGTTTAACATCTATATGAAATCACTGGAAGAGACCATCCTGGAACCGAAGTGAGGTGCCATCACTATGTGGGTGACTATCCTTTGAAAAGCACCCCATGCTCTACATCACATCCAGTTTTGATTACTATAATGTTTTTTTAGTGGGGCTGCCTTGAAAACTGGAAACTTGAGTTGGTCCAAAATGCAGCGGTCAGGCTGGATACCCCTGTGCTGAAAGTTCTGCACTGGCTGACAGTCTTGTTTCCAGGCACAATTCAAAGTGCTTTAAACCCCTGAATGGCTTGGGGCCAAGGTACTCGAAGGACCATCTCCCTTCTCCCATCTCGAGAGCCAGTTTGGTGTAGTGGTTAAGTGTGCGGACTCTAATCTGGGAGAACCGGGTTTGATTCCCCACTCCTCCACTTGCACCTGCTGATGTGACCTTGGGTCAGTCACAAGCTCTGGCACAGCTGTCCTTGAAAAAGAGCAGTTTGTGTCAGAGTTCTCTCAGCCCCACCCACCTCACAGGGTGTCTGTTGTGGGGAGGGGAAGGGAAAGGAGTTTGTAAGCCGCTCTGAGACTCCAGGTGAAGGGCGGGGTATAAATCCAATCTCTTCTTCTTCTTCTTTGTATTGTCCAGTCTGCTTCCCAAACCCTTCTCTCTGTGCCCCTGCCTGAAGATGCTTTGCATGCAGAAAGTCCCAGGCTCAGGACCTACATGCAGAAAGTCCCGGGCATCTCCACTTGTGGGAAGTGATGTGAAACACTTCCGCCTGAGACACTGGAGACACTACCAGCCTGGGTAGATGATATTGGCCTTGACAGATCACTACCACCACTATCAATGGTGGAGGATAACAACGGGGTTAGGGGAGGTCCCCGGAAGATCAGTCCATGATACCGCTGGACTGGCCTTGGACCATCGACAGGACAATATCACCCCAATGAAAGGATTGATACCATCTTTGGAGACCATCTTGTTTGTATGGAGCACTTTATTCTTGTTTTGTTGTTATTTAATGGTTTTACCGTTTTATCCTGTTTTATGTATGAGCTTGTGTCCTCTTGTAAGCCGCCCTGAGCCCGCTCGTGGGGAAGGCGGGGTAAAAATGTTAACAATAATAATAATAATCAGTGGTCTGACTAAGTATTAAACGAGTTTCATGTATGAGGAGCACACACCCCTTCCCTGATGGTCAGGTCTCTTCCCACAGCCCTTCTCCCTCATCCCTCTTTAGCTAAGGTTAGACACATTATGTGACCTTGACTGATCAAAAAGATGCTAGAGAAAAGTTACAGGAGCACAGAGGGAGAGGATCCAGCTCACCTCACACATATGCTCTGAAAAGACTTATTCCACCTGCTCTCTATACACCATTAAGGGTGTTCCCACACAAGGTTACTTGCCCCAGATTGCATGCTGTTGGAAAATGGGTTTCTTTCCTCCTTCCTCACAGCATCATGACTTTTCTCTGATGTCCCCCAGTCCTGCTTTGCTCTGAGGTTTTGTGGGAAATTGCAGTAAACCCTGGATTTGCCATATGGGTGGGAATGTTTGGATTTTCCCAGTCCCGCCTACACAGCAGCCATTTTCCCTGCAACAGGCATTTTGTCTTCTTGACTTCTTCTCTTCTTGACCTAGAATTTTTCTTTTTTAAAAAAAGCGGTTATTGAATAGCATTATATCGATATATCTGTTACCCCAATATATTAATCAGGTTCCCTGAATTCTCAGCTTTTCATTTACGAAAAATATCTAGCTCATTTTGTTGCAAAGATTAAAAAAAAAGACATATCTCTGCTGGGAAAGAGGCCAGACTTAACTTTTTTTAAAAAAATGAAACCTGGTAATTCAGAGAATTTTATACATATTTAGGTATAATGGTATACTGATATAATGCTATCCTGATTTTTTTTTTTAAGAACCACTGGGGAAACCTGTTGTGTGGAAGCCCCTTTGCCACTGTGATGCATTACCAGCTCCAACAGCAATAGGGAAATTACAAAAGCCTGTCCCTCTCCAGAAACACCGAACACTTGTTTAAGGACACAGAATTCCTACCATGAATGGTTCTAAGGTAGGCACTTGTGATAATTGTACACTTGGGGGATGGAGGGTGGAATGCTGGTGACAGATTGCAGAATAGGGCTGCCAAATCCCCCCGGGGGGCGGATTTCCCCCCGCTTTGGAGGCCCGATTTCCGCCACCGTGGAATCGGGCCCCGGGGGAAACCCCACCCCGGCGTGCACGTCAGCCAGATGTGACATGATGATGCCAGGCATGCTGGGGGCGGGGCCACAGCCATTTGAGGGGAAAACATAGAGTTTTCCACTCAAATGGCTGTGGTCCCGCCCCCAGCGTGCCCGGCGTCATCACGTCACATCCGGCTGACATGCATGCGGCGCGCGCGCGCTGAGGACGCCGAACGGGAACCCCCCGCCGCGAGGTAAAAACGATTTGGCAACCCTATTGCAGAATAAATACAGGGTTGCACAAAAGCAGACAGAAGGCGGATCACAAAAGGCTTCTGGAGGTCGAAGGCCTTGGAAAACCTTGGTTTATAGTTCTAGGATTCCTTTTTCAGACAGTTTTCCTTTTTACACAATGCAGCTGCTGATGCTGCAATTTGATGGGGGGGGGGAATAGCACGGGGGAAGGGGCCTTCTTAACTCATTCTCCTTGCAGCATTTTCCCACTGGAAGTTGCTCTGCCCAAGTTACTTTGGGGAGGAGCCATGGCTCAGTGGTAGAGAATCTGCTTTGCTTGTAGAGGTTCCCAGCTGCAGTCGCCGGCATCTCCACATAAAGGGACTGGGGAACCATTGATGCAAAGGACCTCTCTGTGAGACCCCGGAGAGCCACTGCCAGTCAGAGTAGACAATACTGAACTTAACAGAACAATTGTCTGACTCAGTATAAGGCAGCTACATATGTACTGTCATCACCGTAAAGGAAAAGATAGGAGTACTAACATCTTTTCAAACTGCAGCCTCAGCATGCAAAGAAGCAGATTACAGTCCCCAAAGATGAATCACAGAACTACATGTAACATACAGTTCCACCCCAAAGTCCTGCAGAAAGTGATGAACAATTTGTGCTTTTGTACGTGCTTAATGCAAAGAACACAGTGGAGGAAAAAGTACACATCACACCCATTTTAAATATTCCTTTCTCTTTGTGGTTGTGGCAAACTACACTTCACCTTTTGTAAATATATAATTTCGAGCTTACAAGAGATTTGTAGTTGAAGTTTATCTAGTACTCAGCGCAGAGTCTTGTGTTTACTGTCTTAAGTGTTTACATATCTGCACATCCCTGGGATATTCTGAAGTGCAGAGCAATAGCCTGCAATCCACCGTTCTGGCAAAGATGAAAAGAGGGGAAGACGCAGATCAAACAGATGCCTCTTCTACTCATGGGAGACTTTTTTTCAAAATAAAAGAGTTACCCTCATGCTGCAGGTTGGTAAACAGACACCACTGAAAACCAACTGAATAATATAGCACTGATTTAATCAGGGCTTTTTTTGTAGAAAAAGCCCAGCAGGAACTCATTAGCATAATAGGCCACACCCAGCAGCAGAAACTCATTAGCATATTAGGTCACACCCCTGACTGCACCACTCATTAGCATATTAAGCCGCACCCCCCATGTTACCAGAAGTGTGGTCATCCAGCCACACCCACCTTTTGCTTGTTATTCTGTTTACCTTGTTTGTTGTCAAAACCCAGGGCTTTTTTTGTAGCAGGAACTCCTTTGCATGTTAGGCCACACATCCCTAATGTAGCCAATCCTAATGGGTTTCTGCTGTTGGGTGTGGCCTGTTATGCTAATGAGCTCCTGTTGGACATGGCCAACTTGGGAGCCAGACGGAACTCTGTTCCTGTGCGTTCCTGCCCAAAAATAGCCCTGGATTTAATTAACCACCACAAAACTAACATCGGCCTTTTAGGCACAGGTGTTTTGCCTCGCTTTCACTGTGCATGTCCGTTGGGTTTTCTTTTTCGTTCTGCATTGTTTTCCCTCCCTTCGACGCTCAGTTCACTTCTTGTTCGCTGTTCCCCCAGGTTTTCTGAGAGTGCTTTTGTGCCATTTTTCCCCCTTGCTTTGCTTCCAAGCTGAAGGTAAGTCAAAAGCATACAAATTCCCTTGGATTTCTACCCCGCCCTGTCCCCGCCACTCATAGACCACTCCCCCACCCTCATGTTAAATTTTTTCAACCTGCATTTCTAGTGATATGAAACCGTTGCTGGTCTTATGCCGCTTGTAAAAAAAAAAAGACTTTACAGCCTTTGTGTTTACCCCTTCCTCTGCGACAAGACATGTATTACACCAAGCTCCATGCAGAAGCAAGCGTAAAAAGCACTGTCAAGGAAAGCAAACCAGAGCTCCCCGCATACACAGTGAGCCTGGCTGGGCTGAGTGCTCCTGCCGCCTGGTTTAAACCTCTCCTATCACCCATGGCTCCCTGCACAGGCAGCTCTGTGCTGTCTCCTCCCAGTTTAAACAGAGTGGCAGGAGAGGTCAACCCAGCTGGGCTCGCTGTGCACGTGGGGAGCTCTGGTTTGCTTTTCTTGACAATGCTAAAAACCAGGGCTATTTTTGGGCAGGAACGCACAGGAACGGAGTTCCGGCTGGCTCCCAAGTTGGCCACGCCCAGCAGGAACTCATTAGCATAATAGGCCACACCCAACAGCAGAAACTCATTAGGATTGGCTACATTAGGGGTGTGTGGCCTAACATGCAAAGGAGTTCCTGCTACAAAAAAAGCCCTGGATTTTGACAACAAACAAGGTCAACAGAATAAGAAGCAAAAGGTGGGTGTGCTGGATAACCACACTTCTGGTAACATGTGGTGTGTGGCCTAATGTGCCAATGAGCGGTGCTGTCAGGGGTGTGGCCTAATATGCTAATGAGTTTTGCTGTTGGGTGTGGCCTATTATGCTAATGAGTTCCTGCTGGGCTTTTTCTACAAAAAGAGCCCTGCTTTTTACACTTGCTTCTGCATGGAGCTTGGTGTAATGCACATCTTGTCACAGAGGGAGGGGTAAACACAAAGGCTGTAAAGATGATGATATTCTTATTAATTCAGTATGGCTCCTAGTACGAAAATGATAAAATGAAGATAATGAAGGTGCAAAAACAGAAGTCTCTGGCCTATTTAAATGGAAGGTGCTTGCTGGACACTACTGCACAGCTGCAATAGGGCAATTACATAAATTTTAAAGAACATTTGGGTGCCACCTCCCACATGTCACAAATGACATTCCACCCCAATTTAGAAAAACGGGGTGGGGGCGGGGTGGGGCTGTAGCTGCAGAATGAATACACCAGAGGAAAAAGAATGGTGCATAAGGCAGGAACAGAATCCAAAGTCAAGCTTAAAAGGCTTACTGCTGGGAAAATCTGCAGCAAGCTGTGCGTGCATAAGAGGCCATCGACTAAACAGAGATCTGTGGAGAAGAACTTATTTGACTATAACATTCATCTGCTTTTTTGAAAAGGGGGCAATGGAGAGTAGTTAGGGACAAACTACATGCAAGGCAGGAAATCTGTGATCAGACCTTCTTACTATTTTTTATCATTTCACAGTAGGTGGGCTGGGGGTCATAGTACCGGACAGTTCCCCCTTGTTTTCTTGATCAAAATAATCTCAAGTACTATTAACTAAGTTGGGTGGGGGAGAGGCAGGCATCATACACACACACACACACACTGCAACTGATAACAGCTCTGGGGGACGGAAAGGATTTCAGTTGAGGAAACTATGCCAATGTCATAGCCCTGATCTAATGTTTCTAATGATCTAAGGAAGCAATTGTGTCAAAGACTTAAAAATGTCAGGGAATTCCAACCACAGATCTCCTTAGGCTTGCCAAGTCCCCAGGGGGGCGGGGAAACCCCCACCCCAGAGGGCCTGTTCCCCTCCACCGGCGGATCGGGCCCCAAAGGGGAACCCCGACGTGCACGTCACCCGTAAGTGATGCAACCATGCCAGGCACGCTGGGGGCGGGGCCACGGTCATCTGAGGGAAAACTCTATGGTTGAAAAATAATGGTCCTGAAATCCTGGAAACTGGGGGAGGGGGGGAGATTTAAATCCCAATCTGGTAATGTCCTAACCAAAAATCAGCAATCACAGTAAAGGTTTCCCCACCAAAAGCATGAACTCCATAAGCCACTGAACAGCCACTTAGGCAAGCCATTAAATTTTCTTTCTAATCTGCAATCTGGTCATAAATCCTGACCTATCTAGCATGTTTGTTATAAGAATTATTTAGAGAATCATACATGAAGCTCTTGAACACTCAAAATTGATATATAAGTACTTTTTAGAATGTTTCAAGTGAATAATTCTTCAGCTCTTTGACTGGACAATAGATAATGACTAGGACTACATTTCCCCTGAAATTATTTGGATACCTGTTCTCCATTGTTTTGCATCCGTTTCCTGTGACTCACGACACCAATGACTGGTGTGTTTATTGCAACTGTTGCCTATCCCATATGCATTAGAAAAGCAGCATGATAGTTGAGACGGGCTATTCCTGTGCTATCATTTTAAAAATAAAATCCTTTCTATGAATAGCTGATGTTGGACACATGACAAGATTGAATAGTTTATATCATCACTGAGGGCAAACGAAGCTAATTCAGAACGAGGAAATGCTATTTCTAACGCATTGCCCTTACCCTGAATTGCATTATTTGACCCCAGTGACCTCACACAGATGAGTCTGATTTGGTTAATTACAATGGGGTTAAGTATGGAAGAAGAAGAAGAAAAAGAAGAGATTGGATTTATACCCCACCCTTCACTACCCAAAGGTGTCTCAGAGCGGCTTACAAACTCCTTTCTTTTCCCCTTCCCACAACGGACACCCTGTGAGGTAGGTGGGGCTGAGAGAGCTCTGACAGAAACTGCTCTTTTTTCAAGAACAGCTCTTATCAGAACTACGGCTTGCCCAAGGCCATCCAGCCAGGTGCAAGTGGAGGAGTGGGGAATCAAACCCGGCTCTCCCAGATTAGAGTCCGCGCACTTAACCACTTCACCAAACTGGGGAGAGATTTCCACAAAAGTGCAGGAATCCATGTGGAAAAATCCTAAACTTTTGTCTGAACTGGGGAGAGTGAAAACTTAAAAAAAAAATGCTGCAATCTCACAAGATTTAGCAACCCTATAAATCTGGGAATATATTTTTTAAAAAATAAATTGTGGCGGAAGGGAAGAGGAAAAAGTAGTGGCAAGAGGGTTGGGGAAGGATCAAGAAAGTGGTGGTGTCGGAAAGAAGGAGAAGTGGCCACGGCAGGAGTGGGAAGGAGGTCAGGATGCTGCAGTGGCAGGGAGACAGGAGAGGGGCCAGAAAAGCAAGAAGACGCAAGTGCCAGTGTGGGAGGAATGGGATTTTCCTTTCCCGAGGACTGCCTCATGGGTGTGTTTGGATCTAAGTGTGAAACCAGCATTCACCCCAAAGAATGCATTAATATTGTTCATGCGACTATTGCCCATTTCATATATATTAGAAAAGAAGGATAATAGTTGAAATGTGCTATTCCAGACAATTTTTTAGTTCGTGTCTGATCACACACACACACACACACACACACACACACACACACACACACACAGAGGCATGACTAACTCCATTCGATATGAAACAGAACATCGAAAGGTCAGAGGGATTAAAGAATCCATTCCACACCCGAAAACAACAAAGCGTCTTTTCGTACCCGAAAGACCAATAAATGTATTGCAGTATAAGCTTTTGTGAGGCAGAGGCCACTTTGTCAAATATGGTGGGCCCTGGCTCACAAACGTTTATATAGCACAATACATTTGTTACTGTTTTAAGGTGCCAGAAGACTGTTTCTTGTTCTGGCTGCAACAGACTAACAGGGCTACCACCCCTCTGGCACTCTACCTCCCATTCCCCCCCCCCCAAAGCCATTCATGCAACAGCACTTCCTCATAAGAACCTGGAAATGCAGCATGTAGTGTTACCTGCTGGAGTGGCACTTGGATGTAATCACCATGCTCCTTTTGTGTGCACACAAAAAGACAGGCAGATAAAGGCCTGGTTGGTACTCATGTTACTCGGATAGCATGGGAGCTGCAGCAGTGCCTTCTTTCTCAGTAGGCTTCTCAGCTGCCCAGGCCCAGTGGGGAATTCTCCACCCCCAATCTCCTGCCCTTCAGAAATTAAAGAGCAGGAGAAAAAATGGCCTCCATGGCAACTCTCTAGGGATTTCCCCTACTCTCTACAGTCTTTATCATAGAGATTACGGGAAATTCCTAGAGAGTTACCCAGAAGAGACATTGTATCATTCCCAAACTTCACCCTCCTCAGGCACTTAAATATCCTAGTATTTGCATAGGCAGTGTTGTGAATTGTACTCCTCAGATTGCCACTGTAAAGTGAGGAGCTCTGAACCACACAGAACAACTCATGATGTAGCTTTTCCTCATGGTAGTGTCCACCCTTGAACTAGGATAATGCCAGGTGTGGGGAGGAAGCATAGTGTGGGCTCTCCTTGCATGGCCCAGGGTTCCTTATGTTACCTCAGTGGCATGGGAACGACAAAGCTGCGACAAGTCTCTCACCACCAGAGAGTGAACAGGAAGTCTCCCCTACAAAAACGACCAGGCTTTAATCTGCTAACTCTATCTGAAGTAAAGGTAAAGGTAAAGGTTCCCTTGCTCGAAAGCCAGTCGAGTCCGACTCTAGGGTTGCGGTGCTCATCTCCGTTTCAAAGCCGAAGAGCCAGCGCTGTCCGAAGACGTTTCCGTGGTCATGTGGCCGGCATGACTAAACACCAAGGCGCGCGGAACGCTGTTACCTTCCCACCGAAGTGGTACCTATTTATCTACTTGCAATTTCTTGCTTTTGAACTGCTAGGTTGGCAGGAGCTGGAACTAGAGACGGGAGCTCACTCCGTCATGCGGCAACTCGGGTCTTGAACTGCTGAACTACTGACCTTCCACAGCCTGCAGTTCAGCGTCTTAACCACTTGAGCCACCGCAGAGTATCTGAAGTACTCTGTCATAAATGAAAAATGTTATTTGACAAAGTTGCCTCTCTCTAACAGGCTTCAGGGTCAGTTATGAGACAGCTATAAAAGGAGTTATATTTATTTGATTTGCAGATTTATGATGAATCAATGATATTTCATCACTTTGTATTCACAGGCTGCTTTTACTGTTACCCAAAAGAGGATGGGATCCAGGAGCAGTATTTAGATACAATGTTCCACTGCTTTCCTGAAAAAGCCCGCTCTGAGAAAAGTCACCCTACCCCTTTCAGAGCGATTCCTAGCAGTGAGGCAGGAAACAGCTGCAGAGGATAAAAGGGACCAAGACATCATTTCTACAGTAATTAATGCTCCAGGCCTGGTAGAATAAGGAAGCCTTTGCTCTCATTCAAAATGGCTTCAGTGTCAAGCTTAGGTGGCTCTCCTTTGGGGGAGGTCATTATAGGAGTTTACATGTAAACTACTTAAGATAAAATAGCAGAAAGACAAGAGGAAGGTTTAAATATTTGCCTATGACACAGAGCTCCCTTGTGTTCTCCTTAGGATTCTCTCCACAGCGAGACTCTGAACCTTGGGCTTACACATTTAATGTAGACCTCTTTTTCCTCTCTACTCACTCCAAGCAAGAGTAAATGAAAAAAAACGTAGGAGAGAGCTTGCAGGTAAACAACCACAAGGACAAGCAGTTGGGAAGATGTTTATTACTTAATTTATATACCGTTTGCCACTCTATGCCAAAATGGCAGTAAGGGGAACAAGGAAGGGAGAAGATAGGCTACACGTGAGCAAAATCTGTCTGCAATCTCTCTCTCTTGCTCAGAGGAAGCTTAAGGAAGGGGGAATGAGAATGTTCCCCAAAGACCCAGTCATGAAACCTGAAAAAACTATTAACCATATTACACACAGTGGGGGAAATCATGTCAATATTAACGTATCTGGCAACTGAGAATACTCCTTTGAGAAGAATTCTCTCCTACTGCATTCAAGTCTGCTTCACCTAACACTGGTTCCCATGTCACTGCCATGGCCCACAAATTAACAGCCAGTAATGTCTGAAGCCCACTATCAGGTTTGAAAACACAAAATAAACATGTCCTCCGAAGCAGCAATAGTCTGCAGGTAAAACTAGACAGGCTGCTGGTGGAGTAGTGATCAGCTCTTCCCAGCATTTTTTTTAAAAAGTGAATTGTAGCTGTCTGAAGAAGGGGAAATCCCTACAACGCCACCGCCTGCATAGCTATAGAGTTTTTTGGGGGGAAAGCCCCCTCACCAACATACATTCCTAACAACACTGGAAGAAGAGGAGGGTGGGAAATGGGTTTCAATTAACTTTAAAGAACACAGAAGAGATCCAGTCACAGATCTCCCAATGTATCATCTGCTTTGACCCTGAGACTCCTTGGGAGGTGCTTACTGTTGATTCTAATCATTTCTACTGTTACTTCTACATTACAAGGAGCTGTTGACACCACCACCCCGCCAAAGAAATACAAAAATCCACTTCTTGGTGCCCCTCCCTATATGAAGCAGTCCTGAAAGAGTGAAGCACTATCTAGGATATTTAACAGAGGAACCTGGGGGGAAGAAAATCCTCTCAATCAGAATATTCTCCTAGGAGAGAGCGAGAGCGCCAATTCATTAGTAGCTTAACTGTTTTATTGAGCAAATTATGAACAGTATTGAAGTTTTTTAAAAAAAATATCACTCAGAAAGTCTTTTCATTTCTCATTTGTAACTACAAAAAGTCATCTTACATTTCCTTCACTGAAGATGTGTCAAGAATTTTAATGCATGCACATAGAAAGAGTTACTTAGGGGATTTGGTGGAATTAAAAAAAAAAAATATGGCTATAGTAAGAATGGGGTTGGATCCAGCCATATTTTCCATTGATAAAAAAGGGAAGATGGGTCCTGTTTGATCACCCAAGGGCTATGCTGGGACCCATCATGGGCTCAGCCACGAACAAAAGCCATGTGAAACAAGAATTGTGGTAAGGTGGGGTGTTGGGAGAGATGGAGTAGAAAAGCCAGTTGGATCCACTCCAGTGCTGCTAATTTAAAGCAACAGTCTGCTAGCATCATGACCCTTTTTCCCAGGGAAGGAATAGCTGGAAAATAAAAAGGAACAAGAAGACATTTCCTAGTGTTTGGACTGAAGTTGGAAAAGGTTGTGAAAAAATTGGAACAAAACACTTGAAAATATGTAAAAATAGCAAAAAATTAAGACTACCGATAGAAAGGAGAAACATATGTAAGACTGGATAGTTAAGCAGAATCCTGTATTTTAACATGATTTAAAAAAAAAGAATCCCATAAAGCTAGGTAACAGGTAGAGAAATCTGGTTAGATGAGGGGTGCTTGGGGTTTTAGGCAGAGTAACTAAATGAGCTGCAAATGCAAAGCAGGAGAAAACAAGCTACAGAACATCCAGACAGACTGCTTCATATTTACTTATCACATGGAGAGAGAAAAATGCTTAATTCACCTCAATTTTTATTTTTACCATTTTTATTTTTACACAATCAATAGGAAGGATAAGAGGTTGAAGCATATTCAACACTGCATGTTTCCTGATCCCACTTTGGATGGAACTTTGAAGCAGAGTTCTGAATGCTGAGTCCAGAGCTATAAGGAATAGGCGACTGCAAACAGAAGTTCGGATTGTAAAATAAGGAAGTGATCAGGAAGGGAAATTGTGGGGGAAACTGGTAGGCAGAGGAGGAAGTCAGCATCTTGTTCCAGCGTGGTGTAGTGGTTAAGAGCGGCGGACTCTAATCTGGATTCCCTACTCCTCCACTTGCAGCCAGCTGGGTGACCTTGGGTCAGTCACAGCTCTCTCAGAGCTCTCTCAGCCCCAGCTAACTCACAGGGTGTCTGTTTTTGGGAGAAGAAGGGAAGGTGAATATAAGCTGCTCTGAGACTCCAAGTGAAGAGCAGGGTATAAATCCAACTCCTCCTCTTCTTCCTCTTCTTCCACCACCAGTTGCCAATTCCATCTTGGGAAACTACTGGAGGTTTGGGGGAGTGCCTAGTGATGGTGGAATTTGGGGACAGAGCTAAGTAGAGATGTGATTCCAGGAAGTCTTCCCTCTGAAGCTCCAGGGAGCCTATAGTCTGGAGATCAGTTGCAATTCTGGGAGAACTACTTGGAGGTCCGTAACCCTGCCTCCCACTCAAAGCCCTCCCCACCCCTCCCTCAGGAGGAGTAGTGGCTTGGCTTTAAAAACACAGGTTCAGGGAAACCCTCAGAACAACAAACAATTGGGGTGACAATATATTTCAGTAATATTCAGGGCTATTTTTGGGCAGGAACGCACAGGAACGGAGTTCCGGCTGGCTTCCAAGTTGGCCACACCCAGCAGGAACGCATTAGCATAATAGGCCACACCCAACAGCAGAAACTCATTAGGATTGGCTACATTAGGGGTGTGTGGCCTAAGATGCAAAGGAGTTCCTGCTACAAAAAAGCCCTGGGTTTTGACAACAAACAAGGTAAACAGAATAACAAGCAAAAGGTGGGTGTGGCTGGATGAGCACACTTCTGGTAACATGGGGGTGTGGCCTAATATGCCAATGAGCTGTGCTGTCAGGGGTGTGGCCTAATATGCTAATGAGTTTCTGCTGTTTGGTGTGACCTATTATGCTAATGAGTTCCTGCTGGGCTTTTTCTACAATAAAAGCCCTGGTAATATTATAGCACCATCCTAAACAGAATTATATCCTTCTAAGTCCACTGAAGTCAGGGCCCAGGGAGAAGGCTTAGAAGGGTGTGCCTCTACTTAAGATGAGTCTATTGATTCAGAACAATGAAATGCTCTTCGTTAAACTCAAAATGGAAAACATTAATTCAAAATAACACGGCAATGGCTATGTGGATTATCACATATTTCTAAGGTTACTGGCTAGGTCTTGTAAATTCTGAGGCTCTGCAAATGTATTCCAATTGAATAATTTGTCAGCACAAATGAAAGTGCATAATGCTATGCTATTTTGCATGCAGAGTATGTAATATTTGTCTGTTTGTCCAAATGATACCTTCTCTTAGCCACTGTGGGCTGGGTTATAAAATGTTATCAATTGGTCTAGCGGGCAATTAAAAACGACACAGGCGTTTATCAGTTCTGACAAAAAGCAAAAGAGGTCATAGCCTTTTCCTCAGAAGTGCCAGCAAAAATACTGTCACACCATTAGACGAGTCTTCACACTTGCTGAAGATTTTATTGCAATAAAGTAATTAAGGAGAGAATTTAACAATGACTCACCCTGGAACTGCAGACTGTAATTGATAAGAAACAGAACACGACACTTTCAGAAGAGCACAACATGGCAGATTTGACAATACACTGGAAAACAAGGATCGGCCAAGTGACAGGTCTGTGGCAGACTGCATGCTTTGTACGCAGAAAGACTCTGATTTAATCTCTGGTACCTCAAGTGAAAGAATCATAGGTAGCAGGATTGACAAGTCTGTTGCTCACCTTGCTGAGCTTCTGCCAGTGACACTAGACAAACTGGACTGGACAGACAAAATGGTCCAGCTCAGTATAAAGCACCTTTGTGCGTGCATAGAAAGAAAAATCTACTTTCTGGCTTGTTGATAGACCCACACAGTTTCAAAACTATATGGCATTCTGGATTTCACGAGGGAGGAACTCCGTGATAACAATTCACCCCTTACATTTGTCAAACACATTTGTCTGAGTTTATAGACACGTGCATGAAAAATACTTGATGTGTCTTTTTCAACTCTCAGCTAAATTTATGGACAGTTTGGTGTAGTGGTTAGGAGCGCGGACTCTAGCCTGGGAGAACCGGGTTTGATTCCCCACTCCTCCACATGCAGCTGCTGGTGTGACCTTGGGCCAGTCACAAGTGTTTTCAGAGCTGTTCTCTCACAAGCAGTTCTTGAAAGAGCTCTCTCAGCCCCACCTACCTCACAGGGTGTCTGTTGTGGGGAGGGGAAGGGAAAGGAGATTGTAAGCCATTCTGAGACTGCTTCGGGTAGTGAAGGGTGGGGTATAAATCCAATCTCTTCTTCTCTTCTTCCCCTAATGATGCAAGCTTCCAGGTGGGACCAAGGGATCCCCCAGAATTACAGCTCATCTCCAGACTACAGAGATCAGTTCTCCTGGAGAAAATGGATGCTTTGGAGGAGGGGATTCTATGCCATTGTACCCCACTGAGGTCCCTGTCCTCCCCAGGCTCCATCCCCAGATCTCCAGGAGTTTCCCAACCTGGAGCTGGCAACCCTACCCCTGCCCACCCCCGCTGGTGGCCAGGGGGACCTGCGACCCTATGCTCCACTGAAAAACAGTTTTGTCTGAGATGACTTCAAGTGGTAGGCAAGCTTCCTCTGAGATCTGAAATGGTGTTTCACAACTTATCATTTATTACTTGATGTTGCCATCATCAGACAATGCCTGTGCATGTCTGATCTTAAGTGGTAGATGTTGGGAACCTGATCTCTATAGTCCAATTCATGGTGGTGGAGCACAGGCTGTCGGTGATGGTATTAGAGCACAGGGTCTTATGTTTATTATGTGTGGCTCCCTAGTCAAATGCCTGATGGAAGACCTCCGTCTTGCAGGCCCTGCGGAACTGTAAACTATTTGCCTACAGAACGGGTATTGGAGAAACACAAAGATTTGTGAGTAAACTCCATAGCTTCCAATTATTCCTTTCTGCTTGTTTTTCTTCAGGAAGCATTTTTTTTCTTGAAGGAAAGCAAAATTTGTGTGTATAAAAATGAAGTACTCTGAAATCCTAATTCAACTCTGCATGGGATTGCACTGCTAGTCTACAGGGACAGAGCTCTGAAGTCAGTCAGCAAGGGCTTCTGCATCCATTTCAGCACAGATCCATGTCTCATTCCCATTGTGCAGATGCAGCTGTCTAAATAAGAGGTGCCTTTGGTCTCAGTAAAACACCAAGGCCAAGTGGGTTTAAATTTCCTTATTCCAGATTTTACAGCTTCAGTAACTGCTTCACAAGGGAGTGGAGGTGGGGGGAAACCCATTTGCATCTTACCTCAGATAATAAGATGAAGTACTATCAAATCAGTGGCAAAAAAGTTAAATGGGAAAATAATAATAATAATAATAATAATAATAATAATAATAATAATAATAATAATAATAATAATAATAATAATAATAATAATAATAATAATAATAATAATAATAATAATAATAATAATAATAATAATAATAATAATAATAATAATAATAATAATAATATACTTTATTGTCATTGTACATAGTACAACGAAATTAAGGTGCAATCATTCGGTGATCTACAAGCAT
>NW_015166427.1:1288852-1329480 GCF_001447785.1 Gekko japonicus
CAGTGGCTGGATGTCCGTTTTGTTCCTCCTATAGTCCACTACCAATTCCTTGGTTTTGGTGGTGTTGAGGATCAAATTATTTTCCCTGCACCAAACACAAAGCCGTTCCACCTCGTCCTGATAAGCAGACTCATCATTCCCAGAGATGAGCCCTACCACAGTGGTGTCATCAGCAAACTTGATGATGGTGTTACTGGGGTGGGTGGGGGTACAATCCTGTGTGTAGAGGGTATAGAGCAAGGGGCTCAATACACAGCCTTGTGGAGAACCGGTATTAACGGTAAGGGCTGTGGACATATAGGACCCTACTCTAACCCTCTGGGGGCGGGCTGTCAAAAAGTTCAAAATCCAGAAACATATGGAGCTGGAGAGTCCAAGGCCCTCCAATTTGGACACTAATCTATCTGGGAGGATGGTATTAAAGGCAGAACTAAAATCCACAAACAACAGCCTCACATAACTCCTCGGCTGCTCCAGATGTGACAGAGCAGTATGCAGAGTAGTGTTGATGGCATCCTCTGTGGATCTGTTTGCCTTATATGCAAACTGGTGACTATCCAGTGTAGATGGAATACATGAGACGATGTGACTACGTACCAATTTCTCAAAACACTTCATCACAATTGGAGTGAGTGCAACTGGTCTATAATCCTTTAGACTGCTGATTGTGGATTTTTTGGGCAGGGGAACAATAATTGAGGACTTTAGGCAAGATGGAACATGAAGTCAGTTTTATGTAGCAATGTGCAGACAGTACAGGAGGAGGTGGTTCTTCGGGCACCCTGGCCTCAAGCTATTTAGGGTCTTAATGGTAAGAACCAGCACTTTGAATTGAGCCCAGAAACAGATGGGTAGCCAGTGAGTAAAAACTGAGTGAGTAGAATCACCAAATAAAAAGTCTCTAAACTTTTAATCACAGTGAGAATACAGATAGGGATTTAAAAGATAACAGGAAAGGTGGAGAATTTAAGGGAGGAAAAGCTAAAATGGGACTTCTCTGAAAATCCTAACTAAAGATCAGGTAGAACAAAGTCTGAGTCCAGCGGCACCTTTAAGACCAACAAAGTTTAATCTGGGTATAAGCTTTCATGTGCATGCATGAAAAGATCAGGTAGTCAGACATCCGTACTCGAGTACATTAAAGTACATTAGGTAGCAATGCATCTTAGAACCAAAATACTTGCTTTTATTATCAACATGAATATCAGGATCTGCTGTAGCTACATGGGAATAATTGGAAATTTTCTGATGCAAGACACTATACCATATTAGAATGTACAGATTGTAAGATTAGCACTGATCTTTAAGGCAGAAACACAGGGAAGAATCTGTGCATGCCACGGAAAGTTTTCAAATGCCTTGCCAGTCCCTGCATTCTAATCCACCCATGACTGCTCGAGTATAAAATGAAATGCAAGGATATTTATTTATTATATATTTATTATTTGTAATACAAGGAAGTTCTATTCAACACAGCACGGAATTCATTTTTACACATTGTGACGGTCACTGGCTTACCCAGCTTTTTAAGAGACAAAGTCATGGACTTATGCACATCTGCTGGTTGCGGTAACTAAGTACAACCCCCAAGTCCTGGGGCAGTATTTCTTTGAATACCAGATGATAGGACAGATGACAGAAAAGGCAGTTTATTTCATGCCCTGTTTGTAAATTTCCTAGAGACAAATGGCCATGTTTATATGGTCAATGGCTTGGCTGCAGTGGTGTGTGAATGACAGTAAACAGTCTTATTGCAGTTCTGCTTGTGCAAGATGTGCAACACCTATCACTTTCCTTCCTATATCTCATAGTACCCCAAAAGGGCTTGCTCAGTGGAAGAATGGCTTGGGATACACTATGCTTAATTTAGCACAAGGAAGCAGCTCTTCTGTTTGCACAATATGAAATTCTACCTGGAACGGTTCACAGATGGAAGATTTCACTTGATGGTGCAATAAACAAGTGATGAAGAGGAATGTATGAGCTAGCCCTATGGCAAACTCATGTCGAAAGTGTGTGCTGCTGCATAAGGAACCACTATAAAATTTCCTGCAAATCCAATGGGAGGAAAATCCAAACTCATCTGGCTTATCAATTATTGTGTCATGACAAACAGACAGAGGTACAAAAGACAAGAAAGAAAAATGAATGAGCACAGGATGCGATTAGGAGTGAATCCTGGTTAGCATTAACCAGGGCTATTTTGGGGCAGGAAGGCACAGGAACGGAGTTCCGGCTGGCTCCTGAGTTGGCCACACCCAGCAGGAACTCATTAGCATAATAGGCCACACCCAACAGCAGAAACTCATTAGAACTGGCTACATTAGGGGTGTGTGGCCGAACATGCAAAGGAATTCCTGCTACAAAAAAAACCTCTGGGTTTTGACAAGGTAAACAGAATAAGAAGCAAAAGGTGGGTGTGGCTGGATGACCACACTTCTGGTAACATGGGATGTGGCCTAATATGCTAATGTGCTGTGATATCAAGGGTGTGGTCTAATATGCTAATGAGTGTCTGCTGTTGGGTGTGGCCTATTATGCTAATGAGTTAACCATGGTTAACGCGAGGGCTGGTGTAATGACAAATCATGATTAAGGGTGGCCAGAGAGACTATATATAAAAGAGAAGGGATTGGCAAGAGAGAGAGAGAACATGATCCCCTGACCCATTCCTCTTCTCCTTTAACAATTGTTAAGGGACAGAAAGCATTATGCACCAGCCCAGAGGTGTCCGGGTGAACTAGGATGTTTCTCTGTACTTGGATGCTCTCTCTATAAGCAAGGAGTGCAGAAATCCCCCCTTTCTGAAACAGTGCAATCTAAAATGAGATAAATATTTATACGGTGCTTATAAAAATCTCAATATATCTCAGGCAATGCATGTAACATTCAAATTAAAATTAAGTTGGCACAGTAACCACAATATTAAACAACTACCCACAGAGGAGGCCTTTGTGGGTGAAAAGAAAACACAAGGAAAGTTTTATATGATATACAGAAAAGCCCCATGACCAATCTGGAATTATTCTTTATGCTGCTGGGCTCCTGATCTTATTCCATCCTCTCCCATTGTGCTTCCTTTCAAGCTTATCTTCCCTGGGCTCCTGTTATCTGTACTAGACTTTCACTCCCACTGTAAGCAGTGAAGGGGCCATTGAACCACTTCATGGGCCATTCAGAGCAGGAAAGGAGCACTCAGATCAGCTGAAGATCAAATAAAAGACCGGAAAAGCCCTCAGCAGTAAAAGGAAACTGCACTGGATTCTCATAGCAGGCTTTGTTCTTAACAGATAGTAACTTTCATACACTAAAAAACAAAAACAAAAGGTTGCAGGATGTGTTCAGACTCTGGAAAAAGCCAAACCTGTTAGGAATTTGTGATAGCTGTGGTGTTCCCCATCCAACATTTTCTGCTGAATCAGATTCATCGAGTGTTCAAAATGGAGCCTAAAATGTATTTTTGGTGCAAAAGGTACTGGCACAGACTGAATTGATGTCACGATACAAGCTCCTCTGTAATGAATGGAAGCTGTACAACAGAACCACTGTGTCCTTGCATGCTTCCTGCTCTTTTCAATGAAGTCACATACAAAAGGTTCCCAGTGAACAGCACCCAATGCTTCAAATTCAAGGCTGCATAAAATATGGCTCTGAACAGAACTTTCAACTCATTTGATTAGATATCCATTATAAAGAAAATGTTGCACTGGAGAAGACGATTGTGTTGCTTCTGCCTGCAGTTCACATAAACAAAAAGGATAACCTGGACATTCCTTGCTGCTTTTATCTTTTGCAGAATTTCATACCTAATTAAACTCTCTTACCACAAAAAGCTAGTGAATCAACAGGCTTTGCTGCGAATTTGACGTTCCAGCCTACAGAGGGTCTTGCCCTGAATTTCTAACGGAAGACGTACATACCTTTATAGAGTTACAATCCTGCCACACAGCTTGTTGGAGATATTTCTCCAAACTGGTGACAGCACACTGGAGAAATTAAATCCACACCATACCTTCCCTTTAAAAACCTCTCTCGGCATTACCGTTCCAGTACGGAAACTGTTACAGCATGTACCCTCCTGTGCCATGAAAACTGGCACCATGTCTATGGGAACCAAATATGGCTCCTCCTTCCCACATCAATATGAATATTTCCCTTACAAGAGCAGCAGAAGTTTCCATAAGAAGTAGTCAGTCATAGGATTCTCTTGTGTGGCCAAGATTTTCTGATCTTATGCAAGTGGTGCATAAGCTTTCATGTGCAAAATGCACTTTTTCAGTGTCTGAACAAGTGTGTTTTGCACATGAAAGCTTATATTTTGAATAAAACTTTGTTGGTCTCAAAGTTGCCACTGGAGTCAAACTTTGTCCTGCTGCTTCTGACCAACATGGCTGCCCACATTCTAGTCCATGGTGGTGTTTTAACATACCCTTCCCTCTCTCTTCACACTATTACAGCATGAAAAATAAGAAACAAACTCAGGGGTCATTTCGTAGAAAAAGAGCTAGGAGAACTCATTAGCATAACTCATTAGCATATGCCACATCCCCTGACATCAGGGGCCCGGCGGTGGACCTGCAAGGCCGGCGGGAGTGCAAGGAAGCCCCGCCAAGGCCCTCCCTGGCCCCAGGCAGGCAGGGGTGGGGAGAGGCGGGGAGGAAGCAACTTACCCTCCCTCTTCTCCTGCCTCCTCCTGGCTGAATGAGGGCTGGAAGCGGGGCGGCCGGAAGCAGGGGGCGGGGCTTCGTCATGTGCCCCGCCCCCTGCACCTCACCTGGGGGGACTGCGTTCCCCCGCGTTACCCCCTGAAATGACCTCTGAACAAACTTATAGCAGGAGAAAATGAGAACTGGTGAGAAAGGAAATGTGTAATTCTGTTCCAGTAGAAAAATGAATAGTTTTGACCAGAACGCTGCAAACTTGTGATGTTACAAACCACTCCATGTATATTTTGCAACAATACACAGTTGGAGACAGTTCAAGACTATGGCTTTGATCCATTGATGAGCAAGCAGAATGAATTGACTTAGTGCAGATCCACTTGTGTAAGATCTTGTGCAACACTTACCACTTTCTTCTCTGTATATTCTAGTGTCCAAAAAGTGGTTGTGAAAAACTGCTTGCACATGGGCAAATCCAAGAGAGGACACAATATGGATGAATTAGCACAAGTGGCTAATGAGGCCATCTTCTTGTGCCTCCTCTTATACAAGGCCTCTAGTGTGAGCAGAAATTTCCCACTGGATCCAACTCCAAGTCTGGATGTAATTACAACCCTAATATTCACTATAGGCAATTTGTCAAGAGGACACTTTCACTTAACAGTTTAACAACTTGAGCAAACCATTTACTGTTGGAGATGCAACCCATAAACACATGTCTGGCATGCAGAAATAATAATGTACTGCTGTTTATTAAAAAAAAAAAGTTGTTAAAATCCCATTTTAAAAACTGCAGTTAATGAATTATATGTTAACTCCTATTAACATTTTACAGCATGTTTGTGATCATTTTTTACCATGCCTCTAGTTCAATGTTCATAATTATCGTCAGAAGTATGGAATATTTTATATTTTCCTGTATTTCAGAAAATAAGGGTCAAGTTGAGGGCTCGGGAAATTCTGGCAGGGATTTTTCCACGGTAATTTATACTGGCTTATTATTTACCCTACTATGTAATTTATGGCAAAGGGCTGGCATTTGTGTCAGTTAGTCGGCCTCTACAAACATATCATCTTTCCATTCTGGGTTGTTAAATGTGAATTTCATCTAAAACTGACACCAAGGATTTACTTTGACAGATTATTTTTTAAAAGTAAATTAATATAAAATAGACTTTTACAGAATACATAACATGATTTATGAAGGAAGCTGATGTCCTTACAAGCAATGGTCAGGATCCAAGAACTACTCTAAACTAGCCCATTTCCAGCCCAATTGTCTTTAAAAAAAGAACGTGAATAGCAGGCATCACAAATTCTCCTTATTTTCAAATGTAGCATTTTGGGGTGGGGGTGGGGGTGGGTACAGAGATGGGAAAGCAAACCAGAAGTCCTACAGGGACTGTGGAGCTAGTTCCATGGTTATTTGAGCCTTGGACAGATTCTTTAAAAACACTGTTCTTAATTATATTTAACATATATCAACATACATATACAGTGGCTGTCAGAGCACTGGAAGTAAACATTGTCAAGTTATTGATACATATCAGTCTTACCGTGTAGCAAGCTTATGGCAAATGACACCAGTATCTGTTATGACTTCACTGAGCCTCAACTCTAGATGGACCTTTCCCTGAAATACAAAATGGTAGGCCACTATATGAAAATTACATACCATATAGCCAAACATTCTTAAAGCAGTGGTGCCCAACATATTGCATGTGTTTGCTCATGCCCACTTCCTTCTTCCTCAAAGAGCTATGCCCAACTTTCCTTCACCTCAGTGGAACAGAAGGCACTTCAGAAAGGAACAGGAGGCACCACCTTGCCCCTTCATTGGATGATAACAGTCTTGAAACCTCCCAACATTTTGTGATTGGCCCCAACTCCCATGGCAGCCATTTTGTGGAGGCACCCACTAAGCATTCTTAAAATGTGTGAGGATCACTTACCCAAAATTTGTGTAATCCAGTAGTTTAAATTATGTGTTGACAAGGTTGGGTATCTCAGTTTTTAAAATAATTTTATCAATAACAATTTTGTCAATAACAATAACAATTTCAAGGATACAGGCCAAACATGACCATGGATGAACAAACTGATTAAAGCTAGATAATGATTATCTCATCTGAATGAATAATAAATAAATAAAGCAAACTGCATGTTTGAGGACCAATTACCAGAAGTTTTTGTAATCTAGCAGTTTAAATTAAGTGTCGGTTACTGAAATTGAGGATCTAGGGATGGACTATGTTGTCACTTCTTCTAAAATAACTACTCAGTCAGGAACATGCTGTCTGCTTATCTGGTGGGTATTATACTTGGCTTCCTGTATTAGTACAGATTTCACAACTTTGCACCTCTGAATCAGAATTTCTGAATTAGCTCACCGCCTGATGAACCAGAGCTTGATATTATGTGAGAGCAATCCTAAACAGGTCTGCTCAGAAGTAATTTTATTCAAATAGGTCTTACTCCTGGGAAAGAGGACTGCAGCTGGTATTTGTAACTGCTCCAGTGAAATCTTACTTGAGGCCTGACCACATAGAAATAAAAAACATACTGGGAAGATGGAGTACATTTTAGCTCTAGAAACAGCCATAATGAATAACATTGACACTGAACAGATATAAGAGAGTGGAGAATTGGCTTTTTTCAGAATTACTCAGATGGTGGGCTGACATATTGCTTTTCTCTATATAAAATAATCTAACTAAACAGAGGATGGGAGGATTTCTCCACAGAAAAGACTGTATCTTGCAACTGCTGTGGTGGCAGACAAATGTATTCAGGAAACTTGAACCAGTGTGTCAAGAGTCCTGCTTTAGGAAATTTAAATGTATCCCAAAACACAATTTTCCAAATGAGAACTTTAAAAAAATTGAATCCATAGGTTTTCTAAGCCAAGACAGAAAGACAGATGGAGATGAATATGGGTTGAAATAATCCAGTTTGTTATTTTGTTCATAGTAGACGTTCCAAGAGATTTAACGATGGCAGAGTGGGAAAGGCTGTGACAACATAGGCTTGTAAACAGGGTCAATGGCTTGTTCAGTCTAACTCAGCCTGAGTTTTCCTTCAGCACTGCTCCTACTGTGTCTCATTGGTTTCTTCTTATAGGAAGAGAGGAGGCTGCCTGGTTTTCTCCAATTTTTGATTAAAAATAAAATAAAATAAAATGTCTGCCACAGCTTCTATATGGAGCAGCAATTTGGGACTCTGGAAATCTCCAACCCTTAGAAGTCATCCAAAACAAATTTGCCCACCTGCTGTTGGCTCCTCTGCCTTCCACATCTTCAGTTATGGTCAGAGTATAATTATCTCTACCCTTAATAACAGACTAGATTTAAAAAGCATCCATTAACTATTGGTTGAAAATTATCTTTTGTACGTCTCCGAGTCTTCTAACTTGGACACATGGAGATATGAAGTTCAACTCATGGTGTGGTTTTGTACTGAGATTAGTGGCTACCCTTGGATTCTCAGATGAATACATGAGGAGCCTTAGTTTCCATGCAGCCAAATTGTTAGTAAAACAAAGACTGGTTTACTAAAGTGTTCAAACTGATGTTGGATTACTAGGTACCATGAGAATAACCTTCCTTTAAAGGCAGTTGCTTCTTTCCCCCCAACACTTCAAGTGTACTTTACCAATATAATGAATTATGAGCATCGAAAGGCTGTCAATAAAGCATGCCTAGAAATTCTACTGCTTGCAGTTTTAGGCCACTTTGATGGGACTCCGTATAGTGAAAGAGTCTGCTCTTGTGACTGTAGGTCTATTGTGGATTTGTCCCATGTGACATTTCGGTGCCTGAGATTTGAGGCTGAGCACAACACATTTCTGAGGACCATCATCTTTCATTTTCCAGGAAGGTCAGATCTATTGGCAGATAGGGATAAACTAGGGATTTGTTGATGCCATTATAAAGAGCAAGATGAAAATGAGACATGTTGAAGAAAGTACAGCTGACATGTAGCCATTGGATTAATGAGTTACTTATCAACTTGTAAGGTGTATTATTATGGTTTTATTTTGAGGTATTCTAAATTATTATTATGCATTTTAATTTCTTCTGTGACAAATTGTGGAAACGTCATGTTGTTACTAGGGATAGGCATAAAACTGGCTGATGAAGTAAAGTTCACAGCGAATTTTGGACAGTGCATGGTTCGTGAAGTTAAGTTCATGGCAGGTCAGCTGGCATGAACTTTCTATGAATTTTCAAGCTCTTTGTGGAGATTCATGCTGGTTTGTGAATGGATTCATTTCCAGACAGACTGTCTCCACTCAATCTAAACATCAAAGCAACGGGGAGCAGAACTTGGAGGATGTATAGAGGAGCATCCAGGGGAGGTCCCCTGTGACTTTCATGTATCTAGCTTGCACAGGATCTGTTCTATACACTCCTGAACCTGTGCCTGTCAAAATGACTGCAGGTTCAGGAGTGTATAAAATGGATCCTGTGCAAGCTAGAGACACTGAACTCACTGGGCATCTCCAGCTGATGCTCCTCTACTTGCCCTCCAAGTTACAGCTCTCTAAAGAACTTCAGGAAAGTGCTTTCTGGGGAAATAACAGGCCATAATTTCCCCATAAAGCACTTTCCTGGGGGGCACCTTCTTTGGGGGAGCATAACTCATACCCGTGACTCCAATCCTCACCAATCTTGGAGGGCAGGTAGAGGAGAGTCAGCCAGAGATCATTTGGCCTCTAAGATTATTCTGCTCCTCTAAGAGTTTGTGACGGTTCATGAACCAGACATGCCACAAACTGAACCACATTTTCCCGGTTCGTGCCCATCCCTAGTTTTACTTTGATAGAGTTGTCATGTTGCCATGGCTTACTTTCTCATGAAATAAAGATTGCATGTGATTTGATTGGTTTCTTGTCGATTAGCTCCCCAGTACACAGGAGAACTTCAAGAAAGGTAGACAAGGAGTCAGGGAGCAATCTTGTCAATAACTTTGGGCCTTACAATCTTGTTATTCCAGACTAAAAAGGAAATTCCAGATGGGTAGCCATGTTAGTCTATTGTTTCAGTTGCTACTGTGACTCCTTAAATAATCAAGAGAATTCCAGAATCTGACCACAGAATTTCACTCCTGAACTTCACTGCATCCACGAGTCTATGAGAGCAGACCATCCTAACTGATCCACCATCCTTGTGTGGGAAAAGATCTAACTGGGCCTTGAGCAGTGTTCTCACTGTTCTGACTGTGACAGAGCCAGTTTGGTGTAGTGGTTAAGTGCGCGGACTCTAATCTGGGAGAACCGGGTTTGATTCCCCACTCCTCCACTTGCACCTGCTGATGTGACCTTGGGTCAGTCACAAGCTCTGGCACAGCTGTTCCTGAACGAGCAGTTTGTGTCAGAGTTCTCTCAGCCCCACCCACCTCACAGGGTGTCTGTTGTGGGGAGGGGAAGGGAAAGGAGTTTGTAAGCCGCTCTGAGACTCCAAGTGAAGGGCGGGGTATAAATCCAATCTCTTCTTCTCTTCTTCCTCTTCTTCATTGCTACCAGGCTGCCAATTTCCTCTGCAGTAGAAAAAAGTAAATCCCACATGGTTTTGCTTTTCATATGTCGGGATGAATATAATCTGTGACAATGTCATTAAGTCCTGAGCATGTCCAGGCAAGCAACCTCTGCATGGATGTCAAAAAAACCCAAAATTACAGAACTGCAGACTGCCATGATCAGCTCCAGCACCACCTTCATCAGCTCAGTGAGGAATCCTAAGAGTGAGCCAGGTGGACGGTAAACTAATAGTATTGCCAGCCTATCCCAGGTAAGCAGTACAAGGTATAACTTGTCAAAATTGGACAGGGCTCTGATAGGAACCTGTGAAAGGAGAAAATAACCATGTAAGATATTTCTCTCCCCCCCTTCCCAGTCTACTATTTCAATACTGATGAAGCATCAAATACTTGGCATGAGCAAGATGGGAGAGAACAGGACCAGCCAGGTTGATATTGTTCTCCATAATCTTATCATTAACTCTCTTTTTCCCCCCAAAGAGACTTGGCATTGACCAACATGAAGTTCAAGCAGTGGGTTTCTCTGGGAATTACATCATCATCATCATCACTAAGAATGGAATGAACAGATGGGAAGTCCTCTCCCTCCCTTGCCAACGTCACTGGTGGTTCTGGAATGTCCACGCTTTCTTGAGTACATGTGTTGCATCACTTTGAATGCAGTGGGTGAGACTGGCCAAACAGCTGGTCTCACTTAGATGACTTAAGATGACATTCTTTCTGGGAGCAGTCTCCCTTGAAGATACATGACTGCTAGGAGCAAATTTACCATAATATTGGTTAGACCCTCAGTGCTTCATTCTACGCTGGTAAGTCCTTGTTGAGTGGACAGTTGCAAAAAGTGATAATAATTAAGTTTCATTTTAAAAGCTCAGCATTTATATAGTGCATTTGCGGTGTTCATGAAACTTAACATACAGTGTCTTAGTAACACTGCTTGCTTAACAGGGCTATGGACTGGATTACTACCTTCTATTATAAGGGGAGAAACTGTGGATGAGGCATGCCTTAGATCACCCAGTGAGCATGTGGCTGAGATGAGGCCTGAACCACCGTCTTCCTGTCTCACAGCAACTGTTGGAAGTCAAACGACTCATCCTTTAAGCACTAAGTCTTTACAAGGGAAAAAAGATTTCTACCAGTTCTATATGCCTTTAAAATAGAATCAAGCAGCTAAGCAATAAGACTATTCTGGAAAACAATCAAAAGTCCATAGCATTACGAGAGACTCTAATTATTCCCAAAATGCTTTGTTACTTCCAGTTGCAGAACTCAGGTGTGAGATTACTTAAAGCTGGCTTGCAGCAGAAAAATGCTTCGACATATCAGGCTCTAAATGCTGCTGCTTCGTAAACATCATGGTTCTGCCCATGTCAATTATGCCCTTGGGGAAACCACAAAGGACCCATTAAATAATTTTCTCATGAGTGCTCCAATTTAAACGCTGCAAAGTACTGAAGAAATCTTCTCTAAAAGCATCTCAGAGAGAGAACAGGCTGCTTTGCATATATATATTCTATAACCAGGTTGTAAAAAAAGTTTACATGGATGATGATGATGAAGAAGAAGAAGAAGAAGAAGAAGAAGAAGAAGAAGAAGAAGAAGAAGAAGAAGAAGAAGAAGAAGAAGAAGAAGAAGAAGAAGAAGAAGAAGAAGAATTACATTTCTGAATCGCCCATCCCTGCTACCACAGGGCTTTGGGTGATGTACAACAATGAATAAAAACATCACTATAAAAAATAAAATACATTAATACCAGTAGATAAATTGAATCTCCAGATGAACTAAAAAAAATTCCCACTCTATTTCTGGACTGCCCGGCCACCTCGTGGGTAGAAGAGAAGGGAGACAAAGTAATCTGGAGAGCGCCAGTGTCAATGGTGCCCCATCAAGAGCGGGAAGTCTATGCCCCAGCCCTGAAGTCCCCCCCCCCAGCCACAAAACCTCCATCTTAGTAGGATTCTATCTCTGTCTGCTCTTTTTTAACCACCCCACCATGGCCCCCAGACCCATGGCCAGATTTTGCAGGGCGGAAGCCAGGTGGTCATCCAATAACAGTTACAGCTGGGTGTCAACAGCATACTGATGACATACAGGTCCAAAACTCTGTGCCAGCTGGGTGAGGGGACGCATATAGATGTTAAAACAACATCAGGGAGAGAAATGCCCCCTGAGGGACCCCACATATTAAGGGATGCCTAGAGGATATGTCCTCTCCCAGTGCCACCCTCTGTCCCTGACAGAAATGAGGTAAGCCATTAAAGGGCCACCCCACGAGCTCCCATGTCAGTGAGGCAGTGGATCAAAAGATCATAGTCAACCATGTAACACTCTGCTGTGAGGTCTAACAACCACAGCAGCACCAATCCGCCATGATCCACCTGTCTATGAAAATCATCTGTCAGGGCAACCAGCACCATCTCTGTCCTATGGCTGGGGCAGAAGCTGGACTGGAATGTGTCCAATGCTGATGTGCCATTTAGGAAACTTTGGAGCTGCTCGGCTACCACTTTCTCAATTACCTTGCCCAGAAACGATAAATTTGGAACTGGGTGGTAGGATCCAGAGCCAGCTTTTTAAAGAGTGGTACAACCACAGCCTCCTTGAGACCCTCTGAATAGACTCGTTTCCAGGGACAGATTGACAATGTCCCTCAGCAGGCCCCGTATCCTCTCATCACTGGCTTTCACCAGCCATGAGGGACACAGATCTAGGAGGCACATGGTTGGCCTGACAGCAGCAAGGATCCTGTCAACAGCAGAGGAGAGAAGACTGAAGGTATCAAAAACTGAATCCAAAGGTGGCTAAGGGGCCTCCAGTTCACATTCTGTCTCAATATTGGCAGGTAGTTCCCGGCAGCATCCTATAAGATGCTCTTGTAACTTCATTGTGAACCCGCTGCCAAACTCACTCAAGTAGTCTGAGTTCTCATTTCATCCCCCTGAGTTCTACAGTATACCAGGGGGACGGTCTACGGCGAGGACACAGAGGACATTGGGGGGCAACCTCATCAATGGCTTCAGAGAGATGGGAATTTCAGTCCTCTATCAGCTCATCCAGTGAGACACCAGAAGGCATCAGATCCTGCACAGCATTCTGGTCTCACTGCCCAGATTGTGTGTGGGGGGCAGAAACACACAGCCAGGCCTTTGGAACCAAGTGGTCTGACCCTGGCATTTCCTCTTTTGAAGTCAGATCCACACCCATCCCTATGCCAAAGATCAAATCCAGTGTGTGGCCTGCTCGATGTGTGGGACCTGACACGAATTGGGAGACCCGCCAATGGAAGACATGGAAGACACCAGGTCTGAAGCCTGAGTGGAGGCAGCAGTCTCGTCAGCATGGATGTTGAAATCCCCAAGAATTAACAGTCTTGGGAATTCCAAGGCCCACCCAGCCAGGTTGGTGTAGTGGTTAAGAGTGCGGACTCTCATATGGGAGAATCGGGTTTGATTCGCCACTCCTTCACATGCAGCTGCTGGTGTGACCTTGGGTCAGTCATAAGTTCTTTCAGAGCTGTTCTCTCATGACCAGTCCTCAAGAGAGCTCTCTCAGCCCCACCCACCTCACAGGGTGTCTGTTGTGGGGAGGGGAAGAGAAAGGAGATTGTAAGCTGCTCTGAGACTCTACACTCAGCAGGCTGTCGGCCAGCACACTAGGTGATTGGTACACCAGGCAAACAGCCAAGCTCACCTCAGCAACCCACACAAGGCCAACACGATTAATACTGGTGATCTTTGGCCTGAAGGAGAAATACCCATCCCACCCCCAAGTTCGGGGGGGGGGGTTCCCGTAAAGGCAACTGTTTTGCCTTCCCTAACCCAGGTCTTGGTCATGCAAGCCAGATCCACATTGTGTGCTGCAAGATAATCTTCCAGCATTCTGGTCTTGTTATTAATGGATTTTGCATTGCACAACATCAGTGTCTAAGGGGAGTCTAAAATCCTAGCCTTCACACCAATGTGTCTTGGGATGGGATGAAAGTTGGAAGGAGACCGAGCATAACCATATCTCTGTCTCCTTCCAATCCAAGACCTTCTCCCACCACCATACTTCCCTCCGCCCCCAATCACTGAAAAATATATTTTTTCAATATACGGGCTCTATTTAGAGCATATGCAGAGCTAAATAAAACAATCAACAGCTAAGCCAAAATTATATAAATGGTTATATGTCTGTGTGCACATGCAAGTCCATGCACCTATACCTTGAGACAGTAAATGAAAAGGAACGGGCACTGGAAAAAAACAGAAATATTTACATGCACTGCAGAATGAATTTAAACTGTTAACATTATTATTAAGTTTGAATATTACCAACCACACTACTGGAGCTGGGTTGGACAGAAAACTAAGCAAGAGTTTTGTATAATATGTTGTAATGTAACATCAATAAATTCATTCCCAGCACTGTATGTAACTCTCATAGTATTCGGTAACATTTTTTTTAAAAGAAATGAAACGGCCATTAAAAAGGGGCATTATTGAAGAAACAAGAAGGTGACATGCAGCCTGGCAGCTGGCATTTGTAAACATTGGAAACCAATGTCATTCGTGTCCCCAGGCAAGATCAAAAGCCCACTTTAGTAGCCACATAAAAGCATGTGCTAGAAACTACAACTGGTACAGAATGCCGCAACAAGAACGCTGTCCCAAATGGGTCATATGGACCATATCACCCTTGTTTTGCTCCAGCTATATTGGCTTCCAGCCCAGTTCAAAGTGCTGATGTAATGTTTTTGCTCTTTTATGTGTGACCCCTTTTATGTGTAACCTCTGTCAAGGTACCGCTCCGTAGTGTTCTGAGGTGACTTGTGTTATGCCGCCTCCTTGCCTTCCTTGTTTTTCACTGCCACCAAAGGTTCTCACCTCAGAATTCTTAGTTAGACCCAAAGAACATAAGAACATAAGAGACGCCAATGTTGGATCAGGCCAAAGGCCCATCCCGTCGAACACTCTGTGTCACACAGTGGCCAGAAATACCAGTGCCATCAGGAGGTCCACCAGTGGGGCCAGGACATTAGAAGCCCTCCCACTGTTGACCCCCCCCCAAGCACCAAGATGACAGAGCATCACTTGCCCCAGAGTCCCTATCTATACCTTGTGGCTAATAGCCACTGATGGACCTCTGCTCCATATGCTTATCTAATTCCCTTTTGAAGCTGTCCATGCTTGTAGCCGCCACCACTTCCTGTGGCAGTGAATTCCATGTGTTAATCACTCTTTGGGTGAAGAAGTACTTCCTTTTATCCGTTCTAACCCGACCGCTCTAAGGATGGCTTAGTTGTATATGGTGGAATGACAGAATGGCCAGCGCATCGAGATGGCTCTGAGGTAAAAGGGGATTCTTTACTCTAAAATTAACAGTTGTTTTTCTTAAAAATGAATCACGCATACTAAGTATAACAGCTTCTGTTGGGCTAATAAACTTAATCGTTTCAGATAGGTACCGACACATAATGGTTCCTTAAACAGACCTAAACACACAGGCTTATTTCTCACTTGGCATTTAGGCAAGTAACTTCCACAAAGCTGAACTTCCCAACTTGCCACCCAGGCTATTAACTTCCACACAGAACACTGATTTCTCTCACAGAGTACAGCACCTCACCTAAGCTCCTTTCACACACACACACTTCTCAGCACTCTCATACACAAAGCCTTTCTCTGAACCACCCAGTCAACTCCGCCTCTCTGAACCGCCCAGTCAACAGCTACTATCCAGTCATAAGACACTTCACTTACTCATCCAGCCCCCCCCCCCACTTTATTACTCTACAGGCTTACATTTTAGATCACAGCAACATAGCAACTCCACTTAAAATCACAAATAAAACACACACACACACGCTCACACACATGATTTACGTGGCAAAACACCACAGCTGGCATTGACCTTTGAAGCCCAAAATGGCCTGGAACCTGCATACCTTAAGGACCACCTACTCCTATCATCATGGTCATTTTCAGGGGCCCTGATTCGGGTTGCCTCCCATCATCTGAGGCAAAACAGGTGGCAAACCTAGAGATGGCCTTCTCAGCCCTAGCATCAAAATTATGGAATTCCCTCCACAGGAAGATTCAGCTCTTCCCTGGGATCACTTGACTTCCGCCAGCAGGTGAACTCTTTTCTGTTTCATTTGACATTCCCTTAATGACCCTCTTCATTTGTCTCTAATTGCTGGTTATACTGTTGCCTTGAGGGCCCTAACTGGGCGGAAAGGCAGGATATAAATTATATAAATCAATACCCTATCTTAGCTTAAACTATCATAAAATATTTAAAAATTTTGGTGATTGGTGCCACTCAGCACTACTTCCTTACATAAAATAATTCGGGGCCACCTCTTTCCTAGCATATCACAATTTCACTAAGGATTTAGGCATTTCCTGCAACAAAGACACTTGTGTATATATAACAGTGTGTTTGTGATGTATATGCAGAGCAGACAAAACGCTAGGGAATTGGACATAGACTGTGAGGCTTTTGCGAGCTATTTTGCAGATAAAGTCTTGCTGCTCTTCCATGACCTCCCGGCCACATTTGAGATAGTGAGTGAATTCGAGGCTCCATGCACGTCTTCTGGTCCCATTCTGGATTATTTTGGTCCACTCAGCCTAGAGGAAGTTGACAGACTGATCTCAACGGTACGCCCAACCACATGCAGCCTTGATCCGTGCCCCTCCTGGCTAATTAAAGCTGGCCGTGAGGGGTTTCGAGGCACCCTTTGGGACATTAGCAACAGGTCCCTCTCAGAGGGCCTGTTCCCAGGGGCTTTCAAGGAAGCGGCGGTCTGCCCTCTCTTAAAAAAAAAAAACATCCCTGGACCCGGCCGAATTGGCCAACTATCGGCCGGTCTCCAATTTGCCCTATTTGGGCAAATTAATAGAGAGGGTGGTGGTGATACAGTTGCAGAGCTTTCTGGATGACACTTCCACATTGGATCCCTTCCAGTCTGGCTTCCACCCAGGTCATGGGATGGAGACAGCACTGGTCGCCCTCACGGATGACCCGCCGGAGGTGGGACTGCGGTGCTGCTGTTGTTGGATGTGTTGGCAACATTCAACATGGTCAATAATCAGCTGCTCGCCCACTGCCTCGCTGATGTGGGGATTCAGGGGCTGGCCTTGCAATGGCTTGTCTCCTTTCTCCAGGATCAGGGACAAAGGGTGGCACTTGGGGAGAAGCTGTCCAGAAGGCACCCACTAGTCTGTGGAGTGCCGCAAGAGGCAATGCTCTCCCCAATGCTATCTAACATCTATATGCGCCCCCTTGCCCAGATTGCCCGGAGGCATGGGCTAGGGTGTCACCAATATGCAGATGATACCCAGCTCTATCTGTTGTTGGGTGGTCAGTCTGGCTCTACCCCGGAAGATCTGGACCGGGCGTTGCAGGACGTGGCGGGATGGCTTAGGCTGAGCCAACTGAAATTGAATCCGACAAAACCAGGGAGCAGCTCGGGGTCCCACTTCCGGCCTTCGGTGGGGCTCCGTTGGTGCCAGCGCCAAGGATCAGGAGCCTGGGAGTGCTCCTGGATGCTTCCCTGACAATGGAGGCCCAGGTAGCAGCCACTGCCAAGACAGCCTTTTACCATCTTCGGCTGATTAGGTAGTTGGTCCCCTTCCTCAAACACAATGATCTGGCCTCAATGATCCATGCTATGGTCACCTCAAGGTTGGACTACTGCAATGCTCTCTACATGGGGCTGCCCTTGGGGCAACTCTGGAAGCTACAGCTGGTGCAAAACGCTGCGGCCAGGCTGCTGATGGGCCTCCCTATGAGGGATCACATCCAGCCTGTGCTAAAGTTGTTGCACTGGCTACCAATAGCGTTCCGGATTCACTTCAAGGTGCTGGTTTTGACCTTTAAAGCCCTTAATGGTCAGGGGCCTGCCTACCTGAGGGACCGCCTTTCCCCATATGTTCCCCAGAGAGCACTGTGAACTGGAACACAAAACCGCCTGGGCCCCCCTGGGCCTAGGGATGCCAGGCTACCGGCAACCAATGTTCCCTCTAAGCTATGGAGTCTTGTGAGCAGAAATTCTGCTTTGTGAGCTCCTGGCATTAAAGTTGTGAGCAAGCGATTTGGCCGCGGCATCGATTAGTCTGCTCTGGAGCCCTCCTTCCTGAGCTAAGGCAAAAATGTGTGAGCCGGATGCTAAAAAACTGTGAGCTAGCTCACACTAACTCAGCTTAGAGGGAACGCTGCCGGCAACTAGGACCACGGCGTTCTCCCTGGTGGCGCCAACGCTCTGGAACAAGCTCCCTAGTGAGATCAGGGCTCCGCGGGACCTCCAGCAATTCCGCAGAGCCGTGAAAATGGAGCTGTTTTGTCGGGTGTTCCAGTAATAATTCATTCTATTGGTCGTGCCGCACTTGCACTTTATTATAGGATGCCGTTGTATTTAAATAGTTTAATTGTATTTATTGTAATTTTATGGAATTGTATTTTATGTTGTATTTTTGCTGGTTTTAAAATTGTATGTTGGTTTTAAAATTCTATGTAAGCCGTCCTGAGCCGCTTCGGCAGGAGGGCGGGTTATAAATCTAATTAATAAAATAAATAAATAAATCAACCAATGTATGTACTCGGTCCCTTCCGCCCCCCCTGGTCCCAAGCTCTTCTGTTGCAAAGTTACACCGATCTACTCAGAATCTCCTGTTCACCTTGCACCACCTCACTGGAAGGCTTTGGAACCAGCAAAGATTAGCATGTCTTAATCCACCAACCCCAAACCAGTCTGCTATTTTGTTATACATTTTCAGCAACACTGTTCTTTTTCAAATTCCAAGAGTCAGCAAAGAGGATGATCCCATGGTGAACATGACTGCAGGGCTGTTGTGTTTCACTTGGGTGGATCATGGAATTGCAGGGCTATTTTTGGGCAGGAACGCACAGGAACGGAGTTCTGGTTGGCTTCAGAGTTGGCCATGCCCACTACAGCCAAAACCTCTTTGTGCATGGCTACAGAGGGCTGGGGGGAACTGGATCGGGGAGGCATTTAAATGCCCAGTTTAAACTGCCTTCCGTTCCCTTCCCTTCAAGGGGGGGCTTGCCTGGGCTCCCTGCAGCTGTGGGGTGCCTGGGCAAGGCAAGGGAAGGCATGGGGTGTGGCCTAATATGCTAATGAGCTTCTGCTATTGGGTGTGGCCTGTTATGCTAATGAGTTCCTGCTGGGCTTTTCCTAAAAAAAAACACCCTGTGGAATTGTATCATTATTTCATTGTTGCAACTTCCAAATCTAATTTGCAAAGTAGAATGGGGTTCCTGTGGGAGCTACAGGCCCTTTGCCTGTGTTGTGCCCTAATAAATGCCCAACCTCACTACCGTCTGATACCAGTCCTGAGCCAGAAAGCATTGACAGGACTTCAGCTTGTTTGTACTGACTGGATTTTCCTGCAATTCACATCAGACGTCATTTCGGGGGAGATCGCGGGGGATCGCAGTTCCCCTGGGTGAGGTACGGGGGCGGGGCACATGACGAAGCCCCGCCCCCTCCTCCTGGCCACCCCCCTTCCAGCCCTCATTCACCCAGGAGGAGGCAGGAGAAGAGGGAGGGTAAGTTGCTTCCTCCCTGCGTCTCCCCACTCCTGCCTGCCTGGGGCCAGGGAAGGCCTTTGCGGGGCTTCCTTGCACTCCCGCCGGCCTTGCAGGTCCACCGCCGGGCCCCTCATGTGTGGCCTTATGACACACTTCTGGTGATGTCAGGGGGTGTGACATATGCTAATGAGTTATGCTAACTCTGCTTAGGACTGTGCTGTTCGATCCCTCATTAAATATAGAGACTAAGTGTTCCTGACACATTCAAATAAATATTTTTTTCAGTTAGCCCAGACCAAGAACACGAAATATACTTGCAGATATAAAGCCAATCACCTGTGCTCTAGATCATTTTTCATCCTGGCTATTAAAATCTGACACTCTGTTTTGAAGGATGGTGCAAATCATCAGTCTCTTTCTGGTACAGAATTTTCTGCCTCTGACTTTTCGAGACGCTAGATTGGAGTCCAGTAGCACCTTAGGGGCCAACAAGATTTTCAGGGTATGAGCTTTCGAGAGCCAAAACTCCCTTCCTCAGATACAAGTAGGAATGAAGACCCCTGTACCCTTATATCCCACTCAGAAGGTGGGAGGGGTGTTGCAAAGAAGGGAGTCAGAATGCAAAGGTACAATGCAAAATTTAACCAGCTTGATTAGAGCAGAGAAGAAATTCTTAGGGGCAGAAAATTAGCGTATCTAGGGAGATAATTAATCTGTGCCATCTACTTTGGGGGTCTGTAGGACTGGGTTGTGTGCAAATTTGGTAGCATTATCTTTATAAACAGCTGTCAATATACTCTTGGCTATCGCTGTTCCAGCAGGAGGTCAAGCAGCACCCCCAAGCTATGAACCTGCTCCTTCAGTGGAAATGCATCCCTATCCAGAACATGAGATATCCCAGATCCTGGGTCAAATCTCTCCTCCATCAGCAGCACTCTGTTTTGTCAGCCTTAAGTTTCAGTTTGTTAGCCCTCATCCGTTCCAGAACTGCATCCAGACATCTGCTTGCGGTTTCCACAGCCTTCCTGGGATCAGAAGCACAAGACAGAGCTGAGTGTCATCTGCATATTGGTGGCAATGCACCCAAAATCTCTAGATGACCTCTCCTAACGGCTTTATGTAGATGTTGAAAAGCATGGGGGATAAGATGGAACCTTCTGGAATGCTGCAGCACAGAGGCCAAAGAGCAAAGCTGCAGTTCCTCAGCACCACATTGAAAACTACCTCTGAGGTAGGACCAAAACCACCACAGAACACTGCCTCCCAGTCCCAACCCCAAAAGGAAGTCCAGAAGGATACCATGATTGCTGGTATAAAGTGTCTGAGAGGTTCAGGAAAATTAACAGGATCTCACTCCCCCATCCTGGCGCCACTGGTGGACCTCCTGATGGCACTGGTATTTCTGGCCACTGTATGATACAGAGTGTTGGACTGGATGGGCCTTTGGCCTGATCCAACATTGGCATCTCTTATGTTCTTATGTTCTTATCCATCTCCCAGCATACGTCATCCATCGGGGAAGCCAAGGCCATTTCAGTCCCATAACCAGGCCCAGATACACAGCATCCATAAAATGACATTAGTGTGTGTGGGGGGGATACTTTTCAACTTGGCTCTGGGAAGGGCCAAAGCAGAGGAGAACAAGTCAATGGTAAGTCTCCAATGACAGTCTTTAAGAAGAGTATTATAATGAGAATCAATTCTAGGTTTTGGTATCTGACATTTTCAGTACAGTCCTAAAACCAAATTACACTCTTCTAAACCCACTGACTTCAACGGACTTAGAAGGGTGTAACTTTATTATTGCACTGTTTCCTCCCCACAACATACTTATGTGAAATCTTTTGTAGCTGAATAGGCACACATCTTAGAGATGACTGTACTTTCCCCCCCTTCATGGGGCAACAAAGCAAGAGATGTGAAAAACATTGTTAGATAAAGTGGTCACACCCTTTTATTTCCTGGGTGGCGGAGCAGAAGCTAAACTGGAAATAGGTTTTTTTCACTTTCACATGGTCTGTGGTTACAGTAATTCAGCACTGAGTCTTTCTGACTCTTGCAAATGATTAACTAGGTCCAAATAAGCTCTCTGCTAGATGCATGCAAATAGGCTGAACAAACATCATTAAAGCAACTGCCGGACAATAGCCACACAGTATTTTTAAAACTTTTATAACATTCCCCCCCCCAAAAAAACTTCATTCTATAAAGGATCTGAAAAAGTCTCACTAAAGTGAGAGTCTGATCAGAGATATAAAACATAACCCAAGTAACTTAATGAGCATACAAGCAAATTTCTAAGACGTTACAGGAGAGTCAAATAATTAACCCCAACAAAATAAAGCAAAGGAGACCCACTGGCAGCTCCAGTACCTTTTTGTGCCACTCTTCCTCAAAAGAGGGCAAAGTGGCTGTAATATATCCAGTTCAGACCACGTGGCAAGCTTGGGCTCCACGCGGTCCAGCGCAAACGTCGAGCTTCGCTCAAAGAGACAATGGACTATGCGGATCCTAGCCCGCACCAATCAGTGGGCTAGGTTCCCGGCCAAGAACCTATGGAACTCTCGGCTATTGTAAATAACCTATTGGGAAGTGGGGGGGGGGTTACGGGTGGTGTTTCCATGGGACATATAAGCCGGCCTGCGAGCCGGCTAAAGTTGTCTTGTTCCTGATCTAATAAAGTACGCTAAGCTGAAATCACTTGTCCGTCTGCGTACTTTTCACTGGCGACAAAGGTGGGATCCATCTCCCTCTGAACAGAGACCACGTTCTGGGCATCGCCTTGAGTCGCCGCGCCAAACTCACCACCACCGCTGGCATCGTGCATTCTTCGGAAGTGCCGCCCATCGCACCACTCCCAGCTCCGAGCATCGCACCGCTGATCCCAAGAGCAGCACCGCACCGCTCCTTCTCTACGCCACTAGTTCCCGCCATTCGCTTCCACGTGGAACTGTAAGATGGCTGCCACATCAGAGAGTCTCCCGGCTTTCGATATCTCCAAACCCACGCAGTGGGAAACGTGGCTGGAGACCCTCGAGAGCCACTTCACCATCCACAACGTAGTGGACCCAGGTATGAAAAAAGCATACCTTCTGTGCCACTGTGGCATGGAGGCCCATCTCCTGCTTAAAGACTTAATAGCACCCAGGTTGACCAAAAATGAGTCTTACGACTCTTTGGTCAAGGCGCTGACCGACCACCTGGCCCCCAAACCAACTAAGTTTGTGGAGCGCATGGACTTTTTTGCGAAAGTCCAGGGCCCCAACGAGACCGCCTCGGATTTCCTGGCGGCTCTGCATTGGGGCGCCACCAGGTGTTCCTTCTCCAACCTAGCTGAAGCTCTCCTCAACCAGTTCCTCGTGGTACTAAGGGAGCCTAAGCTCCGGAGGAGGCTGGTCAGCCAGAACGACCTGGACCTAGATAAAGCGATCTGGGAGGCAACCACTTATGAGAAGGCCCATCAAGACCCCTGCGCCAAGGCGGTCCACCGCACCCAAGCGACTGTTGGCTCCGACGCCTCAGACGAGGAAGAGGTACTACAGGTCTGCCAGCGGTCATCTCAGCGCCCACACCACTCGTCCTCTAACTTGGGCAAGGCATCTTCGACCACTCCGGCTCCATGTGCCAGTTGTGGGGAGGACCATGAATGCAGGCCGTGCTGTTTCCGTAACACCATCTGCAGAACGTGCAACAAATTGGGGCACATCTCCCGGGTTTGCCGCTCCAAAAGCCAATGCCAGAAGTCGTCCACTCACCAGACCACGCCGGAACAGCACATTGATCTCCACACCCTATCGGCACAACACCAGCAACACCTGGTATGTAACTTGCCCCCCGATGGCCCCAACAAGGTGAACGTCAACATCCTTATAGAGGGGTCCCCCTGCAGCATGGAGATAGACACGGGGTTTTCATATTCCATTATCTCCGTGGATGCGCTCCGCAAGCTGTGTCCCCGGGGGGGGGGGAGCTGTGGAAGCCACAGGGTTTCACCCTACGGGACTTCAATAAGAGCCCTGTCAGGCGGTCCTGGGCTGGGGCAAGTTCCGGGTGCAGTTCCAAGACTTTAACGACCTCTTGGAACTGCTGGTGGTGGGTAGGCAATTCTCCAGTTTGCTGGGACTCTCCTGGTTCGGCCCTCTGGGACTGTCTTTGCATGGGATCAACTAGGTCCGGACCCAGGATTTTGGCACGGTGTGTGCTGAATTTCCCCAAGTTTTCGATGGCACCCTGGGGTGGCTTTCGGGACCTCCCATTTCCTTTGACCTGGACCCGGCTGTCCGCCCTATCCGCATTAAGGCCAGGCTGCTGCCAATTGCGATGAAGCCTAAGATTGAGACTGAGCTAGATCGCCTGGTGGAACAAGGGGTTCTGGAACCAGTCGCATCTGCACGGTGGGAGACCCCCATAGTCACCCCGGTTAAGCCAAATGGGGACGTGCGCATTTGTGCGGATTACAAATGCATGCTTAACAAGGCTCTGCAGGCACACGCTTATCCGGTGCTGGTGGTGAGCCACATGTTGGCAGCTTTGACGGGTGCTAGGGTCTTTGGCAAGTTAGATTTGGCCCAGGCATATCAGCAGTTGCCAGTGGATGCGGCCACAGCCGAAGCCCAAACAATCACTACACACAGGGGGGCGTTCAAGGTTCACCGCCTGCAGTTCGGGGTCTTGGTCGTGCCGGGAATTTTTAAAACTTTTATGGATTTGCTCCTGACAGGTATCCCCAGGGTTCAGCCATTTTTAGACGACATGCTGATCGCCGCCCTGGACAGCTCATCCTCCGCTGACCGTCTGTGGGCCGTACTACAACACTTCAATGCGGTGGGACTGAAGATCAAGCGGGAGAAGTGTCTCCTGGGGGTGCCTCGCGTCGAGTTCCTGGGTTTTGCAGTCGACGCCTCCGGCATCCACCCCACCACAGACAAGGTGACAGCTATCACGCAAGCGCTGCCTCCAGCGTCCAAGCGTACTTTTCAGTGGCCTACATGTTTCTCCCCTCCTCCATCTCATAACAACCATGTGAGGTAGGTTAGGCTGAAGGTGAGTGGCTCAATGTGAGTCGATTTCACAACTAAGCTGGAATCTGAACTTAGGTTTCCCCAGATCGGCTCTTTAGCCACTATACCACACAGGATCTGAAGCATATCTTATTGGAACGGGCAGCTCAGGAATGACCATGATATTACATGCTCAGCAGTGACTGCTCGGCAAGAAAAGGGAGTGCCTTCTTCCACGGGGGAGCTACACAATGTATCTGCAGGCCATGCAATATTGCTGCGTAAAAACTGACAAATCCAGCATTTGAAACGCACTGTATAAAAATGTATTTCTGCTGTACCTGTTGCATTTAACAGACAAGAGCCTATTTCCCCCCCTACATGAATATTACTGATATGGACACAGATTTCTCACATGAGGTCAGTAGGGAGGAGGAAGCTACAGAAACTATACCACGAGGGAGGAGGGTAAATTAGAGAGGCCAACCCTCACTAAGCAAAGAGACAACAACAGAGTGTGGGATTCAGAAAGGTTTTCAGTATCTGTATCTCTCATCACCAGTAAATCAGCCTAAACTTTACCATGTCATGCATCCAACTGCGCTTCTATTTATAACCATCACTCGAATTCTATAAATGTGGCGTCAGTGTGTGTCTTGGGACTTCAAGAATCTGAACTTTTTGCCAGGAATATCTTGGGAAAAAAGAGAAAACAGCATGGGTGACCACTGAAAAGGCCTGGAACTGCAACAGAGCAGAATGGGAGGAAGAAAGCTCACAGTGATTCTCTGTTTCTGGTTCCTTTAGGCAGTTGTTCTTAGTTCACGCCTTACATTCTATTATGATATTCTCAGAACTTGATTAATACATTTTCTGTTCTAATTGGAGCGATTCTACCCCCTCCATAGACTCCTAGACAGTTCTACATGTTACATGCCGATCACAAATCTAATACTATGAGGCCGGGTCTAGCCATATACAGAAATCATATATAATTTATTTAACTCTATGCCACATATTCTCTGTTATATGCTCCTGAGGCAGCAGTAACTTACAGTAAAAAAAGAACATCGAAATAACAAAACTGTGAGCACCAGCAAGTAGATATTTGAGACCGGGCATCACCAGAAATATAAAGCCTCCAAAAAGCCTGGGTGAATTTTCCCCATCGTATCTAAATCGAGTCCTGGTAGATGCCCAACTAGCACCTGTGGAAATAACACCTTCATTATCCTCATCTACCCTGTAGAGTCACAAAACTGTATTTATATAGCAATTTTGTGGCACTTTTAATGATAATGGTAAATATTCTGATAACATTCACTCCTATCTATATTGCCCATGTCTATTTCAATCCTTATGCCTGGAGTGAAACCATTTTAGTTGCATACAGAAGCAATCTTATTACCTTCAGACCCGTCTGCTAGAGCTAAGAATCAGCAGGCATTAGCTCAGGGGTCTCTGGTGGTGGTGACCCACTAATGGCTGAAGAATGGGGGGGGGGGAATAGTTATATATTTTCTACCACAGAAATATATTTTATATCATACAACCAGCATTCCCTCTCAGCTGAGTTAGTGTGAGCTGGCTCACAGTTTTTTAGCCTCCAGCTCACATATTTTTGTCTTAGCTCAGGAAGGATGCCTCCAGAGCAAACTAATTTATGCAGGAGCCAAATCGCTTACTTACAATTTTAATGCTAGTAGCTCACAAAGTAGAATTCTTGCTCACAAGACTCCACAGCTTCGAGGGAGCATTGCATACAGAAATATATTTCTGTGGCATTGCATACAACCCTGCCTTTAGGCAGTTCATGGTCCTCTCCAACTTAGTTCTTAAAATACTTTCAAGCCAGGTATAGATCTTTCTTGGTGGAATGAGAGACCTTAGTAGCAGAAAAAGAGCAAATGAAACTGGGTACTTCACCCTTGTCCAACCAACATTTTTTCCTGAAAGCCCCCCCGCCACACACACACAACAACAACATAGACCCATTTTTACATCCCAAACATAGCACTGGAAACTTATTGTGAATGAGGAAATTTAAAGTGATGGGCATTTCAGGCACAGAGCATCTGGCAAACCCTCTTTTTGCCATACTTTTCCCACTTCGCAGCACATTTTCTATAGAACCCACGCAATGGAGAACAAGCCACTCGCTACTGCGTAGTTTGGTCCTTACTGTGTACTGATCTGAACAGCTACAAATGGTTCATGGAATTTGCTGTCAATGACATTTCCCTCCTCCATCCAGATAACTCAAATTTGCATCAGAGGCTAATAGACCAGAACTAACAGTGCATAGAAGGCATAATAAAAAATAGAGACATCACCCTGCCAGTCCATATAGTCAAAGCAATGGTATTCCCAGTAGTAATATATGGCTGCGAGAGCTGAACTATAAGGAAGGCTGAGCGACGAAGAATAGATTCTTTTGAACTATGGTGCTGGAGAAGACTCTTGAGAGTCCCTTGGACTGCAAGGAGATCAAATCATCCAATCCTAAAGGAAATCAACCCTGACTGTTCCCTGGAAACCCAGATACTGAAGCTGAAGCTCAAATACTTTGGCCACCAAATGAGAAGGGAGCACTCACTGGAGAAGACCCTGATGCTGGGAAAGATTGAAGGTAAAAGAAGAAGGGGATGGCAAAGGATGAGATGGTTAGACAGTATCTAACCATCTCATCCTTTGCAACAAACATGAAGTTGAGCACACTCAAAGGGACGCCGGAGGACAAGAGGGCCTGGTGTGATGTGGTCCATGGGGTTGTGAGGAGTCGGACTCAACTGAGTGACTGAACCACAACAACAGGGATTAGGGAGCACAGACTTTCAACCAATTTGAAGGAATAGGAGAAGGAGGTGAGGGAGAAGAAGAAGAGGAGTTGGTTTTTATACCCCACTCTTCATTATCCGAAGGAGTCTCAGAGGGGCTTACGATCGCCTTCCTTCCTCTCCCCACAAGAGACACCCTGTGAAGTAGGTGGGGCTGAGAGTTTTCTGAGAGAACAGAGACTGACCCAAGGTCACCTAGCTGGCTTCATGTAGAGGAGGGGGGAATCAAATCCAGTTCTCCAGATTAGAGTCCACCACTCAACCACTAGACCAAGCTTCACCAACCCTAAGGCCTACCAACAACCCAATTTTTGTAGGGGGAGTTGCTTTGGTACACATACTAAATGTCTTTACAGATGTAAAAGCGAGAGATCTTGTGCTTTAAATGCAGAAGGCCCAGGTACAATCGAGTAGCAGGTGATGGGGAAGGTCCTTCTCTGCCCAAGACCCTGGAGAGACGACAGTGTGGGCCTAGATGAACCAATGGTCTGGAAATGTACAGGATAGCAGATATATCTTACAAAAACTCATAGATATTATTTGCTTACATAAATACATTTTACTGCTTCTTAGGTCACTGACACATGGGTTGCTGGTCTCAGCTTGGATGCTACTGGGAAGTGGGAAAGATAGGAGCAAAGCATGGGATGGGAAAGTCTGGATCTTCCTATCTCCCACACATCTGCACCATTTTCCTGCCTCAGTCTCCTGTTATGGCCAGAGGCTTTTAAAAAGAAACAGCAACTGACTATCATTACAGCGCTATAGCAATTTGTCTATCGGGTTCCCTAAATTCCCTTCATTTAAAAGAAGTCTTTGTCCCCTTCTGTTGTAGAGACCTCCATAACAAAAGGGACTGGGGACCCATGCTCCCTCCAAGATGTGGAGTCTTGTGAGCAAAAATTCTACCTTGTGAGCTACTGGCATTAAGGTAAAGGTAAAGGTTCCCCTTGCTCGAAAGCCAGTCGAAGCCGACTCTAGGGTTGCGGTGCTCATCTCCGTTTCAAAGCCGAAGAGCCAGCGCTGTCCGAAGACGTTTCCGTGGTCATGTAGCCGGCATGACTAAACACCAAGGCGCACGGAACACTGTTACCTTCCCACCGAAGTGGTCCCTATTTATCTACTTGCAATTTCTTGCTGTCAAACTGTTGGGTTGGCAGGAGCTGGAACTAGAGACGGGAGCGCACTCCGTCATGTGGCACACTTGGGTCTCGAACTGCTGAACTACCGACCTTCCACACCCTGCAGTTCAGCGTCTTAACCACTTGAGCCACTGCAGCTCCTACTGGCATTAAAGCTGTGAGCAAATGATTTGGCTACTGCATACATTAGTTTGCTCTGGAGCCATCCTTCCTGAGCTAAGACAAAAATGTGTGAGCCGGAGACTAAAAAACTGTGAGCTAGCTCACCCTAACGCAGCTTAGAGGGAACACTGCTGGTGACTTACTTTTTTAATTAAGGGAATTCAGAGAATCTGATAGACGCAATGCTATAATGCTATAATTACATTTAATTGCTGATTTTTAAAAGAAAGTTGAAAAAGGGCCCCAAGTGGCATGGGGAGTTACTGCTCCTAGAGACTGGGTCAGGGAAAACAAATTTAAAATCACAAGAATACATGCCATGTGGAAGCCCCACTGGCACTGTGCTGTCTGTATCAGCAGCAACAGGGAAACTGCACAAGTGTTTTCTTATGTTGCAGCTGTGAAGACTCACCTGGTTCCAAGGCTGGGCCCCATCAAGTTGCAGCAGTCTGACAGTGGAGGAGCGATAGGAAACAGCATCAGCCAACTGTGTCTGCCCATCAGCTGGTGGGGGTAGGTTTGTGGCTGATGGCTCTGGCCATGCTGGAGCAGTGGTAGGCCTTGAGACAATGCCAAGAAGCTCAGGAGTGGCCACGGCTTGTCGGGTGGGATGACTGTGTGGGGCTAGGAAGGCTCTAACTGGCCAAAAGAAAGGAGACTGGGAGGAGCTCGAGTGAGGCACAGAGAATGAAAAAGATATAAAATGAGAACAAAGAGGGCAGTGGAGGAGGCAAGAGGAAGAGAAGGAAGATGGGTGCCAAGAAAGACAGAGAGAGGGGGTCAGAGGTGGCAGAAACAGAGAAGGAACCGGAGCTGAGCTGAGAAGAGGCACATGGGAAAGAACAGGAAGATAGAGGAGAGGAGTAATAGGAGAGTGGACTGAGTCTGTAATAAAATTGGCTAAAACGTGTACCCACAACCAATGAACCTCATCTCTCAGGAAGAAAGGGTGGGTTCAATGTGCTACTGCCCCCCCCCCCCGGAACTCACAGGCTGCCCGCCTTTCAGGCAGTAATCCTCCCCTAGTCAGTACCAGGGCTATTTTTGGGCAGGAACACACAGGAACGGAGTTCTGGCTGGCTCCCAAGTTGGCCACGCCCAGCAGGAACTCATTAGCATAATAGGCCACACCCAACAACAGAAACTCATTAGGATTGGCTACATTAGGGGTGTGTGGCCTAACATGCAAAGGAGTTTCTGCTCCAAAAAAAGGCCCTGGGTTTTGACAACAAACAAGGTAAACAGAACAACAAGCAAAAGGTGGGTGTGGCTGGATAACCACACTTCTGGTAACATGGGGGTGTGGCCTAATGTGCTAATTAGCTGTACTGTCAGGGGTGTGGCCCAATATGCTAATAAGTTCCTGCTGTAAGGTGTGGCCTATTATGCTAATGAGTTCCTGCTGGGCTTTTTCTACAAAAAGAACCCAGGTCAGTACTAAAAAGCCCACAACTCTATTAAGGAAATATTTTAGCAAACTTTACATGTAACGGAAAAACACAGTCCGCCATGTTGTACATTTTCTCCTTCCAGAAAACATTTATTGCAGAGCTCCAAATGCAGCTTTAAGATGTTGGCTTTTACAAAGCAAAAAGAGAGGAAATGATAAACTGCAGTAACCATTGCAAATATAGCACGGCATTTATACTTAACATTGACCCCCCATATCCTAATTAACTGGAAAGTTACACGAGCATTTGCTACAAGATATATTAACTTGAGATATAAATAACCAGCATCTTCCTAGAAAGTCGACAAACAGCTCCCATATTCTCAATGTGCATTAACTGTACAACTAATATCAACAATACGCTAGGGCCATATAAATATTGGCTCACTTCACATAATAAAAGGGAAATCTTCATTTCCCACAGGAAGCAAACCCTAACACTGTCTAAACGGCTGCCGTTAAAGTTATCGAAAGCTGATACCTGGTATCTTGATGCACATTAATTATCCCGTAAAACACTTGAACAGCCTCTAGAGCAAATAATCTGGATGGCTAATCCACAGTTTGTCAGCATACAGGGTTATCAAATACACCTGGCTCATTATTGGGCAAAATAAGCAATAACTCCAGAGGAGCCTTCAACAGTGTGGGTCCAAGAGAAAGGGAAATGGAAAGAAGAGATCAGGGCAGAAAGAAAGCAATGTTAAGCAGAGGTCAATTGTTTTAGTGTTTCTAGCGTTTTAGCTGATCTAAAATCTAAATAAGATTTTAAAATGACAGTTAAATAAAAAGCTGTGTTATTTGCAATTATAGGGAATGGGGATTGCTGGTTAATCGAATGAGCTGGTCACTCAAGCTTGTTGCGCTGCCCTGTGCCCTATGCAGAGAAGTCCACTACAACCAAAGCCATCTCCACAGTCAACAGTGATGCCCCCATACCTGATGGGACAGAACCATTCTATGCAGTAGGTAGACAAGAGGGCCAGCTGCCCAGGAAACCTCCAGTACAGCTAGCTCCTCACAGCCTGAGGAGAAGTCAATGGGAAGGTCAGGTTTTAAATGACATTTGAACAGAAGAAGTATGATGGGAAATCAGACCAGTGTTATCTCTACCCCAGCCTCCACCTGAACCCAAGTGGCTTCTAAATGCAGCTATTTCAGATGAGGCATGAGCTAACTTTTATTTACTTCCTTGGATCTGTTATTAACTTCCTTGGATCAAATAAGGTTGTCCAGTAAAGAGGCCTGAAACTATATACAAGCATAAGACAAATTTGCTATGCTCATTCAGTTCTAATATTTCAAGTGTCAGTTTCTGGATGCAAAGAACACTTATAAGCCAAGCGTTTGTTCTTGAAATAAATCTTTGGCCTCCCACCCAACCATATGAATCTCAGAGAATAAGTGTGAGCTCCTCCTAAAAATTCCAGTTCTTTAGCTAGCTCTCCCCTGAAATTAAGCTCTGAGACAACTACAATAACTCCCAAAAGCATTTACTATGCTAGCCTGCTCTCTTCAAAAGCCAGGCTCTGAGAGCTATGAAGTCTCCTGAGACGGGATCCCTTCCAATCTCACTCCCTGGGGATACAAACCCTATCTCTTGAAACATTCAATATATTAGCCTCCTTTCCCTAAAAGCCAGTTTATGAGACGTACAAAGTCTCCTAAGAGGGGATTGTTCCAGTCTCACACCCTGGAGTACAAACCCTATCAGATTCAAAACTGAGAGCTTCTTCTCCATGCCCCCTTCCCACCTGGGTCCTGATTGGCTGCTAGCTGATCTGTACACACACCAAAACAGGCATACAGGAGACTGGTGACTGACAGAGAAAGGATCTTTGTCTATCCATTATACTCAAAGATGACATTAGCGGACACTGTCCACTGTCAGATGCCCAGTAACAATCAGAGGCACCGAGCTGGCCAGCTGGAGAAATGGAAGTGGGATAGAAGCAGGGGTATAGTACCTGAGAGGGTAGAGCTCAGCCCCCTAGGCAATGTTGGTTATCTGAGTGGTTTGGATAATGGTGCCGGGTAACAAAGCTTTTACTATACATAGTTACACGCGGAACTGCAAGCATTTGAGACGGAGAGATATTTATATAGGGCATTTCATTTATCTATGTTACAAATAGAATCAGAAATCAATCTGGTACTCGTAATGTCACTACATTCTGTAAAGACACATGGATTCTTACCAAACATATTCATGCAAGAATAAAAAACAAAATCCATACAATACATTTTATTAAGACCACCCAAAATGACTCAAATATCTGTAAGCTTTTGGGTTCTCCAGAACACTTCATCAGGTTTTTTAAAAAAGGAAGGGAGAAAATCTGGATGTGTGACAATGCATCAAAAGAACCAAAGTAATCCTCTTTTAGTGCAGTCCTAAAAAGAGTTATACCATCAGCCCACTGACTTCAATAGATTTAGATGGGTACAATTCTTCTTAGGATGGCACTGTTTGTTTCCTGCAAACCAGGATCCCTGTGTTGGGAGTTTCAAGGCTTCGAAGGCCATCTTGATAGGTGGAGTTAGAGCTGTATTAATCTGCCCTATCAATCACATGGCAAGGAAGTGCCTAAAATAATCCACCATTCAGTCAGAAGTACCACTTTAGCAACCTTTGGGACATTGTTCTACAAACGAACTGTATAGCACTGCTTCCTGGATGAATGCTCATTTCTTCACTAGAGAATACAAAACAGACTCTTAGCAGTTGGCTGATGCTGCAAGTCCTCCAGAGAATCTGGATCAGCTGGTCCCCCTATGATCTCCAAACTAACTGGAAGTCCCAAAGGCTGTGCTACTTTTAGAATGGTCCTCTGTCCATACCCAGAGAAAACAGATTTTGTGATCTGGTAAATCCCTCTTATCAAGGATGTAAAACTTATTCTTAGCAATGTTTTGGAAGAATAAAACTACATAAACATTTAAATGCAAATATGCTTATTGCCCTTACAAGAAGACACATCATTCCACATTTACACATAAACCAATATTATCCTGCCTCACAGTTGATGATTCTTTGCTTGCAACAGCAAATATTTAACAAAGGCAAGGATGTTTCTATCAGCAAGGAAATATGGTGGTTTATGCAGATACCAGTGTTGGATTAAAACATACTTGCAATACAATTAAACTTTACAAAATGAACTTGATGGGATCAGTATGCATTATGGGTGTGCACAAATAATCGGTATTTTTTATTTTTCAGGTTCGGGTATATTGAACCCGAAAAACATCAGTATTCCCAATATTCCTGAATCCCAATATCAGTATGGTATTGGGATTCAGGAAATATTCAGGATTGCCATTTTTTTTCTAGATCCATTATATCCTACGGGGACCATCATAGTCAATAGTACCCCTAGGTTATAATGGAGAATCGATCCAGGGGTATCTGGGGCTCTGGGGGGGGGCCTCTGGTTTTTTTTAGGCAGAGGCACCAAATTTGCAGCCCACTCACTGACCAGCTGAAAAAAATATCCAGAAAATACCAATATGGTATTTTGGGGGCATTTTTTGGCTCAGTTTAGCCAAATCCATACCTTTAGTATGCACCACAGCTATTATACTGAAACTGCTTAAAACATTCTCCATATGTTGTGAAGGATCACCTCTACCTCCATTGTAATATTTTCAACTAGGAAAACAATGGGACCACACAGCTATTCCACACTGTAATACTTTAAATTCTCAGTCCAAGAGTTAGCAAGGGAAAGATGATGAAAAGTAGACTCACCTGTACTTCTGAATCTGCATCAACGTGTTGCAGTTGAAACCAGGTGTCTCTGTTGTGGTACTTCTGCAGATCTTCCTTCCATATTGCTACTTTCCCTGGAAATACATCAAAAAAATCAAACTGGAAAAATACAAGTATTTGTATGCACACATTTCAGAGGAGAAGAGACATTTTTATTTATTTAATTTACAACCCACCTTTCTTGCTGGGACTCAAGGTAGATTACAAAATTGCAAAAAACAATTTGATCGGACAGCAGGGCTCCCCAATGAATGATGCAGTAGGACTCAATAGCAAAAACTAAAATACAAAAAAGTCTAAGACATGACAATACCATAATACAGAAGCAGGTCTGTGTATGTGTGTTTGTCTAAAGACCATCAGTCTTCCACAGGCAGGAGAGCAGAGTTTACAGAGAAAGTTCTGGCCAGCTGCTTTATGCAATATATTATTCCATTATATTGCAGATTTCCGTGCACTTCATACCTCAGCATTTAAGATTCTTTACACATGCTCACTTGTAGCATTTATGCTGCTGTCATGACTTCCAGGGAATGCTACTGAGTTTTGATAGGGAATGGCATTAATAATAAAATTAAAATTATTTCAAGGATCTGTTTTAATTCCAGTTTAGTATTCTACAGTCAAGTCTACTAATGCTTAATGTCCATTTGCCATTCTCCTATGTAAATGAGCCCATGGTTTAATAGGAGAAGGAGGAAATGATGGAAGAGACAAGAGATGCAGTTTAGAATGCTAAAACAAAGCTTAATTATGTTGTAAGAAGAGTTGCACATAATTAAAAAGCAAGCATCTTGAAAATTAATTGTTCTAATAGAAGGGATCGCCTCACTTGCTACATGTTTTTGTTTGGGGCAGCTAACATCGTTACAAAGAGTATGAGCCACTGCTTCTCAGCTACAAAGCAATGAGCTCTTGACTCTGTAGAGTTTTCCTAGTCAACAGAAGCAATCTTATCAAGCGAAAAGCTTATGACTTTGTATCTATATAGGCAGATACTGCATTCATGTGATAAGAAAGCTGCCTGTAGTAGTGTATCTGTGATGCCCTTTTCACCTTACAACGAAGCTGAATAACGGGCCTCTTTGAGAAGAAACTTGTGTACCATATTTCCCCTCGTCTGGACTTTCCCCCTCCTGTTTCTGATGTGAATTAACTAGTGTGTCAATGGAGCAGAAATCAAGGCGAGTGCTTTTCGAGTGTAAGGGTTTTTTTTTTACATCTCTAGTATAAACTGTTAAGTCAAGGAAGGCACGGATTTTTTTCGACAGGCAGGTAAACACAATCCCAGTCCAAGGAATCCACATTTTAAAAAAATCAATAAAGTAGGATTTTGCTACAGATTGCTTGGTTTGGTACAGGAGCAATGAAGCTACCTAGGTTGGACATGGCCTGCTCCGACACCTTCAGAAGCAGAATATTTTGCTCAGGAACCGTTTTCCTCAGTGTTTCTAGGATTTCTATGAAATTTTCCAAGGGCGACAATCAATTCAGCTCCATTTAGATGCCAGGACACAAAGGACACATTCAATACTTACTTTCACAGTGTTTGATCAGACTGGGTAGGTAACCTCTGGCACATACGCCAATGGCCACATAGTAGGCCATTCATTTGGCACCCCAGGTCAGATCTATGCCCAAGCAACTGGGGCACTGGCAGCACTTGTTGGGGCCAGTAGTGCAAGCGGGGACACCGGGCACAGCTTATGCCCATCATCTTCTCCCAGTCCTACACAATGAATAGTTGAGTGCAAGGCAAATCCATGAGATGCTGACAGCACTGCTAGTGCCTGGCTTGCTCCCAGTGTTTTAACCAAGTACAACCTTTCCTTACTCTTGGTTTTATCAGCTTCACAAGTAGACATTGTATTGACCCCCCCCCAAAAAAGTTGCCTCTCCCTGGATTCTTCCTTCTAAATGCAACATACCTAAACTGACCAATCTGGGTTATGGATCTCAGGCATCTTAGAAAGTTAGGCCAGAAATAGTTACAAATCTATCACATGAAGGACACCCAGTATAAGCATTCTTTTATTCTTTTAGAAGACTGCTTAATGATCAGATGATGCCGCATGCTTCCTGTTTTTAACTGAAGGTCACAGATGCTGAACTGCCTATTACTGGCCTTCTGAAGATTCTTTACTTCAGCCATTCCCTCATTTGACCTGGAGTTCTCAGACAGCTAAATTATATACCAAATTTCTCTTGAAAGTCTTAACAGGCATTCAAACTACAGTCAGAAATAAGTTTTATATAGAGTTCATTATATATATTATATATATTCATATTTGTAGAGGTTTTTATCCTACTTTCACACAAACAGAACGAGTCACACACTTCTCTTTTTAATTATGGGGTTTTTTTTACCAACCCTCACTCATTAGCTGTAATATTAATCTGTATGAGTGCTGGAAGGTGGGACAAAACAACTTGCCAGTTACACCTTATTATTTATTAAATTACATGTTTAAATTGTTGTCCCCTGCACAACAGAGCTCAGAGCAGTGTACATCAATAGGGAACATACATATATTAGATTCACAATTAAAACCAATAAAATAATAAGATGATGCTGAAACCACTAGAATGTGCCACTATCTTACAAGGGTAGAGAGGGAGACAGGAGTGCCAGACAGAGGGAAACTGTCATTGTCCTCAACCAAACGCCTGGTGGAACATCTCCACCTAACAAGCCCTGCAGAACTACATTAAGTCCTGCAGGGCATGGATGTTATTTGGCAGAGAGTTCAACCAGGTTGCCCTGGCCCTGGTTGAGGACAGCCGGATATCTCTCGGGCCAAGGACCACCAGTAAGTTCTTATCTGTCGAGCGCAATGCTCTTGGGGGGTATACCAGGGGGTATACCTTAGCACTGAAAGTATGAAACTCTCTTTTACTGAGGCAGATCACCACACTGACCCACTTAGATTAGTACCACCTCTTCTAACTGGTGGTGACCATCCAAGACACTACACAGAGGGGGCTTCTGCTAAAGAAAACCCAGTATAAAATCCTCTACTGCATCCTGACTTCATTATTCAAGTCACAATGCAACATGGATGGAGAAAAGGGAAGAAGGGGAGGTCATCTCATTCAATGACTCCACAAGGACTGTTTATTTTTATTTATTTAGAAACTTTGCCTGCTGTCTCTCCAGGCCTGCTTGGGGGCAGCTCACAGCTAAAGCCGTAAAAATGTCTAAAACACAAATCATATCAGTAACAAATAAAAACAAAACACAATAAAAACAAAGAAATAAACTCAATAAAACATTCCCATAAAAACAGCCAATAAAAGCAAGCCATCATATAAATGTGCTTGGTGGTGGTGGAATGTGCCATCAAATCACACGCAGCTTATGGCAAGCCTGGTCGGGTTTTCATAGCAAGAGACTTTTAAAGGTGGTCTGCCATTGCCTTACTCTCTCATCCAAAACTAGGTTCATTATAGCACAAAAATTAACACATAATGCCACACAACACAACAGATCTGGTCCCCCCCCTTACATCCATCCCTCTGCCAGAGTTAAAAAAGGGCACAGTCTGATGCTTTAATAATGTTATCTATTTCCAAGCATGTTTCTTGTTTGGGTTTGTTATGTCTGTTGAGATATTTTACACACAGGAAACATTATCACGTGTTTGGGCTTATTTTGTTGACTTCAGGCTCCATATTACTCATTCGTGGCATAATTTGCATAGATATGAAGGGAAAAAAATGAAATCAGAGGGGAAACAGATGGCATAGTGGACAACCTAATGCTGTAACATTTCATATTCTACAGCTTTCTATAGATGTATTTTCTTTGTTGGTTTTGCAAATAAGTATATCACTCCATTTAAGGAAGCTGCTCATAAAAGAAAAGAAAGGCTTTCATAAACAGATGGTGTATAAATTTAAGATAATTTATAAAACATCCCCCTGTTGCAATGCTGTCACGCAGGGTCATTTGATATCATTCTAGGTATCTTGCATTGCAAAGTCATTACCTTGTATTTCATTAAATGCATGTATAGAAACACAAAGTGATCATCCTGCCTTGGCAGGGAGGGCAGGATATAATTTAAATAAATAAATAAATAAATAAATCCTTGACTGTCTAAGATAAACTCCTTTTAGAACATCACACACTGCCAGAACTTTCGGGTATCAAAAGAAGTCAGATTACAAAGCTTATTTTGAGCCACTAGACTACACCAATTTATTTCATGCTATGCGTCAATAAAACACTCGCACATCTTCTTGCATGTTATTCTCAGTAATCCTGGCAGACAACCCTAAAGAGTGCGCCACTTCCTTATGGGGGCTAGAGCAATCTGGCTTGTTTACGACCACCCGCTGTAATCACCGCTGAGATGAGATTTGAACCGGGGACTTTCCAGCAACCAGCTCTGCATGAAACCACCATTCTATGCCAGCTCATGTTCTCTCGCTCATGGTAATAATTTGATGGAATGCATTTTCCCCCCTCCTTCATCATGTTCCAGGAGCCTTACACGCCTCTTTTCTTTTTGTTTTCATTTTGCAACTGTGTGGCAATATGTGATTCTTGACCCCCAAAATCAGTACCTTGTACATTTGTCATTACAGGACTGAAAAACTGCACAAACAGACTGGATACCCCCCCCCCAAAAAAAAACACCCATGCATTTAAAAACACAAAGATAGTCAAGCTGGTTTCCTTGTTTATTAAAGCTACAAGAATAGTAAGGCATTCTAGCCTGTTTAGAAAGTTTAAGCGCATGAAAACATGACTTTATATTTAAAGCATCCAGCAATAACCAAGGTCTGATTAATCCCTTTATGCTTCTTCACAGATAAATTAAAGCTATGCTGTTAATGGCATGTTCAGGTAAGATCTTTCAAAAAAAGTGAGGGGGGCTTGTATCCCCCTCCACATCACCCATCCACATTTAAGGGTAATTTTCTCCTTTATTACTTTAGTTAACAGAGAATTTTCCTTAAACTCACAAAATGCTTCCTTAAAGTTCAAGCAGCGTGCAGAAATAGTCATCATACAGTTAAAAGAAAGCAGGGAGGAAGTTATTTCCTAGTGAAACACAACATTTCCTGTAAGGAGATGTCAGAATGCTAACAGCTATATTGTTGTCCTAATAAGGAAAACATCAACAAGTCTAGGGCAGTATTTGAATTGTACTTGCATAAAACACATACCAATGATTGAATCCCTGCGGAAAACATCTCTGTCAAAAATGTAAAATGACAGGTGACGAAAACTCCGTGGAATTTCACAGTAAAAGTCTTCTCCGTAAAACGGGCTGTGTGGAACAAAGAGAAACACATTAGTAGTGGCTGGCAATTGGAGGCCATTGGGCTGGATCTGGCCCATATACAGCTGTCTCCTTGGCAATTGTAAACCATCCTCCTGTATACTTCTCCTTTACTATGGTTGTTACCTAACTGCCTGTTAGGGTAGCCAGGTCCCTCCCGGCCACCGACAGGGGATGGGGGGGCCAGGTTGCCGATCCAGGTTGGGAAACTCCTGGAGATTTGGGGATGGAGCCTGGGGAGCACCCTAGTGGGGTACAATGCCCCAGAGTCCACCCTCCAACCCATCTCTTTTCTCCAGGGGAACTGATCTCTGTACTCTGGAGATGAGCTGTAATTCCAGGGGGTCCCCAGGCCCCCCCTGGAGGCTGGCAACCCTACACTGCCACTGGCATTTGAAAGTCAGTTTAAAAATCCCATCCAGATTATCTGGCTGCCCTGCTGGTAGAGGGATAACAGAAATGTAGGAAAGGACCCTCCAGTGTTATTTTTGAAAGAAGCGGCTGTTGTTAACAACAATAAAAACTACTAGTCGTGTTTGGATCCATTTCAGGACATGCTGTGCAATCCTAAACAGAGTTATACCTTTCTAAATCCATTCAAATTCCTTAGGATGATACTGAAAGCATGACAGCTTGAATTTCTTATTTAAAAAGCAACACCAGAGCCTTGCGTTTTTCCAAAAGAAAACTGATATTTCAGGCCATCAGAGACATAATGAGTTACATGTCACGACATATTTCGTGAGGACATCCTCACAGAAAGCAAAATCAGTGGTGTATATCAGCACACACACACACACACACACACACACACAGAGAGAGAGAGAGAGAGAGAGAGAGAGAGACATGAATTGGATCAGACTGATGTGAAGAACTAGCCTTTGCAGAAGCTCGAACTGCTTCTCTCGAATTCTACTAATCGAAAAAGGAGGGTGATTATAAACTCCCAGCAAAAATCCCTTCCGTTTCTTTTGCTATCCAATTATAATGTTAAAGAATTACACAGAGGAAGGCCACAAATAACTCTTTGTGTTCTGCTGCTAATGTACTGTGACACTAATTTGCCCAAGACCTCTAATGTCACCAAACCCACCCAGATAATGAAATTGTGAATCAATAACTGACACAGGGAGCTCTTAACATTTGTATTTGAACCGAACTAACTCATATTAATAAGTAAAGGTGTGTCTTTTTCTGCCTACCTTATTTCTTTTTAACCTTTATGAAAAATCACC
>NW_015166427.1:1329549-1365994 GCF_001447785.1 Gekko japonicus
ATTGTAAAAGGAAATATGAAAGAGCTGTAAATGTGCTCACATACTGGAGATATTATCTTGTGTTGCATGTGCATGTAGTATGCTTTGCTTTCATTTTGTATAAATACAATAAAATAATCAAATCAATACTGATAGTACTATCACCTTTTCTTTCCAGCCTAGCTGTTTAAATCCCTAAAAATATTCTGTCGCTTAAAAGAAAACCTGAACATTACTAAAAAATAGCAGTCATCCAAATAGATCCAGGTGGGTAGCTGTGTTGGTCCAAAACAACGGAGCAAAGTTTGAGTCCAGTGTACACTTCTTCAAATACATGCACATGAAAGCTTATACCCAGAATTAAACTTTGTTGGTCTTAAAGGTGCCACTGGACTCAAACTCAGTCACCCAAATACTCAGGCTTGAATCCAAAGAACAGCAAGAAGAGCTCCCGTAGAGGGAGGGAGAGGGATTTTCATCCCTGGCCTTCTACAAACTCTCCTGCCACATCCCATGCAATGACCCAGGATGCCCCAAATGTCAAAAGCAGCTTTACTGAACACGGAATCAGCAATGATGCTGGTGAAGCATTTGACTTCCTCTGAATGCAATGGCAGGCTAGCCAGTTTGGTATAGTGCATAAATGTGCGGACTCTAATCTAGGAGAACCGGGTTTGATTCCCCACTCCTCCACTTGCAGCTGCTAGATGACCTTGGGCACACCATAGTTCTGTCAGAGCTGTTTTTGAAAGCGCAGTCCTCAAAAGTGCTCTCTTAGCCCCACCTCCCTCACAGGGTGTCTGTTGTGGGGAGGGGAAGGGAAAGGAGTTTGTAAGCCGCTCTGAGACTCCGAGTGAAGGGCGGGGTATAAATCCAGTCTCCTCCTCCTCCTCCTCCGAAGGTAAGCAAGGTCAGCCCTAGTTAGTATTCTGATGGGGCACCACCAAGGCAGTCTAAGATTGGTACGCAGAGGCAGGCAATGGCAAGCCACCTCTGTTCAACTCTGGCCTTGAAAATACTGCAGGTCACCGTAAGTCATCTGCAACTTGACAGCACTTTCCACCGCCACCATTGGCTGAATGGTGTGAGGCCTTTGGTTTAACTCGCCCACTTGGCATTCCACTTTTTTGTAGCACAGAAACTCCACTGAGATCATCAGAATGAAATCACTACATAATGATCAAGTCACCCTCTTATCTTTCAATTTTTACAATAGTTCACTGTAGTCAAAGTGTCAGACTGGGATCTAGAAGTAAAGGTAAGAACATAAGAACATAAGAGATGCCAATGTTGGATCAGGCCAAAGGCCCATCCCGTCCAACACTCTGTATCACACAGTGGCCAGAAATACCAGGTGCCATCAGGAGGTCCACCAGTGGGGCCAGGACATTAGAAGCCCTCCCCCTGTTGACCCCCCCCCCCAAGCACCAAGATGACAGAGCATCACTTGCCCCAGAGTCCCTATCTATACCTTGTGGCTAATAGCCACTGATGGTTTCCCTTGCTCGAAAGCCAGTCGAATCCAACTCTAGGGGGCGATGCTCATCTGCGTTTCCAAGCCAAAGAGCCAGCGCTGTCCGAAGACATTTCCATGGTCATGTGGCCAGCACGACTAAATGCCGAGGCGCACAGAACGCTGTTACCTTCCCACCAAAGCGATACCTATTTATCTACTTGCAATTTCTTGCTTTCGAACTGCTAGATTGGCAGGAGCTGGGACCAATGCTCCCTATAAGCTGTGGAGTCTTGCGAGCAAAAATTCTACTTTGTGAGCTCCTGGCATTATTTATTTATTAAAGTTTCGAGCGAGCAACTTGGATGCTGCATAAAGTAGTTTGCTCTGGAGCCATCCTTCCTGAGCTAGGACAAAAAATTGTGAGCTGGAGGCTAAAGCACTGTGAGCTAGCTCACACTAACTCAGTTTAGAGGGAAACACTTGCCGGGACCTGAGACAGGAGCTCACTCCGTCATGCGGCACTAGGGTCTCGAACTGCCGAACTACCGACCTTCTGGTCTGCAGCTCAGCGCCAGTCACTCACTCTCTTCCAGCCTAATCTATTTCACAGGAACATTGTTGTGAGGCTAAAATGGAGGTGGGGAGAACAAAGCAGTAAGGCACAATCCCCAGATACTAGTCCACGAGGACTAGAAAGGTACGAAAAAGAGTGCAATGCAACACCACACGGAACACGGAGATATCAGAATGAAAGTGTATGACATACTTAACTAAGTGAAGTCTGAACACCTGTTTTCAAGAATAGAAAGAAAGAGGACTGGTGCAAACTGGATCGCAACATGACATCAGAAGCAAAGGCTCTCAAGCACTGTGATCTATCCGTCACGTTTGAGAGGAGAGGGTTAACTATCCGAAGAATGTCAACAATGAACAACAACAAATAGTATTCGTTACTACAGAAGCTTCTAAATAATAGTTGCATGCACAACGGCTTAGGAAACACTGCTAAAACAGCCTGTGTTGCAGCTGCTATACACTGTGAAGTCTACATACATTTGGGGAGCAGTCCAAAGAAAGTCTACTCAGAAGCAAGTTCCATTCTAGTCAATGAGGCTTAATCCAAGGAAACTGTTCTTAGGATTGCAGCATTACTGATAAGAGTTCTTAGTTCTTCCATCTGCAGAACAGAAACTGAGCAACAGATAGAGACGTACCTAGTTGAGACCAGAACTGAAGCTGCATTGGAACCCATCTCTCACAGGTCCAGATCTAGTGCTTTGCCATTGGATCATACTGTGATCATATTACAATATCATATGCCAATCTGAGCTGCAGACCGGAAGGTCAGTAGTTCAGCAGTTCCAGACCCTCATGCTGCGTGACAGAGTGAGCTCCCGTCTCGGGCCCCAGCTCCTGCCAACCTAGCATTTCATTTATTAAGCGATAGCCTATGGTGCCTTTACTCAAGACTGGGAACAGCCACTTGCCCAATAGCCTGCCTGTGGTATAAATGGTATAAATATTATTGTGGAGTCTGAACTGATCATATGGACTTGGCCTAAACTGGAATGCCCGGGGAGAAGCCAGAGCCTGTGAAAAAAGGAGGGGCAACTGTCCAAGCACCCATCAGGGCTTGGAGGATGTGGAGGGGGTGGAAAGTGCCATCAAGTTGCAGCTGACCTATGATGACCCTGTAGGGTTTTCAAGGCAAGAGGTGGTTTACCATCGCCTGCCTCTGCGTGGCAAGCCTGCACTCCCTTGGTGCTCTCCCATCCAAGTACTTACTAGGGCCAGCACTGCTCAGGTTCCAAAATCAGAGGAGAACTGGGCAAGGATGTGACCCCTTCAATCTAGCTGAAGGCAGGGGGCAGATGTACATCACAGTGTACGAACAAACAGCAGCTCAGATTCTGGAACAGGCAGAGAGAGAAGCTGCGAGGCAGAGAAAGACTCTTCTGTGAGTTGGCTAAAGCTCCTTGGGGTGCAGTATTCCTTTCTCTCTCTTTGGGGATCTGATGTGGCGGAACGGCTGCCCTGTATAAGTGCTTCCATCTGTGCTCTACTTGTACTTGTGTAAATAAAGCAAGACGCTACAAAAATGTTGTATCTCTCCCATGCTCTCTTCTCCCAAGGGAACCGACACAGGTAAGAACTGTCCCTGGAACTTCCTGCTGTTTGAAGAAGTGGGGAAAATACAGACCAACAATAATAGTCTATGTAACAAGGCAAGGCCACTATTGTAGATCAGATGAGAATTATCTTCTCCTTTCAAGCTGCCAAAATGTGTCACAAATGACCAGGGGTCATTTCCTAGAAAAAGAGGTACAGGAGCTTTTGCGGTTAGGTATCTGGGTTCCCTGCCCAATCTTCTCCCTGGGAACCCAGACATTTAACCCCTCCCCCCAGTTTCTCTGCAAAAGCGGAGAGGCTTAGGGGGGAAGGCAGTCATGCCTGGGTTCCCTGCCAGATCTCCAGGTGCCCTGAGGCTGCGGGGCACCTGGAGAAGATCGGGCAAGGAACCCAGACATCTAAATCTCCCTCTCCCTGAGTGTCTCTGCAGATGGGGGGTGGGGCCTGGGCTCCTTCCTGCCGGAGCGCTGCTCCAGGGTGCTCTGGCAGAAAACGACCCCTGCAAATGACTAATGTAGATATGCATGGACAAGCATTCTAGTGGACCTTTTTTGAGGGCTAGTAAATTTTGCTGGTTTATTCGCCAGGTTGAAATTAAGTTCCAAGTTTTAGGAGCAGACACAATAAAACAGCTCTTATGGAGGGGAAAAAATCATCAGTGTCTAAAGAAATGAAGTATCTCTGCTTAAACTGCAAATCCCCACCACAGTAGAGTCCCTGAGACGGCAGCCCATTGGACACACACATCTTCTGGCAGATTTTCAAAACAGTAAGCCTTTAATTTTGACTTTGGATTCAGTGCCCACCTTATGCACCACTCTTTTTCCTCCAGTGTATTTATTCTGCAGCTACAATTTTAAAAACCCACATTTTTCTAAATTGAGGTGACTTGTGACGTCCAAAGTTTTTTTTAAAAAAAAATGTATGCAATTTTCCTATTGTAGCTGCGCAGTAGCATCCAACAAGCACCTTCCATTTAAATCCTTGTGGTTCAGGTTTGGGGAATGCATTTTAGTGCTAGTTCACTAAATGAAAGGGAACAGAAGGGAAGGCAGGCAAAGGGGGGAAACCCACTACTGAAACTGACCAGACTTTTTCTAAAACTGACAATCAGCTGCTAAGTCCCATTTTCCATACTGCTGAGCACCAGTGTTCCCTTTAAGCTGAGTTAGTGTGAGCTAGCGCGCAGTTTTTAAACCTTTGGCTCACACATTATTGTCTTCGCTCAGAAAGGATGGCTCCAGAGCAAACTATGCAATAGCCAAATCACTCGTTCACAACTTTAAAGCCAGTAGCTCACAAAGTAGAATTTTTGCTCACAAGACTCCACAGTTTAGAGGGAGCATTGCTGAGCACTAGGGTATTATCTGCTGTGTTATTGGCCACTATGAAAAATTGGAAAGAGTCACATGATCTCATAATATGGGGAAAACATGTTGAGTGTACAGAATGCATGGTAGAACCCACTGACACTGGCACTGCAAATTGTGAGCATTTGTGTGTGTTTGTGTGCGAGGACGGGACTGTGCAAAGTCGGCTGCAATTCCACCATGCTTTGCACAGGGCTACACTTTGTATGGGGGAGGAGTTCTCTGGCAGAAGCTCTGGAGAGCTTTTTTTGTCTTGTGCCACTGAATTGAAAAAAAATGCGTATACCCTAGCACAGCTGCATAGTAATCCTATTTTTTTGTCCTTCCTTGCAAATTTGCATGGTTTCCTCTTTGTGATTCTCTAATTTAATCCTGCACATTGGCTGTGATCATGGCAGTTTTTAAAAACCTGTCCTGTGCAGATTGCACTCTTACTCCATAAGAACATAAGAGACGCCAATGTTGGATCAGGCCAAAGGCCCATCCAGTCCAACACTCTGTGTCACACAGTGGCCAGAAATACCAGTGCCATCAGGAGGTCCAGCAGTGGGGCCAGGACATTAGAAGCCCTCCCACTGTTGACCCCCCCCCAAGCACCAAGAAGACAGAGCATCACTTGCCCCAGAGCCCCTAGCTATACCTTGTGGCTAATAGCCACTGATGGACCTCTGCTCCATATGCTTATCTAATTCCCTTTTGAAGCCGTCCATGCTTGTAGCACCCACCACTTCCTGTGGCAGTGAATTCCATGTGTTAATCACTCTTTGGGTGAAGAAGTACTTCCTTTTATCCGTTCTAACCCGACCGCTCTGCAGTTTCATGGAGTGCCCACGAGTTCTTGTATTGTGAGAAAGGGAGAAAAGTACCTCTTTCTTTACCTGCTCTTTCCCATGCATAATCTTATAAACCTCGATCATGTCACCCCTCAGTCGTCTTTTCTCCAAGCTAAAGAGCCCTAAGCACTTTAACCTTTCCTCATAGGGAAAGTGTTCCAACCCTTTTATCATTCGAGTTGCCCTTTTCTGCACTTTTTCCAAAGCTATAATATCCTTTTTAAGGTGTGGTGCCCAGAACTGCACACAGTATTCCAAATGAGGTCTCACCATTGATTTATATAGGGGCATTATTATATTGGCTGATCTGTTTTCAATACCCTTCCTAATAATCCCCAGCATAGCATTGGCCTTCTTTATTGCAGTCACACACTGTCTCGACATTTTCAGTGAGTTATCCACTACAACTCCAAGATCTCTCTCTTGCTCAGTCTCTGCCAGTTCAGACCCCATCAATGTGTATTTATATTTAGGATTTTTGGCTCCAATGTGCATCACCTTGCACTTGGCCACATTGAACCCCATTTGCCATGTTGACGCCCACTCGCCCATCCTTGACAGATCCCCTTGGAGTGCCTCACAATCCTCACTGGTTTTCACCACCCTGAACAACTTTGTATCATCCGCAAATTTAGCCACTTCACTGCTTACTCCCATCTCCAAATCATTAATGAACAAGTTAAAAAGCAGTGGACCAAGTACTGATCCCTGCGGTACCCCACTGCTTACCACCCTCCACTGAGAAAATTGCCCACCTACACTCACTCTCTGTTTTCTATGAACTAGCCAGTTTTTGATCCATAAAAGGACTTATCCTTCTATCCCATGATTTTTGAGCTTACTTAGGAGCCTTTGATGAGGAACTTTATCAAAAGCTTTCTGGAAGTCAAGGTAAATAAAATCTATTGGATCCCCCTTGTCCACATGTTTGTTCACCCCCTCAAAGAACACTAACAGGTTAGTGAGACAAGATCTTCCCTTACAGAAACCGTGCTGAGTCTGCCTCAATAGGTTTTGTTCATCTATGTGCCTACTAATTCTTTCCTTAATAATGGTTTCCACCAATTTACCCGGTATCGACGTCAGACTGACTGGCCTGTAATTTCCCGGATCTCCTCTGGAACCCTTTTTAAAGATGGGAGTGACATTAGCTACCTTCCAATCCTCAGGAATGGAGGCAGATTTTAAGGAAAGATTACATATCTTTGTCAGGAGATCTACAAGTTCACATTTGAGTTCTTTCAGAACTCTCGGATGTATGCCATCCAAACGGATCGATCCCAACCAATTCTTAAGTTTCGCGGTTCACAGAAGGTCCATGTGGCTCAGCTGCCATTTTAATGTTAGGCTTCCAGAGACTGCCAAAATGGTTCCCCCCAAGAGAACTTTGTTCACTAAAGCATTAAGGGGGAAAATGTTTTCAAAGCTTTAGGCTTCCCATCCCAGCACCTATCTCTCTTTACATCTCATGTCAATTTATTTTGTCGCATGCAGCACTGAAACCCATTTTTTTTTTTTGCACTGGGGACGCTGCCATTTGCCTCCTTTCCAATCCCCCTTTCAAGTCAATACCAGCAGGGAACAAAACCCCATGCAACTCCTTTTAAACATTCCCCCATCATTTAATTTTTTTTATTCAGCAATCTGAGACTAGTGATATCCTCATATTGCCAGACTCATGTCACTTGTAAAAAAAAAAGTTTAAAATTTAAAAAGGAGGGGGAAATGGAGATTGTACACTGATGAAGAGAATGGCAGAAGGTGCAGAGTGGGCAGAATCACCTCGATGTTGGCAGGGAGTGACCTCCTAGGGGGTAACAAAAGGGCGGAGGGGAAACCTGAGTGCTAAAAATCTGAACTGTGCACTGAAGAGAAATCAATGCAGAATGACAAAGAAAACCTGACAGACATGCACAGTGAAAGCGAGGGGAAACACCCATGCGTAATAGGCCTGTATGTAGTTGATGGTTGTGAGGGAACTCTAATCAAGCCAATATGCCTGAGGGTATAGAGTTTATTGTATAATGACAGGGGGGGATGCTTTCTAAGCAAGCGTTGGCAGCACTTCACATTTTAAGTGAAAGAAAATAAAGAGAAAGAAGTAGGTGACAAGATCTTTGAGAACAAAAACTGAAACAAGCACAGCTTAAACTTTCAAACTGCCATTCAAGTCCTATATAGCAGAAACAGACCTCTTTGTTACCATTTTTAGCTAAAGAGAGGAAGGACCAAACAAATAAAATGCAGACACCTATAGATGCAGAAATTACATGTTTACAAAACATGGTTTCAAGGTATTTCAGAGGTACAAATGTAAGTTGTACCCTGCATCATTCTATTTAAACAATAGTTTATACACAGGCACATAATTATCAGTCTCTACAGAGCTAGCAGCCCTAATAGCCCAGACTAGCCTGATCCTATTTGGATCTAAACAGGGTCGATACTTGGATGGGAGACCACCAAGGAAGATTGGGGAGGCTGCTATGCAGATGGCAAACCACCTCTGCTCATCTCTCACCTTGAAAACCCTATGAGGTGGAACTTCATGGGGTCACCATTAGTCGCTTGCAACTTCACAATGCACAATCACACACACACACATGCACACATACAGAGCTAGCACAGAAGCAGTCCTCCCAGTTCGAGGCTTGGGAGCCATGCCCACACAAAAGTTAGTACTAGAGTTAAACACATTTTAAATTCAGGCTAGAAGGACTGAAGATACAACTACATAGCGCTCTTTGACTGTGTCTGCTTCCCCAACAGTTGGTTTTACTACCCATCTACAGAAGGGGGGAAACATTGAGGGCCACAAACAATGCTCCCTCTAAGCTGTGGAGTCTTGGGAGCTCACACTAACTCAGCGTAGAGGGCCACAAAACAGATGGGCTCGAACAGCCCTCCCTTTGGGCAAGGAGGAGGTACTTCAGCTTGCATAAGTGGAGATCCACTGCACTTACACAGGGCTATTTTTGGGCAGGAACCCACAGGAACGGAGTTCCGGCTGGCTCCCAAGTTGGCCACACCCAGCAGGAACTCACTAGCATAAGAGGCCACACCCAACAGCAGGAACTCATTAGTATTGGCTACATTAGGGGTGTGTGGCCTAACATGCAAAGGAGTTCCTGCTCCAAAAAAAGGCCCTGGGTTTTGACAACAAACAAGGTAAACAGAATAAGAAGCAAAAGTTGGGTGTGGCTGGATGACCACACTTCTGGTACCACAGGGGTGTGGCCTAATATGCTAATGAGCTGTGCTGTCATGGGTGTGGCCGAATATGCTAATGAGTTCCTGGTTGGGTATGGCCTATTATGCTAATGAGTTCCTGCTGGGCTTTTTCTACAAAAAAAGCCCTGCACTTACATAGACCACCCCCCAGCCACAATTTCCAAGGGTTCCCCAGTTCACTTGAGTGGTCACTAGTGACCGCAGAGAGCTGTAGCATGAAGGAAAAAGCAGAAAAGATCCATCTCAAATCAAAACGCCACTGGGGGTTTTCAGAATCCTGTCTAGTGAGTCCATGGCAAAGGTAGATGAACTCAGAGGCTGCATATCCAACTGACACTACTCAGCTACCCTGGTTCTCCACGCCCATCCTATAATACCAGACAAATCTGTTTACTCATCATCTCCTGATCTACAAACCAACTCCTTGTTCAAGGTTTACTGCTTTATCCCCTCCATCAGGGGATCTTTCCCCCCCACAGTCTTGAAAAACCTACTTTTAAAAAAGTGATCATCAAGCTTAATGGAGGTATTAATCAGGTTCAATAATTGAAAATTATTATATATGTGGGTGTGGAAAATCTCATGCCTTAACTGAATTTTTCAGTTAGTTTTCTGAATCTGTAAGATGATGAATTTTAGAAATTTAAGGATAAAAGTGAACAAACATGCCTGCTGAAGCCTAGGAAATTCTGTTCTAGAATAAATGGTTTGTGCTGTCTTGAGATAAACTTGAACCCAAACTGAAACACTTAAAACCCTTTAATCATGTTTAGAATGCATTTGCAAAATACCGTCTCACACCATTCAGACTACAATTATTTGCTCAGCTTAGAAGATGTGAAACACTGCATCTCATTCTCAGTACTGAGAAATTACAAATGCATAGTTGATTGTTACTAAACTATTCCCCTTTGGGATAAAGTGGGGGGAAACGTACAGTGACTAATAACACAATATCCCAAGCCAGATCTCTTACATATGGATTGTAAATGTCTTCAAAAACAAAGCAATTAAAATGCTTTTACATCCTCTCACTGATCCACAATGTTTGGAAATGCCTGATTCATCTTTTTTGGATGAACCAAGACGAGAGTTCACATCACAGTATGAATAGCACAAAAAATACAAGAGCAAATAAATGTGCATACCGAGTTCCTTATACAACTCCTTGTATCGGAGAACTTGCATTCACGCACCATGGCTCAATCCAGCTCTTACTAGCCATGCATAGAAACTGGTAGATCCATAGGGATGCAGATTCCCTTATGCATCAAAAGGCATATCCAGCTAGTTCAATGGGGCTCAGATCAAAAGGAAGAGACCCAGAAGATATAAAAATCACACACATAACATGGAGTTCTGGTGTTAAAATGCTGGGGTGCTTTGAAAATAAGAAACCAAACAAACATATACAGAATGCTGACATAAAGGGATTGGATCTACAGCAATGCTTCCACTGGTGCAGGGACTTCCACTCACAAGAGTATGCCTTTCTTGCCTCCTGTGGCAGTCAAAAATGCCCTCTGAAATCCTGTCCTTCGAGGAGAAAGGATCCCCAGGTACAGGATTTCAAATGGAACTTTGGGCTGCCATAGGAGGGCACAGCTGAGATCATAACTGGTCCATGGACAAAAGCCCTTGTGCCCACTGAAATGCAGCACTGGATCCAACCCTTTATTTACTCTTATACTCTTATTTACTCTTATACTAGCAATTTTCATCTTCACACTCTCTTCCTCGTTCCCCCAAGCTGGCCCTTGACAAACTTCCTCTTCCATCTATATCCCTTCTTTTCTCTGTGTCTGTTCGGTCTTTAAACTGTGGGACTTGTGCCTTTTTGATTTTTAAGTGCTAGTACCTTTTCAGTACTTCAAAATATTAAAACAATGGTACTATGGGAGAAGATCTCAAGATGACAGAAGACAGTAGGGAAACATACATTAAATAATTATGTAACAGTATCTCTACACCACCTTTAACACACAAAAAGGTAGTTCAGATGTCACATGAAACCATTGTTTAATTAAGCTAACTGTGGTTTAGTGTGATCATCCAAATGTGGGCCTCGCCACCAAAGATGGTTAGCTGGGGAACATCTAACTAAATTCCAAAACTGGAGTTCGATGTTGATTTATTCAACACAGTAATCTGTGATTTCACATGACACACAAATGCAGACATTCTGGCTTAATCCTAACTTGTTGATCAGTGCTGCCTTTGCCACAGTGCAGACCCAGGATACTAGCCAGGTCTCTGTGGGAGAGGCAAGGGAAGAGTTGTTGGCCCCGGTCACATGGGCCGGATATCGTGGGGGGGAGGCGGGGCTTTGTGCGCCGCCACAATTAGAGCTGCCATAACGCGATCCCATGAATCGGCGGCACGCCACGGTTCCTTCCCTCCACGCCTGCGCATCAACAAGGGGCCAGAGGGAAAAGCTGCGGTCGGCGCGATCACACTGAGGGACTCCAGAGGCAGCCCGTGGCAAACCGGTTGCTAGTACCTTCAAGCAGGTAGTTTTTAATCACACATTTTCAGCAGTATGCCACGGGTGTGCTCCACTTCCCAGATGTTGCAAATGCAATGTGATCGCGCCCGGATAATCCACCATGCAATTGTCGCTCTCCCATGGCAAATCCTCCATGTGAACAGGGCCGTTGTTGTTCAGTCGCACAGACAAGTCCGACTCTTCACGACCCCATGGACCACATCATGCCAGGCCCTCCTGTTCTCCGTCATCCTCTGGAGTTTGCTCAATTTCATGTCCGAAGAAAGACAATAATAAAGGCAGCATTCGTTAAACCAAACTCACATTTTGAATGCTTGTCCTCAAGCTATCTTGATTTCACAAAACTAGCCATTGTTAAAATAAAACACAGTTTCATGTTAACTCTGAATCAGGCCCAAAACAAAATACTAACTGACATCTTAGATACCCCTGGCATTAACAAACACACAAAATGTATTGACACAGGAGAATTCCACCTAGAAGTAGCTGGAAGAGTCCATAACTTTCACTGATGATCTGCCAACTGTCTCTTCATTTTACAATTCTAATGGAAAATGGGGGAAAAGGGGGTAGAGGAGATAGACACATTTCTATGTCTGTTCAGAGTTACCCCAGTCTAAGCCCATTGATTTCAATGGATTTAGACTGCTCGGCATAGGATTACACCATTAATTAGCCATCTCTGCCACTACATTTGAGCTTTCAGTACTGAATAGAAAAAGCACACCCTTTGTCCATTCCATATCTGTGTGTTTATGAGCTCACAAGGACAAACATTTTGAATTTACATAAAGGTCATCTTGACACCTTTCAATTTTTACTTTACTAAGCAAAAGCCAAACTCATCTATGACCAAAAATATCTTTAATCTGTACTGACAGGAGGAAAAAATATCTCTTTAAAACATTGACTGATATATTTTCCCTCTGTTAATTCTACAAAAGCTTATAATGAAGCCCTCTTGGAAAGGACAGGTATTATGTGTGTGTTTTGGTGAGGAGGGAACCAAGCTATTCAAAATACCAAACACTAGTGTTTTACAAAGGCTTGCAGTACTATGTCCATTCCCACCCACACCTTCAACCTTGTTTTGGATTCTTTCTCTCACTCACTTCTCCATCTTTCCTACTAGAGACAGACTATGGGAGAAAGAGTCTGGTAGCTGTGTTGGTTCAAAGCAACAAAACAAAGTGTGAGTCCAGTGGTATATTAATTCTTGGTATAAGCACACTTCTTCAGAAAAAGAGTTAGTAATGCAGGGTTGGAAAAATCCAGGTGCTAGGGCTCATTAAGACATCTCCTCGTTTAAGTATTCACTCAGCTCTCTATGGAGCTGGCTCCTAAATATTTGATACCAGTTCCCAGGTATTTCAACTATTTCTAACCCTGTTGTGACACACCTTTATGAACAGTTTGCCCCTTGGCATTAGGATCTGGTCCAGAGCCAAGCAGAGCCATTGAAATGAAGCAGGAGGCAGAAACTGCAGCTGCAGCCTTATCCAATATTTCTCAACACCTTTTTTTCCTCTAGAAGACGGTCCAGCTAGAACACACGCCTGAAAAATCAGTTACAAAGAAAAAAAGTACCATATTTAGGCCTGCCTACTTCATTAGTGAATGTGTACGAATTCTTATGACTGGTGTTTCAGACCTTAACATCCAAACTGTGTGCATAATACATAAAGGCAAAAATAGACAACACTGTGATGTTTTCTAGCTGAAGTCCCAATATGTGAATAAAACCTAATTTTGTAAGATATCATCTTACAGCACAGAGGCACGTATTTCAACATTTATAGGTGCATGTATACAAACAATTCTACCAAACCTTATATACACACAATGCAAATCTTATATAGCCCAAATCCTTCAGCACGTTTACTTGAAAGTGCTTCCAGTCACAGTTCGTGTATTAGGCTGGGATGAAGAAAATTCAGTTCAGTCACGAGTGTCTCCTCATGACAACCTTTTTGCACTACTTGACGATCCTCTCCTGCACATTCAGCGGCAAGCATTATGGAAACAGAGCTTCCGCACAGCATTTAATATAATGCCATATTCCCCATGAAAACTTACCACTAGAGACAAGACCTTACTGCCTATTGATCTGAAAGTAACACTCTTCATCAAAATTCTGTTTCTACCTGTGATTTTTCTTTGTTCCTTCATTTTCCAGCATAATTAAAGGTAAAGGTTCCCTTGCTCGAAAGCCAGTCGAATCCGACTCTAGGGTTGCGGTGCTCATCTCCGTTTCAAAGCTGAAGAGCCAGCACTGTCCGAAGACGTTTCCGTGGTCATGTGGCTGGCATGACTAAACACCAAGGTGCACGGAACGCTGCTACCTTCTCACTGAAGTGGTACCTATTTATCTACTTGCAATTTCTTGCTTTCGAACTGCATAATTAATCTTCCCCGATGTTTCCCAGTTCGCTTAAATGCTCATGAAATAAATGTTTATCAGTTTTTGTTCTCTTTGAGGAAAAAGGGCTTAAGTGCTAATTTTTACTGTGTAACAAGCCAAAGTCATGGATCATTTGGGGGGGTTTTTTTTGTTTATCATCGTAATTGTGCAATTATGAAATACTAATATATTTTTTAAAGATAAGTAGCTGTGGTTCAATACAAAGCCATGTCCCCCCAAAGGAACAAGAGCTGATAATTAATTGATTCATCGATGCCTGCTGTGGGAGAGAGAACAGGAAGTAATTAAGATGGAAGGACAAGGAAAAAGTGACAGTACAGAAGCCTCTGACTGTCCCCATGGGGCAGCTTGGCACTGGAAGTGCATTTTAACTAACAAGGAAAAAATCAGATCTGAAAAATAATCTGATTTGGAAAATGTCAAACATGAAAATATTGCAATAAAATGAGTCAACATCCAGTCCATCAAGCTTACTGAGTGAGTTTACTGTTTTTGCCTAATCTAGATAAATCCATAAGGTACGGATTTATAAATTATTACCTATCATTACCAGTATTTTTGCACTGCATACAAATGTGAACATAAGAAGAGCCCTGCTGGATCAGACCAGTGGTCCATCTAGTCCAGCATCCTGTCTCATACAGTGGCCAACCAGTTCCTCTGGATGGTCAACAACAGGGCATAGAGGCTGAGACCTTCCCCTGATGTTGCCTCCTGGCTCCAGGATTCAGAGGTATAGAGCCTCTGAACATGGAGGTTCTGCTCAGTCACCGTAGATGGTAGCCATGGATAGATTCATGGATGATAGGTCTATCTAACCCCCTTTTAAAGCTGTTTATTCCTGTGGCCATCACAACATCCTCAGACAGTAATTCCATATTTTAATCATTCTCTGTGTAAAGAAGTGATTCCTTATTATATTTTGTGCTTTTCAAATACTGTTGAACCTGAGGATTGTTGTACTCATCACACTACAGTGTGCTACGAAAATCTTCTTCTGCTTGCATTGTCTCTTGCACAAGTGAATGCATGTGGGCAGCTATAGAACTTTCTCCTATTATAGCATTGTGTGGATTCAGGGGTAAGCTTGTACACAAAAACTAGCAACTATTTCCATTTTGCTCACAGTTATTTGGACCCAACACAGTTCTAGTTTGTTGTTGTCATCTTATTATTATTATACAATAACCAGTAAAAAGATTTCCTACACAGGCCTCAGGGCTGCAACCTCTGTTCACCAGGAGGAACCAGAGAAGGGAACACCATTACCAGCTGCACCATCTTGCTGACAATGTGTACCTATTAAGCTTGGCCATGGCACAAGGGGAAAGGCAAGAGCCAAAGGGCTCATGGGCTGTGGCTCACAGCCCAGACTTTTGATCTATGAGTTCAGGACCCTCTGTGTCCTCCCCCGCCCCCGGATGAAGTCTGCTGCTTTGTATATAGTCCTGTTAGGGTTGCCAGCTTCCAGGGGTGGGCGGGGACGTCACATGATGTCTCCAATATGATGATGTCACCTGGAAGTGATGTCATCACATTGGGGATGTCGCACAGAGACACTCTGGTATTTGGGTGAAACTCTATAGTTTTTTCACCCTCAAAACCATAGAGTTTGTCCAAATACCAAATCGTCCCCTATGATATTCCTGACGCGATGATGTTACTTCTGGGTAACGTCATTGCGTCAGGGACATTGCATGGTGACGTCCTTGTTTAGGTTCAGGACTTCTCCACCTGCCAGCTGGTCTGCAGTGGAGCAGAGCCCCCAAAACTAGGGGATCCCCCACCTAGACTTGGAGGCTGGCAAGCCTAAGTCCTGTGTATGTTGTTGTTCTAAGCCGTCTTGGGAGTTGGGACCCTTTGGGGAGCAATGTAGGGTACAAATGATTAAATAAATTCATTAGTCTTCATGGGTTCTATTAATCTGTGATGAGCACAAACATGATTACTCATTGTGATCATTATGTATGGTCCCCAAGGTTGACAACTCCAGGTAGGGAGATTCCTGGAGATTTGGGGGTGGAGCTTCCAGGGGAACTGATCTCTGTAGTTTGGGGGCCAGTTGCAATTCTGGGAAAACAACAGGCCTTGACTGACAATCGTAGCAGTCACCCTCCCGTCATGCTCAAACCCTGATTGAACAGTACTAAGCAAGCCCATGTCAACATTTAATAGAACACGTAATAGGGTTTAGAACCTTCAAGTATTGGTTCTGGCTCAGTGAGAAATGCCTGTGCTTTTGCAATCTACCCCACTGAAGTGCAACATTAAGAAAATCATTCGAGTTAAGTTATGAACAAAGTTCTGAAAGGAATCAGAAAACAGCCTTTCCATCTCTCAAGGATGGAACACGTTCTGCTTGACGATCATATTCCATACCATCCTATGAAGCCAATAATTGGTTAGAGTTCTGGAGTGGAACACAGATTTATGCTCACAACTAACTTACACTGATAGAAATGACTGCATCAGTTTACCTTGGGAACAAACAAAAAAACCCCACTGCGCGCAGTAGATGGCAAGGAATGTGTCAGTCCCACACACCCCGCCCCCAACGGTCCCGGCCGCCACCGCCAGCCTTGCTGCTCCACTGCCGAGCCCCATGAGGGGCCTGGCGGTGGACCTGCAAGGCCGGCGGGAGTGCAAGGAAGCCCCGCGAAGGCCCTCCCTGGCCCCAGGCAGGCAGGGGTGGGGAGAGGCAGGGAGGAAGCAACTTACCCTCCCTCTTCTCCTGCCTCCTCCTGGCTGAATGAGGGCCAGAAGCGGGGCGGCCGGAAGCCGGGGGCGGGGCTTCGTCATGTGCCCTGCGCCCCCCCGTACCTCACCCGGGGGAACTGCGATCCCCCCCGAAATGACCTCTTCTGCTTTCTACTATTCTTGAGTTCTAATGTACAGAGTGCTTTCAATGTAATCCAAAATATCTGGGTGGGGGATAGGCTCCTTATCACCACCGCCCTAAGAAAGCTCACAGGCAAACGCTTGACAATAGAAAGAGAATAATGGGAGGAAGAAAATCCAGATGAGAGCAGCAAAGTGAGTAAGGGATGTAAGCTAATGAAATGGCACATGCCTTGCTTCATTTGGGGGCAAAGAATCTGAGAGTAAGCAAGAGTTTTGCAGAAAAGCCAGCTTTTCCCATTATTTGTATTACATTCTTGTATTTGCTTTCATTGAGCGTTATTAATCAGAATGACCCAACAATCAAGCAGAGAAGTAAATCTCTATATTTTGGCCGCTTCCTCTTACTACACTTTGCAGAGGCCTCCTACTCCAACACCCAGTTATGCCCATTCTGTGCACAGACAAATGTGTGCGCTTCAGTCCTGAAGTCAACAGAGCATAACTATCCTTAATTGTAGCCTAAATCGACTCAGCTCTTCTTGCAAGCAGAAACAGGCAACCTGAATAATGCTTTCCTTCTCAGGCAAGAGTGGGTGGGGGAATAAGAATGTTCACCCCTTAGAAAATGGGCCACTTATAAGTTGCATTTACCTTTTTTTCCTCTCATTGTCAGCTCAACTTTTGACTTGGGAATCAGTCATAAAAAATGCCAAGTAAAAAAACCAAAAAACACCCCCATAAAATTCAATGGAGAGGCAGTTCAAGTACAAACATTCCCTCTCTACAGCTTATGCTCATGTGCCCTCAACCCAACCCCACCCCACACTTCCCTTTCTTTTCACAAAGGGTGCTCATGAGAATGACATGCAGACATGGAAGAAATGCAGACTGCGGAATGTCTCCGTGGTGGCACGAGGGATTGTCAATTAAATCAATTACAAATTAGACTGGGGAGGTGGAGATGAGAAACAGTGTGGAATCTGAGAGAGAGAGTGGAGAGAAGGTCCTCGGTGTTGATGAGATACTGAAGGTGGGCTGCAGACTGGAGATCAGGAAGATCTCCAACAACAGTTTATTGGGAGAGAGCAGACAGGCTGGTGAGAATTCCTGTTTTTTCCACATGACAATCTGTGCAAAGGCTCCATTCAGGTACATTCTCTCCCTCTCTACTGCCTCTGCTCACGTCCGTCCCCCCCCCAATTCCCTTTCTCCTCACAGAGGGTGCTCAGGGGAATAGCTGTACAGATCTGGTTACCAAGCAAGTAGGGAAGGATATTCTGCAGAGACAGATACGATGCTAAGACAAAAGGAAACGTGTGTTGTTCATATCTTGGAGCTAAACAGTGTTTTGTCCACATAAACACTGCCACCATTTGATTGCAGAGGAGCCTCAATGCACCCCTTCACGTTTATAGGAATGCCTAAAATAGCCTTGCTGCTCTTCCCTCTTGCCTCAAAGGACTTATTTTCTCCATAGGAAAGGGTTATTGGATTAGTCCAGCAAAGTGACGTCAATGAAGACAATAAACCCTTCTTGGAGAGATTTTAATGATCTTCAAATTGTAAAAATGCTCCCCATACAGCTTCTGTATTCTGAACGAGAGAGAAAGAGAGGGAGAGAGATTCAAGGGGCAATTAAAAACCCACTAGACACCTGTATTTGCAAGTGTTCGTTAGAACACTCCCAAGTGACTGTGCTTAGGGTCACAACCTCTCACCTCAACCCTAACCATCTTTACTTGGAAGTAAATCCCATTCATTTCAACTGGATTTATTTCCAAGTACCACATGCATAAGCCTTCAAGGCTAGCATGGCAATATAGCTGCTTATCTCCATAAATTAAAGGAAGTCCTGATGCAAAGATTAAATGGCAGAGCTAAAACTGAAAAGGTTTATCGTAAATACCCTGTGCAAATTAAAGGAGAAAGGAACCAATCAGAGGATAGTTTTCAATCTCTTTGCACTTTGACATTGGAAATGAATATTGGGCTCAGATATAGGTGGTAACGAGTACCCCAGGAGACCTCCCTGTCCTATCCCCCACTTGGGAGTTTTGATCAGACACCCCACTTTCTTCACTGATCCAAAAAGGTAATTCCCTTCTCTAGCCGAACCCTCGCAATAAAGGTTCCAAGGAAGAAACCCTTTGTCGTGTTTTTCCCTGCTGGGAAGTAAACCTGATCTTTCTTCAGGCAGGGAGATGTTCTGAAGATAAAGATTTTAGACAACAAGAAGCTGTGTTTTCCTTTTGCTTTCTGTTTTTGGTACTTTTCATCCTTTTATGGATTTCCCTGGGTGTTTAGTTGTGTGCTCACTGAAAAATAAAGTTGTGTAATTTATACTCTGGCTTTCAACTACTTGTTGCATCATCCTTCCCTTGTCTGCAGCCATTTTACATTACTTCACCATATCAACCTGAAGAATAGGAAGGCTGGCCCTTTTATTCACACAAGCATAGACTCGCGTTCAGGGGGATGTAATATGGGCTGAGCTGAAGCAGTCTGTCAAATAAAGTTTAGGAACTGTCCTAGATGGTGGCGGAAGAAAACTATCCATGGTGGTCCCGGTCACACGGGAGGATTTGCCCCGCAAGAGGGATGGATCAGGGGCGCATCAAGTGGGCACGATCACACCGCAACATCTGGGAAGCGGCGCGCACCTGTCCCTTCCGGGTGAAACGGCGCATTAAAAAAAAACACCTAGAAAACACTACTACCTACCTGAAAATCCGCTGCAGGGATGGCCGTCTGATCGCCCGCGCGCCCGTCTCTCCCACAGCATGCGAGGTCCTGCCGAACTGCGCATGCACACACATGCGCAGCAAGCTTGCCTCGCTCTCCAGTCCGTGGCTTCCTCTGACCGTGGCGGGGAGGGATCTGTCTGATCCCACCGCCGCGCGTCTCTTTTGGTGCGGCTCAGAAAAACTGCACTTTGGCCGCGCCTATTTCCCCCAGTGTGACCAGGGCCGGTGTATCTCTGTGGGTTCAGAAGCACTAGGCATGAAGAGAAAGCACAGCTGGAGCTAGGGAAACACTGCAATCTGTTACATGGTATGTAGTACCTAGGACATCCATTATAACAACCCCCTGAATTTATCTGAATGTGGATCTTCTGATACAGCTGCTACCTTTCATGCATGGTGAGGAGGACAGGAATGGGGAAGGCAGTGTGCCAGGCCAAGGTCTATGATGCTTTCACACACACTAAATAACACACTTTCAATCCACTTTCAGTGCACTTTGCAACTGGATTTTACAGTGTGAAATGGCAAAATCCACTTGCAAATGGTTGCCAAAGTGGGTTGAAACTGGATTATTTCACATGTGTGAAAGCGAAATCTCTTATCTCATTGTGCACAAGAGGTTTGATGGAGGAGGTAGAAAAGCAGAATCTATGTAGATTCAAAGAGCTACATTATCTGTGAACCTTCTGTTGAGAAATCAATGTGTGCTTTCAGGAAAATAATGTCTTCTATAAAGGTAAAGGTTCCCTTGCTCGAAAGCCAGTCGAATCCGACTCTAGGATTACAGTGCTCATCCCCGTTTCAAAGCTGAAGAGCCAGCGCTGTCCGAAGACGTTTCCGTGGTCATGTGGCCGGCATGACTAAACACCAAGGCGCACGGAACGCTGTTACCTTCCCACCAAAGTGGTACCTATTTATCTACTTGCGATTTCTTGCTTTCGAACTGCTAGGTTGGCAGGAGCTGGAACTAGAGATGGGAGCTCACTCCATCATGCGGCACCCGGGTCTCGAACTGCTGAACTACTGACCTTCCACAGCCTGCAGTTCAGCGTCTTAACCACTAGAGCCACCGCAGCTCCTTAATGTCTTCTATAGTTGGAGGAAAAAGATGTGACAGGAAGTCAAGTTTAGAGGGAAACCTGCTGAAGTATTTACCACAAAATATCAGAATACAGCAGAAAACTGTTAGAGAAAAAAGGGGGGTCTCTATGATTCAATAAATGTTAGTTACCATAGTGATTTCTCCACAATTTTGGTCCTGAAAACTTCTTCCTGGTCCAGGTTTACAGTACAGTAGCAATCTCTCATCTTGTTTGGCCCTGGATAGGTAGGAAGGTTTTTGGCTTCTCCTAAAGACAAAGCAGAAGTCAAAATTATAAACTCATTAAGTCAAACTTAATTCATGAATAAATTTTGGAGTTAACAGTTTTCTAACTTCTGAAAGCTAGGCATCAAGTTTTCTTAATTCATACTTGCTGTTGTTTTTATTGAATGTACCATCACCATATGAGGTAAGAGCTCTATTCAGATCCCTGATAATAATTCAGATTAGTGTTTCCACACACACACCACGCCCCCACACACAGAGCCCAGAAAAAAGGCCTCCACATGATCAGATGTTTGGATAGAGGCACTGGCTCATTCTGTGGGGTGGAAGGGAGAGAGCCTACCCCTCCTTCCACCATGTGAAATTATCAGGAAATGCATGAACAAGAACACATACGATATTTGTAAATTTGGTTCATTTACTTTAGACATTTTTTTTGTTTGCATTGCTTTCTAGTCCTGATATCCTAGTCCTACTCTATTGTTTATTGAAGGCCCTTGCTCTCTAATTGAATCGCTATCCATGTATTGTAATCCACCTAGGGTTGCCAGCTCCCAGTTCGGGGCAGGGGATCCCCCGGTTTCGGGGGCTTCCCTCCACTGCAGACCAGCTGGCAGATGGGAGAAACCCCTCCCTTAAATAGGAACATGATGACGTCAACCGGAATTGACATCATCATGTCAGGGACGTCAGGGGGGATGCTGTATGCAAACTCTATGGTTTTGAGGGTGAAAAAACCATAGAGTTTAGCCCAAATAACAGAGCATCCCCACACAACATCCCCAATGCAATGATGTCACTTTTGGGTGACATCATCACATCGGGGACATTGCATGACATCCCTGCCCACCCCAGAATGCACTCCAAATCCCCCCGCCAGCGGAATGAGGAGACCTGGGAACCCTCTGCCTCAAGTCTCAATGAGAAAAGTGGCTTAATAATAAAAAATAATAATAATAGTACAGTAAGTATTGAACAAAGACACCACACACAGGTTTAAGCTTTGCAACATTTGTTCTTACTAAGAAACAAACAAAATCCTAAAATGACGCATTTTATAATAGAACGGAAGAGCTAGAGAAATGTTAACCAGTGAAGCAATTTTTAAAATATCATATTTGATTTCCAGTACAGTATTAGGCATATAATTTAAAATGTCACCCAGGCTTTAATATGTAACCTCATCCTTTGTTTGTTAATGGCCAATATTAGAATGTCAGGGTTTCTTTGTACATTATTTTACAGCATGGGAGCTGCTCTATCACCTCTTCCAGAAAATGGGGTTATGTCCCAAGAGATGGTACTATGCCACGGACTCTTCACACGTGACCCCCAACCTAAGGTTTCTAGCATTCTCTTCACAGTATGAGGGAAACCACATGGCAATGGCTCCAATGCCCTAAAGGTAACATCAGAAGATGCACTAATCTACTTACTACCATAGCCATGAGACCAAATATCTAGTTCTGGGGGGGTCAAACATACAGCCCGCGGAATGGAGTTGGACTGCCCAGTGCTTTAATCTGGCCCACAGCTCTCTTCTCTCCCTCCTCTCTGCCCCCACCTGTCCTCACCCTTCCAAGCTGCCTCTGAATGTAGAGAGCAGAGGGCAGGGCTGCTGAACTTCCCTTGTCTTCGCTGACTTCTCCTGTGCCCACAAGGGTCTGCTAGAGTGGTTTATTTGCTGAAGTTTGCTGGCTCCTTCACAAGCCCAACAAACCTCCCAGGGGGGTTCATGTGGGCAGACATTCTGGAGCTAGCATGGGGACTGGCATCTGGCTGGCAGCTATTAAACCCAACCAGTTTTATGGCTGCTGGCCAATTAATCCTAATTGGTGGGTCCACCCGTCAGTTAGGCTAAGATGTCCGGCAGCCATTTAACCCATCCATTTCGCGCCCCTCCTTGCAAGATAACTGAGGAGGGATTTAAATCCCTTCTCAGTTGACTCGCTGAGTCATGCCACCACCACACTGGGACCCAGCAAGTGAACTGGGAAGGGATTTAAATTTCTTCTCAGTTCATCTGTGAGTCGTGCTGCAGCTTGCAAAAGCCATTTAAAGGGAACCCCTTAAATGGCTTTTGCGAGTGTGCTCCATCATGAACCACGAACCTCAAACCAGTTCATGAAGTGGAGGAATTTTGTCTTGATTCGTGGGGTCTCATGAACCATGAACCTCCATTTTCCCAGTTCATGCCCATCCCTAGTAGACACATCCTCATGGATGAGGTAGTGCCAGGTAGTGAAGAGCTTTAAAATACCAGTACCTTAAATGAAGTTGGTATCAGTAATGGCCAGTAAACGGTTAAAGTTTTAACTTGGTCAAAGAACCTTGAGTGACAGGCGATTCATACGGAATTCTACAGCTGAGAGTGGCAGTTAGGAGTGACAGTTAAGCATGACAGTTGAGAATGAAGGGGAGTTAAGCAGAGGGAGAGGATAAAGAAGGATCCTGAGTTAAGGACATGGGATGAGTGGCCCTTCCCTGAGAAAAATAGCTCCTAGTAAAGGGGGAAATTATTCCTATCAAGTGGTTAAGAAGGTACACTGGAACTTGTGTGAATGTTCCTGCCTTCACCAACTTAATTATTTTTGAGACAAAGAAGCTTATGCTTGTTTATTTCAGCAGAGACTAACAAGAAAACTTCCTCCTCAGTTTTAAAGAACTGTAATTAAACAGCTACTTGTTTGTGACAAACTATCTGTTTATATTTATACAAAGTTACCTCATTCCTGTTGCCGGTTCACCTTCAAAGTCCTAAACCTGACACCTACCTGACCATTTCCCTTCAAAAGTGAAATAAAACAGTTTCCTTCCTTCTTATGCAATTCAGTGACTGAAGACACACTGAGTCTTGATCTCTTGCCTACGAATGTGGATATCAGGTCATCTATGCTTTGCTGAGAATGCAGAAGTCTTAAGTGTCTGAGATGTCCACAAGGAGAGCGGGAGCTTGAAACCATAAGAACTTCTAAGGTTCAGCCCCATTAAGACAAACCAGAGTCTGTTGTTAAATCTGAACAGAAACAGAATCTTCCTGATAGGGTTGCTAGCTCCAAGTTGGGGAACACCTGGAGATTTGGGGGGTGGAGCCTGAGGACAGCAATGTTTGGAGAGGGGAGGGACTTCAATAGGGTATAATGCCATTGAGTCCACCATCCAAAGCAGCCATTTTCTCCAGGTGAACTGACCTCTGTCGTCTGGAAATTAGTTGTAATCCCCGGAGATATCCAGCCACCACCTGGAGTTTAGCAACTCTACTTCCTGAGGAAAATATCACTTCCAAACTAAAGCTGTAAAAAAAAGCCAGCAAATATCTCCAAATGACGCTTATTTCAACTTTTACTTTACGGTTTTACTCAAGACTGTTTCCCCAAAATATTTAAATTAGCCAAATCCAAATGTGCCGTCGCAGATTAATGTTAAGACTATTATACGGAAATCTTTTATTGCATTGAAGCCTGAAACCAGAATAACTCTGAAAAAGACCACTTTCTAAGAAACCAGTAAGTAAGAAAGGAAGTACATGTCATCTTGAGAGATGAAACACTCTTTTCAGTAATGTCTGAGAACAGGATACTTATGCAATGAGATCACTGAAAGCTCAGACTGTTTCTACTTCCACTGACTATTGTGATTATCTCAAATTAAGAAGGCTTCACTGCAAAACAAGAACTTCTTAAGGTCGTAGGTAGAGTCATTAGAGGTACTACATTTGTGTTGTGTATTGCAATCCCCCATACACACTTATCTGTAATATTAGTAGTGTTGACTCCAGTCCTCCTCTTGCATTGATGATATAATACTAATACCCATTCAGCTATTGGGTATAGCCATCAAATGCCTTGCACTAAGATTTCCTTGAGCAGACAGGCCAGAACGCTTGTTCCACATTTACTAGGGTTTGCCAGCCTCCATGAGAGGCCTGAAGTTCTCCTGGAATTACAACTGATCTGACAACCCCTAGAGAAAATGGCTGTAAGTAAGATCTAAGTGAAAAAATAAGAATTTTGATAACTGATAAACGGGGAGTAATAAATATTGTTCAATGAATTCATCAACTAGCATATAAAAATCAAAGCTCCGTTTCCCATATGGGAATTGCACCTTTCTGAGTCTCAGAATTTAAGAACATGTCAGTTGAAAACCTAGAGTGGAGGCTGTTGAATCAGTATGCAGATGGCTACACATGACCTGGTTTAGAAATCTAAAACTGCCTGCCTTTTAATAGTTAGAGGCAAGTGAGTGTGCAGGTGCGCGTGCACACACACACACAGACACACAAAGTATGGATTTTAGCCCTATTTAATATCTAGAAATGAGGCAACACGGATAATCCTAGTTAAAAGAAATTCAGTAATTTTAATCATAATCATTTTTAAATGAACCCGTTTCAATCACAGCTGATTAGATTTTGATGAGGAGGTAAATCAGTTTGAGCCGAAAAGAAAACTGGGGCTGAGCAGGGTTAGAGAGAAGAAGAGTGGAAGATATTCATGACAATGTGCATAGTATTATTTTAAATGAAGCATTTTCTTAGGCTGCAGAGTCCCATTGGGTGGGGGATGTATCCCACAACACAAGTAGATTTGTATATTTTATACTATTTAGGCAGCATAGAAATCCAGTCCTCCTTTGAATTTGGTTGCCTGACCCCACCTCCTCCATGCCATCGCTCACATCCCTTCACATTCCAAAGGAAGGATCTGTACATAACAAATCACAAACCAAAATCTAGTATCCTGCACAACAGTCTTCTTCAGAAAAATTCACATGGACTTTTCCCCCCCACTTGGACATATTTTCAACAGATTCACAGCATGCTCACTTAGGGCCCATCTCTTAAAGAAGCACTAAACTCTGGAAATATCATATACCACTCTTTGCTTCCACACTAGCCATTCACTCTGGAACCACAGGGGTGCCAAATCTGGGTTGGGAGATTTGGGAGTGGAGCTTGGGGGGGACCTCCATGGGGTATAATACCATATTCATCCTCCAAAGGAGCCATTTTCTTCAGGAGAATTCATCTCTGTTGTCTGGCTATAGTATCAGACCTCCAGGCCCTACCTAGAGGTTGGTAACCCTATCAACATTAATTCAATCACTTGTGTTTGTAGTAAAGCCAAACGATGCCAAGCGCTTCCCTCTCCTGTGTTTCCTGGTTGCCCTCTTTTCTTTTTTCTGACTTGATTTGTGTGGTCTAGTCTGGAGTGACAAAAAATGCTACCAAAATTTCTCAAGAGTCATTGCTCTTTTAAATTCTGAGCTTTTATTTCACAGCCAGCATCATTTCTTTGCTTAATTAGCTACTTCCTGCCCACAGGCAGCATTTCTCAATAAATCCCTAATTATCGGTTCTGGTTCCTCAACAGACCTATAATGACCATATTCCGTTTTCCCCCCCAAAAAACTGGCTGCAAAAAGATAACTCATTATTTATTCCTTTTACATTCTTTATTATTGTAATTGTGGGATTAAAAATTACTATCATGAACAATACATTAAACATTAATTCAACAATCACTTTGGCTGCAAAGGAAAAAGCAGAATTTAAAATCTCCACCCCCAGCAACAAGAAATGATAATTAAGGATTGATTTAGGCCAGGACAAGTGAAAAGAAAGTAACTAATTAAGCAGAGAATAAAGCAGCTGTAAAAAAAACAAACCAAAACAAAACAAAGGAGCAAAATTTAAAAGGAACAGAGGAAACTGTGCTGAATGGAACTTGCTTTTAAACATATAGTAAGATTTTTGTCTGCAGAGAGGGGCATAGTTATGGGAGCTATAGTGCTATATTAAATGCCATGTGGAGCCACAGTTTTAATTTGACTTGCAGCAGATTGCAGGAAAGGAATTCTCCAAGAAGTGCAGAAGAGTCCTAGTGTGGAACAGCCAGTATCACGTTTCTAAAAAAGGCATGGAAAGATTGTTTCTATTGCTTTCATCTGAGCTTCTCCACTGCAGATCTCCCTGTGCTCAACAATCCGTCTAGTTCAGACTAACACGAGCGAGTTAAACAAGTTGATTCCCTCCTAGTTTTACCCATGTCTTATTGTCTTTTCCTTAAAAATTGCAGAAAGCTTTAAAGCCTGCTTTGTTCTTTCATTTCTACCAGCACACTGGACCCATAAATACCATCCAAAACTCCTCATTCACAGCTGGTATGCCATTTTAGCATTTACACTGTTCTTGATATCGATGGTTAACAGCACGGAACTGTGATCTCATTTTCTATTTCAGTCAGATGTTCTTGTTAGAAGTTTCTCAGCAGTGTTTGGCAGCAGTTATTTAAAAAGTAGAGCGTGCTAATTACTTGCATAGCATTAAAGCTTGTGAAATACTCTCCAGCATCTTTACAGGCAGGTACATATTAAGCTTTGGTAAATCATGTACAACTATGGTCTTCACTTGAGTATATTTTACAGTTAGCCCCTTTTCAAACTGCCTTTGTATTCCGTTTCAGTAACTGGTTGCTAATGGATTTTTTCCTGTCATTTCAGACAGACCTGTTTTAGCAACCGGCTGCTAGCAGAATTTATTTACCTATTCATACAAACTTGTTTGTGTCGGGTTAGCAAAGCGTGGTTGAGCCACTTTTGAGGGAAACTGCATTTCCCCCCATTTTCAACCCCTTCACTGCGCTTCTGTGTGTGCTGTTTAAAATGTCCATAGCGCTTCCTACAGTGCAGCTTCTTACCCCACCCTTTTCCACCGCGCAATCTTCCTCAGACTTTTTAAAACGTTCTAAGACAGATGAATGTCCCTGGGGAAGGTGTTCCAAAATTTTGGTGCCCCAACAGAGAAGGCACTTCCTCAAGTTGCCACCCATCTAGCCTCTTGTGGTGGGGGTACCCAAAACAGGGCCTCTGAAGAGGACCAGAGTGGAAATAGGTGGTCCTTCACCGATAGAAGGAAATAGGTGGTCCTTCACCGATAGAAGGAGACAGACAACTCTTCCTGGAGATGGCATTCCAAAGTTTTGGTGCTACAACCAAGGAAGTCCTTTTTCAGGCTGCCACCTGCTTAATTTCAGATGGCAGGAGCCTCTGAAAATCCCCTGAGTGTACAGGTAGGTTCATATTGGAGGAGAAGGTCCTTAAGGTATGTTGGTCTTGGCCATACAGGGCTTTAAAGGTCAGTACCAGCACAGTGAATTCAACCCAGAAGCAAACTGGAAATTAGTGTAGATGGAGCAAGACTAGACTGATATGGTACCTATGACCCACTCCAGTAAGCACTCTGGCTGCAGCATTCTGTACCAACTGTAGCTTCCAGACAGTCTTCAAGGGCAGCCCCATGTAGAACACACTGCAGTAGTCTAGTGTAGATGTTACCATGCCATGCACAACAGTGGCAAGATCTTTTCTGCCCAGGAAGGGCTGCTTCTGGTTCACCAGCCAAAGCTGATGACAGGTATCCTGGCCACAACTACCAGCTGTTTATTGAGCAGGAGGCCCGGGTCCAGGAGTACCCCAACCTATGAACTTGCTTCTTTAGAGGGAGTGCAACCACACCCAGAAGAGATGATAACCCATTTCCTGGCTCTCCCTCCACAAGTAGCACCTCTGTTTGTTGGGATTAAGTTTCAGCTTGTTAGCTCTCATTCACTTCGAAACTTCCCCCAGGCACCTGTTCACAATTTCCACAGCCTCCCTGGGATCTGCTGGTAACATGAGATAGAGCTGAGTGTCTGCATATTGGTGGTAACTCAGCCCAAAACTCTGGATGACCTCTCCCAGAGGCTTTACATAGATGTTGAAAAGAGTGGGGGACAAGATGGAACCTTGGAGAACCCCCATAGGCCAAGGGGTTGAGCAGCAGTCCTACAGGACCACACTCCGAAATCTACCCGAGGGAGGACTTGGAAACACTGCAGAACAGAGCCCCCTAATCGCAGCCCTGAAAGGCGATCCAGAAGGATCAATGGTATTGAAAGCCACCAAGGAGAATCAACATGATCTCACTCTCCCTGCCCATCTCCTAGTGCATATTATCCAACAGGGTCCCATAACCAGTCCCATAACCAGACCTGAGACTACACTGGAATGGATCCAAACAATCCGCTTCATTCAGGAATTTCTCAAGTTGTCCAGCCACCACTCATTCAATCACCTTGCTCAAAATGGGACACTTGAGATTGGAAGGTAGTTACTGAACTCTCCTGGGTCCAGAGAAACTTTCTTTACGAGTGGACTGACACCACTGCCCACTTTTAGGCAGGAGTGATCACCCTGTCTCTCAGCCTGTCTCCCAACCCAGTCTGCCAGCCCCTCACCTGGGAAGATTTAAACAGCCAGGAGGGGCAAGCATTGTACAAACAGGTGGGAGGTCTCAAACGTCCAAGAATCCTGTCCACATCCTCAGACCACACAAGCTAACAGGTATCCCACACAACAGGACAAACAGGTGCCCTGGCACCATCTGACCCTGTTGCTGCTAATATAGAGTCCATGTCAAGAAACTTTATCTGCAGAGAAGTCATCCTTCTCCTGTTGGCCAGAACCCAATAGATCCCTGACCACCTGAAAGAATTCTGTAGGTCTACATTGTGCAGATGTAAAGGTGGCAGAAATATATTGTTTCTTTGCCACCATCACTGCCGCAGAATAGGCTTTCAAATGAACTCTAGCCCACGCCTTGTTGGATTCATTCCAAGCCTTTCTCCTCCATCACTCTAGCCGTCTTCCCTGTCTTTTCATCATCCGCAGCCCCTCAGTAAACCAAGGGGCTGTCTGGGCTCTATGACCTGAGAGAGGACTCCTATGTGCAATCATGTCAATTGTCCAAGTTATTATTTCCCCATTGCAGAGGTCAACCAGGGCACTGACAGGGCACACTGAACTGTGTTTGCTGTGTTGACACCCGCTGACCAAATTTGGGGAAGAGTTCCTTCCAGAGTTCATGCTACTTGGGTTTTCACCATCCTGAATAATTTGGTGTCACTTGCAACCTTGGCTACCTCACTCTGTATTCCCAACTTCACATTCATTTAAGAACAAGTGAAGTAGCACTGGGGCCAATGCACATCCCTGCAGGGACCATACTGCTTTTTTGTTGTTGTTGTTGTTTTTCAATCGCACAGTCAAGTCCGACTCTTCACGACGCCATGGACCACATCACACCAGGCCCTCCTGTCTTCCATCGTGCTCCGGAGTTTGCTTAATTTCATGTTCGTTGCATCTATGACACTGTCTAACCATCTCATCCTTTGCTGTCCCCTTCTTCTTTGACCTTCAATCTTTCCCAGCATCGGGATCTTCTCCGGTGAGTGCTCAAACCATGCAAGCCCCCTCACCATGTCAAGGCAGTTTTCCATGAGGGAGCCATACTGCTTATTCTTCTCCATTTATCACAAGAAGTGAGCAGTGATTCATGAAAGCTCATGCCCTGCCACATATTTTGTTAGTCTTTAAAGTGCTACTGGACTCTTGCTCTTTTCTACTGCCACAGACAGACGAACGCGGCTGCCATCGTGATCTTCTCCATTGTGTGACCCGTCCATTAATCTTATCTTCTGCTTCCTCATTTTTAACCCGATACCAGTCTATAAAGAGGACTATGCATCACATGGATGTCAGTGTGACGCAGTCGTTCATGTGTCCCGTTAGGATTTGGAAGACCCCAGTTCAAATCCCACTAATCATGGGTGACTTTGGGCCAGTCACTGTCTCTCCACCTAACCTACCTCAGTGCTGTGAGGATTAAAATGAAGGAATTGAGAGAGTCATGCAGGGCTATTTTTGGGCAGGAACACGCAGGAACAGAGTTCCGGCTGGCTCCCAAGTTGGCCACGCCCAGCAGGAACTCATTAGCATAATAGGCCACACACAACAGCAGAAACTCATTTGGATTGGCTACGATTAGGGGTGTGTGGCCTAACATGCAAAAAGCCCTGGGTTTTGACAACAGACAAGGTAAAGAGAATAAGAAGCAAAAGGTGGGTGTGGCTGGATGACCACACTTCTGGTAACATGGGGGTGTGGCCTAATATGCGAATGAGCTGTGCTGTCAGGGATGTGGCCTAATATGCGAATGAGTTCCTGCTGTTGGGTATGGCCTATTATGCTAATGAGTTCCTGCTGGGCTTTTTCTAAAAAAAAAAGCCCTGGAGTCATGTATGCCACCCTGAGTTCACTGAAGGAAGGGGAGGCTGAAAAGAGAATCCCAAATAAATAAATGCTACTTTTGTTTTTTGTTTTGTTTTTGTTTTTTTGCCATCAAGTCACAGCTGACTTATGGCAACCCCGTAAGGTTTTCAGGGCAAGAGACATTCAGAGGTGGTTTGCCCTTGCTTGCCTCTGCATTGCAACCCTGGTATTCCTTGGTGGTCCCCCATACAAGCACTGACCAGGGTTGAATCTGGTTAGCTTCTGAGATCTGACGAGATCAGCCTAGCCTGGGCTATCACAGTCAGTGTGTATAAATACATGGCTCAAACTCTTCATTGATCCAAACTTCCAAATAATTCTGGCTGCACAGAGAGTTCAGCCGTGACTTCAGTGTTCAGAAACACAGTCAATGAGGACTTGTCCTGCAGGATCAGACCAAAGGTTCATCTAGATATGAAGGTAAGTACTCAGATCACATTATGACCTTCTCTCAGCTCTCGCAAGCTACTTATTTCCAGGATAGCTCCTTGTCCTCTTTGTTTCTACATGGCTGAACAAGTACCATCATTGCTTACTGCCTGCTCCTATGCTTTTAACTGAGCCCTCTCCACTGCATAGGTTAGTTTGCTCTGGAGCCATTCTTCCTGAGCTAAGGCAAAAATGTGTGAGACGGAGGCTAAAAAACTGAACTAGCTCACACTAACTCAACTTAGAGGGAACACTGGTCTGGAGTGTTCCCAAACTTTGGATGTTATTGGGGGGAAGGGTGCAGCTCAGTCCAGAACAAGCTGAAATGTAATCCTTAACCAAGCACATTCTCACCCAACAGTACTTCCATCTTGTCTGGGTTAAGCTCCATCATATTCAAACAAACCTATCATGAACAGTCCATCACTAACTTCAGTCACTGGTTCAAAACCTGAAAAGTGGTCCTCTAGGTTCAAATAGTGCTATTATATTGATATGAGGGGGGGGGTGGGGGGGTGGAAGAGAGAATAGAGTAGTAAAACCTCTGCAATTTGATGACAGATAACCAAGTTTCCAGATAACCTCAAGCAGAGGATTTATAATACATGTTTCATCAGCAGAGGAGAGAATATGGACCCAATGATATGAAGCAATATCTCCCAACAACATCTTCTGGAATCTGCCATTTAAGGAAGACTAGAACCACCACAAACCAGTATCTCCCACCCAAACCTTCCCAACATGGCAGCCCAGAAAGTTCTCATGACTGAAGGAATGTAAAACCACCAGTCCAAGAAAACCAGAAAAGATTCACTTCCTCTTTCCATTTTCCTGCATACATAATCTACTTGAACAACCAAAACTATTTTAGTCCCAGAATCTAGCCTGAGCTATGCTACCATCAGACACTAAAGCACCTTACTCAACAAGATAAATTTTCTTGCACACATTCCCTGTCATTCTAGGGTTGCCAGGTCCCTACCTTTTCCCAGCGGAGGACTCCAGGCTCTTTTTCTGAATCTTCTTGTGTGCATGCCGCAATGACGCCACCCAGAAGTGATGTCATCGCACTAGACACATTGCGGGGGAGCGCTCTAGTGTTTGGCCAAAAACTCTATGGTCACCATAGAGTTTTTGGTCAAATGCTAGAGCGTCCCCCCCCCACACACACAACGTGCCCAGTGCAATGACATCACCTCCGGGTGACATCATTGGGGCCGGGCACGTCGGAACAAGGGAGCTCTTTGAGGGTGGGGCTCTGTCAGCAAGCTGCCATTCTGTTTTCTGTGACCTCTGTGTACATATCCTTACCCTGTTGCACCCGGCTTGTTTCTACTATCCTGCTTCTGTGCTGGAATGCATAAGATAACTACTGGTGGATGTGTGGGGGAGAAGATGCTGTAATGCTTGCCTATTGCTATCTCATGAGAACTGCACCTGTGTTTTGTCTGATGTTCTGCCTGGTTCCCATGGACTGGGCGCGCAACCGTTTCATTAGCCCGCCAGCGGGAATGTTATTCATTGGATATGTATTTGTTTGAATTTCCTTTATTATGCTCGCCCTACCTGTGTATCCCCAGTTCTAACAAAGAACGTGTTTGAGTATGTCTTCAACGCTTTGAAATAAATTTTGCTTTTCTTGAAAACGTGGATTTATTCTCGATGCTTGGGGATCCAACATATTGTTAGAACTCCCTTTCTCCTATCGTTCCGAATCTGGCAAGATCATGAGCGGAGCTGAGGGAGACCTACCGAAAACGGAGGGGGATTCAGGATCGGTCCCACACACCTCCGCTCCTTTGGTGACGGCAGCCTCGCTGGAGGGTGCCGTGGGGGGAACGATTCCCCGCCGGCCTGCACATCTGTCTTGGCCGCCTCCGACCCCTTCGCACTGGGGTCCGCGGAAGACTCAACAGCAGGATGACTGGACTATGTACAACACTCAGGGCACCCGAGAGGTGTACTCCCGTCGAGGGAGCGGATTACGTGAAAGTCTGTTTGACAAGGGATTGTTCCCAGAGCCGGGGGCTACCTCGGAGAAGGGGAGTTCCAAGCAAGACCTCGAGGAGTGGATGTTCGAGCCATCGGGGCCGCGAGGCCACGTAGAGGATTCGGAGGGAGCCGGGGGCTTCCAAACGGAAGAAGACTATGACCCACCCCCGGACTATCAACGTCGAGAACCGATCCCTGAGGAAACCACCGGGGAACGACTGGAGGAACTGGAATACTCGGTGAGGGACTTGTTGAGGGCATTCCAGGATGTAATGGAAGCTCTGCCGGGGATGATGGACATTAGAATGGCTAATTTTCTTGATGCACACGCCGCGCAGCAGCAAGTTGCCCCAGCACCGGGAGTTCCCGCGCCGCAGGTGCCTGCCCAGCCACCGGCCGGACCTCCGCAGCAAGTAGGGCCTGCGCAACAGCCGATGCCGGGGGGTCCGCCAGGACCGGGTCTGCCGCCACCGATGAGGCCAGTGCCAGCGGGACCACCGGTTGCTCCGGGTCTCCCTCTCAGGGGAGTTCCGGGTCAGCTGGGACCGTTGGTAAGGACTCCACGGCCCAGACCCAAGGATTTACTGGAGGCTACCTTTGACGGCAACCCAGAGGAACTCGCCTTCTTCACGGTGAGGGTGCACAAATTCGTAGAAGAGAGCCGACACCTCTTCCGAAATGAAGCTGCTCTCATTGATGTCATCTCGGCGAGACTGAAAGGAGACGCCGCCACATGGTATGTGGGACTGCACAATGACCGCGGTCCGGAACTTTTGAATTTGCGAGCATTCATGTGGGCGCTGCGGGCTCGGTTTGAGGATGTCAACGCGAGCCAAAGGGCCAAAGCATTTCTCCGCACCTATCGTCAGAACAAGAAGTCGGTTCGCGAATACACACTGGAATTCCACAAGCAGGCAGCAAAGCTCCGAGACTACCCTGATCATATTTTGGCTGAGATGTATCGATTGGGACTCAACGCGGACATCCGAGAAACGGTTTTGAAGACTGTTAATCCTATCTCCCTGATGGCTTGGACCCAGGAAGCTGAAAACGCAGAGGATCGGCTCAACACCATCAAACTCGACCTGGCTGCTACGACCAACAGACCCGTCACTGCCAGCGCCTCCAGACCCAAGACACAACGCCTGTCGGAATCGGCTCGAGAACTACGCATGAAGATGGGGCTCTGTCTAAAGTGCGGGGAGAAGGGGCATTTCGCCGTGGATTGTGGCAGCCGTCAAGCAAAAGACAAGCCGCCTACTCCGAAGCCTAAGACGCCACTACCGGGGAAGAAGGGGATGGCCAAACCGCGATTCTCCAAAGCTCTTCAGGCGGCCCAAGGTCCGGAAGGAACCGAGCCGCTTGCTGCCGAGTCAGAAGAGGACGTGGAGGTTGAACCGGCGGAAAACGACAACGGCCTGTTGTGAGAGGCGCAAAACGACACGGCCATTCCAGCACTGCGCCCAAGGTGGTGAGAGAAACCCCTTCCCTGTTTTTCGTGACTGTTTCTTTAATGAATCCGCTCCTGGGTACCCACGTCAGGGTGAGAGCGTTGATTGATTCTGGGTGTGGGAGGGATCTCATCAGCCCTAGAGTGTTATTGACACTGGAAGCGGGGATAACCCCCTTGAAATCTCCCATCATTTTTACCCAAATGGATGGGGCGCCCATGGAACCTTGTACGCATGAGACTATGGCTTTGCGGTTGGGGGCTGGCGATCATTGGGAATCCAGGACCTTCATTGTTACCCCTAAGTCGCAGTTTGATTTGGTACTGGGGAGTCCCTGGCTATTTACCCATGACCCTTACATCTTGTGGGAAGAAGGGGTTGTCAAATTCGTGTCGCCAAAATGTGTAGATCACTGCTGGTTGGATTCGTGGGGGGACCGGCCTGCCGCGCAGTTCCCCTGCGGCACTTTGAAGCCGGAAGAGTTAGCGTCTTTGCCTCGAGAGTATAGAGACTTGGCGAAAGTTTTTGGCGAAGAAGAAGCTAACGAACTGCCCCCCCATCGCTCTACTGACTGTGCTATTGAACTCTTGCCTGATTGTAAATTGCCTAAAGGTAAAATCTATGCGATGGGGCCGGCTGAGAAAGTTGAACTGCGGAATTTTATTGATAAAAACTTGGCCCGCGGTTTCATTCGCCCGGCTTCCTCCCCTTTCGCCGCGCCGGTACTCTTCCGAAAGAAGAAAGACGGGGGGCTCAGATTGTGCACGGATTATAGGGGTTTGAACGCTGTTTCTTTGTCCAATGCCTACCCCCTCCCCCTTATCAAGGACTTGGTAGCAGAGGCCACCAAAGGCAAAATCTTCTCGAAACTTGACCTACGGGATGCATATTTCCGAGTGCGCATTAGGGAGGGGGACGAAAGTAAGACTGCGTTTAATACCCCCTTGGGGCAGTTTGAATACCTCGTTATGCCCTTCGGGCTTCAAGGGGCTCCGGGGGTCTTCATGAACTTAATCAATGAGGTCCTACATGAATTTTTGTTCAAAGGGGTGGTTCTTTACCTTGATGATGTGTTGCTGTATTCCCAGGACCTACCGTCGCATATTAAATTGGTGCGCCAGGTCCTTAAGAGGCTTTATGAGCACAACCTGTTCGCCAAACTGTCTAAATGTGAATTCCACAAGCCCTGCATTGACTTTTTGGGTTATCGCATCTCCGGGGGGAAGGTGGAAATGGACCCTGCTAAAATACAGGCTGTGCTTGAATGGGAACCCCCCAGAACCCGCAAACAATTGCAAATGTTCCTCGGATTCGCCAATTTTTACAGAAATTTCATCCAAAATTTCGCTCAAATTGCCCTTCCTCTAACCGATTTGTTAAAAACCAAGGGAAAGGGGTTTGATGCTACCAAACCAGGCGCCCCACTTAAATGGTCCCCTGCTTGCGCGGAGGCTTTTGAGAAACTTAAACGTATGTTCACGTCTGAGCCCGTGCTGGCGCGCCCTGATGAAACTAAAAAATTCATTGTCCAGACTGATGCCTCGGATGTGGCAATGGGAGCCGCTATTTTGCAAGAAGGGGA
>NW_015166427.1:1366920-1388788 GCF_001447785.1 Gekko japonicus
GTTGATTTGTTTTCTAAGCAAGCTCATTTTGTGCCTTTTCCTTCCTTGCCTACAGCTCAGAGGTTGGCGAAATCGTTTATGTCTCACGTGGTGAAAATTCATCAATTACCTGCTAAATTAATTTCTGACAGGGGGACCCAATTTGTTTCTAAGTTTTGGAGGGAACTTCTTTCCATTTTAGGGGTGGAACAAGGGCTCAGCAGCGCGTATCATCCTGAGACTGACGGACAAACAGAACGAGTGAATCAGACCCTGGAGCAATATCTTCGTTGTTTTACTAATTATCAACAAAATGATTGGTGTGAATTGTTGCCTCTTGCTGAATATTGTTATAACAACACTGTCCATAGCTCCACGGGCATGTCTCCTTATAAAGCTGTTTCTGGTTACGACAGCCCCCCCCTCCCTTTCTTGGAGGGGATGGGCCAACGTCCTGTGGGGGATGCTGATACCTGGTGTATGTCCTTGCAAAAAGCATGGCCTCTGTTATGCCAAACACTTGACGCAGCCAAGGCTGCTTACAAGGCCCAGGCAGACAAGGGTAGGGTGGTGGGGTTTGATCTGAAACCTGGGGATCTTGTGTATGTCTCGACCAAGAACATTAAAATGCTGCGACCTAGCAGGAAATTGGGGTGGAAGTTCATTGGTCCATTCAAAGTGCGTAAAGTCATAAATGAAGTGGCGGTTGATGTTGTTTTGCCTAAGAATTTACGTGCTCTGCATTCTGTTTTTCACATGAGCCTGTTGAAGAAGGATCCTGGCCCGTCTCCCTGGAGACCATCAGTTACTCCTCCTCCACCTGTCATTTTGGAAGGGGATGAACATTTTGAGATCGCTGATATCCTTGATTGTAAATTGAAACGTGGTAAACTCTGGTACCTTATCGAATGGGTTGATTTCGGTCCCCAGCACCGCGAATGGGTGGAAGAAGGGGATATTCGGGCCCCTTACCTGATCCGTAGTTTCCACAAGAGGTTCCCGGACAAACCGGGAGGTCTCCCGCCCAGCCCGGGAGATCTCCCGCCCGACCCGGGAGGTGTGTTTTAGATGTATTTTAAGGGGGGCAGTATGTCAGCAAGCTGCCATTCTGTTTTCTGTGACCTCTGTGTACATATCCTTACCCTGTTGCACCCGGCTTGTTTCTACTATCCTGCTTCTGTGCTGGAATGCATAAGATAACTACTGGTGGATGTGTGGGGGAGAAGATGCTGTAATGCTTGCCTATTGCTATCTCATGAGAACTGCACCTGTGTTTTGTCTGATGTTCTGCCTGGTTCCCATGGACTGGGCGCGCAACCGTTTCATTAGCCCGCCAGCGGGAATGTTATTCATTGGATATGTATTTGTTTGAATTTCCTTTATTATGCTCGCCCTACCTGTGTATCCCCAGTTCTAACAAAGAACGTGTTTGAGTATGTCTTCAACGCTTTGAAATAAATTTTGCTTTTCTTGAAAACGTGGATTTATTCTCGATGCTTGGGGATCCAACAGGCTCCCCCCTACCACCAGCTGGATTGGGGGGCTGAAATCAGGGAAAACCCTGCCCCCATTGGGGGGATGGAAAACCTATGTCATTTTCAGAAACTCCAATGGTGGAAACAAGAGGTAGTTGCATATCTCAGAGATACTAATGTTCAAGATTTGGTGCTGTCAGAGAAAGCAAGAAGCTGTGACAATCACAGACAAGAGGGATGAACAGATGCACGCCAGACAATCTTCAGTCCTAGCTTTGTTTCAAATGCTATTGAAGCTCAACTAGTAAATCCTGGCTATTTAATGTAGGTGAAAGAACAACTGTAACAAGCTTGCAACAGAATTCCATTAAGGGATCCATACTCATGCTTCTGTTCATTCTTGTAAATTATTTACTAAAGAATAAGTGGCATGCTTCCTCTTTTTTAGTGAGAACGACAGCAGTATTGTTTTACAAATAAATGAGACAATGGTAGAAAGTACAGCCACATGAGACAGACAGTGCAGACCACCCAGAAAATGGCCTAACCATAGCAAATGCAATATATGCAAGGCTCCCCATTTCAGAGATCTGGAGTAGTCTCTGAGGTGTCTAGGACAGTGAGGAGGAGAAAGCAGCAACAGCCAGTGGGGCAGGGAAGGAAACAGTGAGCAAGAAGAGGGGGAAAGGCAATAGCAAGCAAAAGGGAGCAAGTTGGGGAGGGGAAAATGTATTTCCCATTCTGGGTGTTCTCTTGTCATACCCCAACCTTCATTCAAGGGGCTAATTTCATGTTCACAATGTTATCAGTGTGGTAATTATTCGTACAGACACAGGTTTCATACCTGGGTTCACATTAAGATATTAAGAGATTGTGGGTACAATTGGAGTCAGCCTTGTTGATGGACAAACAGGTTGAATTTTTCAATTGTACCTTGCTTAGAGCTGGTCTCTTACTTAGACTGCAGGCCTAGCCATGATGACATATACTACCTAACCTCATCAGTGGAGTACCACAATATGCTAAGTATTGGGCTGCCTTTGAAGAAGTCCTGGAAGCTTTAGTGGTACCCAATTGAACTAGTGCAATTCAGTTGGTGTAGCGATACTCCTGCGGATCAGCTGTTCAGAATGTATCACTCCAGTTCTGTGTCAACTGCAATGGTTACTTGTTGGTTTCTGGGCCAAATTAAAATACTGGTTATTGCCTTGCAAGGCCCTGATGGCACAGTCCCCTCATACCTATCGAGCTGTCCACTAAATTCTCCAGACAGCCTTCTCCTTCTGGTGTCCTGTCCGAGGACTGTCCACATGGCAACATTTGGGTAACTGACTTTTTTCTATTGTAGGTTCCATGGCAGAATGGCCTACCAAAGTGAGTGCCTTCCACTTGCTGTTTTTAGGAAGACACGTAGAATGATTTCATTTCAGATGGCATTGGTGGATGGTAAATCATTTTGGCAGATTTGGCTGCATTTTTTATTGGTGTGTTTCTAATTTACTAATTGAATGTTCTGTTGTTTTGTATCCTTGCAACCTGTTGTTGCCATTGGCAGAGTTCAGGAAAAATCCAATCCATGCTTTGGAGTTTGCTTTCAATTAATTTACTGCAACAGGATTTTTCAAAAAGACAGTAACTGACTATAGGCCATTAGTACAACCAAGAGGCCTAGGGTTGCCAAGTCCCTGCTGTATGTACAGCGGGGGACTCCAGCCCCGTTCCGGGAGTGGGTGCAACCACATCACCCGGAAGTAACGCGGATGCGTCGGGCGTGCCGGAGGCGGGGCCGCGGTCATCTGAGGGAAAACCATAGAGTTTTCCCTCGGATGACCGCGGCCCCGCCCCCGGCATGACCGGCGTGGCTGCGTCACTTCCAGGTGACGTGCTGACGCCGGGCGCATCAAGTCCTTTGGGGGCGGGGTTCTCCCCAGGGCCCGATCCGCTGGTGGCGGGTAACGGGCCTCTGGGGCGGGGGTTTCCCTGCCCCCCAGGGGGACTTGGCAAACCTAAAGAGGCCTATAGAGCACAAACACTAGCACATTCTACACAGCAGAGAGAAACAACAAGAGGTAGGCTGAACTACAAGAGAAAACATAAACACTAGAGAATGATCCACAGCTCCCCCTAGGGTACAAGTGGACTAAACCACTCTTTCAGCCGAATTTACAGCAACTACACTTTTAGCAGGTTGTCACTTCTCTAACAGTTGCATTGCTAGCCTCCTTAAGTCTAAGGGGATAAGATGAGCTATTAAATAAATAAATAAAGCTAGTAGAACAATATAAGGCTGGCTAGCTGCAACGTGGTAGGTTAGGTAAGGTATATCTTGTCCAAAACCACCCAGGAACCTTCCTAGTGAAACAGAGATGTGAACTTGTGAGTTTCCCACATCCAGAGTCAACACTCTGACCACAACCACCACACTGGCTTTGTAGATACTGCAAGGGGAGCAAGCAATACTTTCACAACATTTTTCTTTGAACTTCAGGATGATGAAATTAAAAACCTGCCATGAAGTGGTTTATTTTTGGTTTACTTTATTTTAATTGTTTCCTTAGCTTAACGGTTATTCTATTAACTGTATATATACACATTCTCATAAGCCACTGTATTTTGGAGAAAACTGCTTCAGTGGGCATCACTTGACACGTTACGCCTCTTCATAAGATGTTCTCGTAACCTGTGCTCATTTGGGTATTCCCAAGCAAAGGGTAACAGCGTTCCGTGCACCTTGGTGTTTAGTCATGCCGGCCACATGACCACGGAAACGTCTTTGGACAGCGCTGGCTGTTCAGCTTTGAAACGGAGATGAGCACCGCAACCCTAGAGTCGGACTTGACTGCCTTTCGAGCAAGGGAACCTTTACCTTTAAGCAAAGGGTATTCCATGAATCCAACACTCCAAAGGCCCAAATCAGATATCAACAGGCAATTGACTATCACCATATGTTATAATACAGCTTCAGTTTACCTGGAACTGAACCCTAACCCTAACCCTAACCCAGAATATCTGGACATAATCAGAAACTGAAAATGATGCAAGGGCCGTTTTTAGTTGATTAGGCAGTTAATCTGGACCTTTCCCCTTCAAGATTAATTTAGTAATTTGATAGAATTTTTTACACACTCTTCCTCTGTTTCCCCCAATAAACTGTTTGTTAGTCAACGGCCTAGCTTAAAGACAGATAACTGCATCTCATTTGCCCACAGCCAACTGCTTTGTGACAAATAATTAGACTACATACCCGGGACAGGCAAAAATAAGACTGTATTTAAATAAGACATTTTTTTAAAATGTGCAAATGGAGGAGGGTAGTTTCAGGTGTTCTAGAGGCTAACATATCATCAAATGTGATGTAAGGCAAGTATACAGCTCTCGTGATGTTTTCAATGGGGAAGGTTTATTTATCACATGTGAACTTCGTTATCATTGACAGGTATGCAGAACATGAAATGTTTTGTTTGATAACTGAGAGCAGTGTTTCCTCTAAGTTGAGTTAGTGTGAGCTAGCTCACAGATTTTTTAGCCTCCGGCTCACACATTTTTGTCTTAGCTCAGGAAGGATGGCTCCAGAGCAAACTAATGTATGCGGTAGCCAAATGACTCGCTCACAACTTTAATGCCAGTAGCTCACCAAGTAGAATTTTTGCTCACAGGACTCCACAGCTTAGAGGGAACATTGACTGAGAGGTGACTGATGCTTCTAGTTATCAGGCTATTTCAGAAATAGCTGCAATAACCTGGCAAGGCAAGTAAATGAATCTAACTTTCAAGAATTTAAGACAATACAAATGTAACTGAGGCAAACAGAAGTGAAAGGTGTGTTTCCATGAGATATGGTGCAGGGCAACTGTTTGGTGGTAATGGCCTTGTTGTTCACCACTTTGGGGGCCCTATTTGGGTGGAAAGGTGGCATATAAATGTTTTAGATTAAAAAAAAAAGTGGCATCTACACATCATGACTATAGTTTATTACTCCCCTCATTTGTATAGTGATGATTAGATCAACAACCTGAGTGGTAAAAGGAATATAAGTGGATTTGGGTTACCAGCCTCGAGGTGGTAGCTGGAGATCCCTTGCTATTACAACTCATCTCCAGGGTACACAGATCAGATCATCTGGAGAAAACAGCTACTTTGTCATTTGGACTCCATGGCATTATGCTCTAAACCCTGCTCTCCTTAGGCTCCACCCACAAAATCTCCAGGTATTTCTGAGCCCAGAGCTGGCAACCCTAAAGTGAATTGTGAATGGTTGTGTGAAATAGGAGGGTTTAAAAAAAAGTTAAAGAAACTTCTTGTAACCCACAAATTACCAGCACAATTCTGCTAAACTCAGAATTGTGCAATGTAGACACAGCAGCTGGGTTTACAGGATTGCACTGATACTTCCTACAGCAAACCACAGCACTCTGCTTGTGAATATGGGTGTTTTTAAAGACGCGTTCCATCATTCACGCTCTACATGTTTGTTCCTGGAAACACTGATCCACCTGTGGCAAACACAATTGCTGCATCATGTATGGGTCCACCCTTATAAAACAAAGATGCCCATGAGAAATTCAGTCCTGATTTCATACTGGTGGAGCTCTATATATTAAAATGATGCCTTTACAGTCAAAGGGTTTTCAGACGCTCTCTGGACATCAAAGCTGACTTTGTATTAGAAACAGGGAATTATTCATTGTCCAGGTTTACCATCTCTGCCCACACCCTAAGTATACACTTCTGTTTGTATTGTACATAGGACTGAATGAGAAAAGACAATTCACTGGAGTGACTTTAGGCTTCTAATGACAGTCAGCTTGTTTGCACACACTTGATGAGAACAGCAGCACGCTGGGTGATTACAAGCGTAGCAGACAGTCAGTGTTTGAAACATAATCTCACATATTCTCTTTACATTTAGTACGTTTTGAAACATTCAAAAAGATTGCTCTACTACAAAGTATTAAAGAAGTTAAGAAGCAATAAAATTTATGCCACGCATCAAAGGAATTCTGAAAAAGGGTTTATGATATAGGTTCATTGTTACACATCTATAGCAACAGCCTTGCTGTGGAAAGAGCACCCAAGTCATGTCCCAATTGCTTATAAGCATACTTTCCCCGGGGCTGAGAACAGCCAGGAAAGAAAACTGGGATTGGTTAAATCGGGCTCTAAAGCAACCTGCACTGTAATATGTTTTTAATACAAAGTTTCAAAACAGTGACTCATTAAAACTCCACGAGAGAGGAAAACCATGCTAGTCTGAGAAACAAGCTCAACCAAGCCCGACTCATCATTATACTGTATACTGAACATGGCAAAAGCCAAATGATAAATGATCTTGCTTCACAGGTCAAGGTGGTCAGCCGTGTTGGTCTGAAGCAACAGAACAAAGTTAGAGAATCCAGTGGCACCTTTAAGAATATCTTCAGAAGTACCTGAACACACGTGAAGCAAGAGAACAAAGTTAGAGTCCAGTGGCACCTTTAAGACCAACAAAGTTTTATTCAAGGTGTGAGTTTTCGTGTGCATGCACACTTCCCCCCCCATTGTCTGACGAAGTGTGCATGCACACGAAAACTCACACCTTGAATAAAACTTTGTTGGTCTTAAAGGTGCCACTGGACTCTAACTTTGTTCTCTTGCTTCACGTGTGTTCAGGTACTTCTGAAGATATTCTTAAACATTATTTCCTAGCCTTCCTCCACTTTCTTGACTAATAGGGTTTCCAGGTCTCCCCTGGCTACCAGCAGGAGATGGGTAGGGTAGGGTTGCCAGATCCTGGTTGGGAAACTCCTGGGGATTTGGGAACGGAGCTTGAGAAGGACAGGGACCTCAGTGGGGTACAATGCCAGACAGCCCACCCTCCAAAGCATCCCAGGGAACTTATCTCTCTAGTCTTGAGAGGAGGTATAATTCTGGAGGATGCACTGGTCCCACCTGGAGGGTGGCATCCCTGTTGACTCAGGAAGTATTTATTCCAGTATAATTCTCCGTGCAGAGAATTTCAGTTCTTACATGGGCTAACTTCTCTCTTAAACTGGCTTGTTCCTAAGGTAACATTGAAAGGCCAACCAATCCACTAACAAATTTATTAACGTGTTTTAATTTTGAGATAGATTAACACATAACCTAAATGTGAAGTTACACAGAGCTCTAGGCCTAAGATTTTTTCTTTAAAAAAAACACCCTTAAAAACTAGTGGTTCACTTATATATGATATTATAAAACTGTATAGCCCTCGTTTAATTTCAAATTATCTGCAAATACTTGACCTAATATAAGTTGTTATGGGATGCGGAGTGTCTTCTAGTATCCTCTAGGGTTGCCAGGTCCTGTGCACTCGCCGGTGGAGGGTGGGGGGCAGCTTTCTGGAAGTGGGGAGGCAGGGCCACATCACCACACGCGACGTCACTGATGTGATGACATCACACAGAAGTGATGTCATCATGCCGGGGACATTGCACAGTGACTCTCTGGTATTTGGGGTAAAACTCTATGGTTACCAAGAGTTTTGCCCAAAATACCAGAGCATCACCACGCAATGTCCCCAGCGTGATGATGTCATTTCTGCATGATGTCATCACATCGGGGACATTGCACTGGGTTGTGGCAGTTGGGGGTGGGGCTTCCCTCCGCTGGCCAACTGGCTGGCAGTGGACAGCAGCCCACGAAATCAGGGGATCCCCCGCTCCCACCTGGGGGCTGACAACCCTAGTATCCTCTGAAGATCCCAATCCATCCATATTTTGTGTATGTCTTGACTGAACCACAACTCAAGGTTTATTATCCTGTGCCTCCACACCCCAGTCATCATGAGCCAGAGAAAATGTTGAATAATAGTGATGGAGGCTAGTGTAAGGTTTTGGTTTCCAAGAAATCACATACTTGGCAACTTCAAAACATGGCATGGACCCATGTAGTTCTAGTTCTTCCCTGTCGTACTGACTCTCCTGGCCTGATGCCTGGGCAAGAATGAGCTTCGCTGGACCACTCATCTTTGTTTTTGCTTGAAGCAGCTTTGGAACGCGCTGTGGGAAGGAAGCACGAGCGAGTTGCACTTCCTCTTTCCATGCTGATTCCAAAATTACAGAAGCCGGGTCTACATCTGTGTGAGGATGCAGCTAGAGTCTGTAGCACTCCTCCTTCATGATGGGTAGGTGAAAATATGTGCAGCCTCAGCTCTGGACCTCCTAAACAAGCATGGAAATGGGCCATGTATCTCCACCCTCTCATCTGTTTGCAAAATTTGAAGCCACATTCATTTACACACTATGATTATGAGTTATGAGTCTCCACTGGGCCTTTGTTTCTAACCCTTTAATAGATTTTGCCCTCATGTCGCCTCAACTATGAGAGCTCGCTGCTTATGATTTAAAGACAAAAATTGGTACACTCTGGTTTCAAAACATGAGTTGTACATCTCACACTACCAAAGTAGCATATATTTTTACCCATTTGCTGCATTTCAACTATGCTTCTTTCTGTTGGCTAAAGCTCCTATAGGTATCTCACAGCCATGGTGTAGGGTTCTAGCTTAACTAGTTAGAATCCTGGGGTGGTTATATAGCACCTATCGCTAATTCATCTGCTCCACGTGGGCTGCGGTCACACGGAATAGTAGCCACGCTAGAGAGACGGAAGATAGGCGGATTTTCCGGGCGCGATCTCTCCGCCACATCTGGGAAGCATAGAGTTCCCGTGGCTCAACCAAGGTTTCCCTCCGAAGATGCGCGGCAAAAAACTAGTACCTCGGAGGTACTAGTTTCCAGAAACCATGGGGCAAGGGCGGGCGTCTGATCGTGTTTCCGGTGGCATCCGGCACCCGCCCATGTCCCCTCGCAAACAGGTCATTTCCCCCCCCCAAGGCTCCACGGATGCGCACAAGCACCCAACGGAGCATGCGCAGACTTCAATTTAAAAAAGTAAAAAACCCAACAACAACCCCGTTTGCCGTGCCGCCCCGCTTCTTTGCCTGTGGTGTGATTGGCACCTCCCCCCTAGCCACGGAACCTCGACAGGACCTCAACTGGACGCCTGATCTCGCAGTCGTGCGTTAGTTTGCCCCAGGGCAAACAGCCACGCTTCCCCCCCGCATTTTCCAGCCTGTGTGACCGGGGCCGTGATACGGCAAGTTGGATTTTAGGTTTTGTATTGTATGTGTCTTCTTTTCCAAACTGAACAGGACATCTGTCTTTTCTGAGGTGGTAGGCTCAGACAGCCATGTGAGGTGATACCTGAAACCACAAAACCACGACTAGGTGATTTATTTACACATGGGCAATACTAAATCCTGATCCAAACTTGATTTTGTATGATGACATTTGCGATGACAACATATCACAACATTCAAATGTCAGGTCATAACACTAAAACAATCAATTACTGTGTGATAATTTTGCCAATACTTAAAAATGGTTATCTGATCTCACCTGAAGTTAACATAAAGCAAGAGAATTAATTCATTGGATAAGGCAGAAGAAATGGTGTAATGCTATAGATTGATCATATTTTAATGCAGAGATGCAGATTTTAACAATAAAAAGCTAACAAGTCTACATCTCATCTTTATAGGAAACAGCAGTGACAAGCAAATCTTGCACTGTTCCAGTGACATCAGAAGCACAAGTCACAGGGCCTGCTTCTTGTACCAGCAATCCTGTCCTAGAAGATGGGTTACTGGTGATATGGAAAACAGTTGCGGCATATAGTCCACCCACACAACCTCTCATCCCTGACTTCACAGTGTAGGGAACTAAAATAACACACCAAGATAGTGAAAGAATAAAATCCCTCTCTCTCACACCTCAGGCACTTGGAGCATTAAGATTGCTTAAACTGTGAGGGCAGAACTTCTGAGAGTAGATACAGTGATGACTATGAACATGGATGACTTTAAAAGGGGGTTAGACAGATTCATCGAGGATTGATCCTACTACTGGCCGTGGTGACTAAAGGGAATCTCCTAGGATTGCCAGATCTAAATTCAGAAGCTCCTGGAGATTTGGGAATGGAGCCTGGAGAGGACAGGGAACTCAGTGGGGTTAGGGTTCCCACCTGAAGACCCACCTGAAGTCTGACATCTCTAGAACCTCCATATACAGTGGCAGCAAACCTCCATATACCAGTGCTATGAGACAACATCAGCCTTGGTCTCTATGCCTTGTCAGTTGGCCCTCCAGGGTAACTGGTTGGCCGCTGTATGAGAAAGGCTGCTGCTGAACTAGATGGACCAGCTAGGCTCTTCTTATGTGAGTCACCACGGGCTCCTAAACGAAGATTACCTTCTGCCCTTCCCCTTCTAGATGCAACCCAATCACCGTATGAAAGCAAATCACATGACCTCCCTAGTTCCATGGGCCCTAATTCCCTGGATTTGTGTCACCTTAGTTCCCAGCCTGGCTGCCTGCACTCCCCATTCATATGTTTGTGCAACTGAACAGAAAGTCCTTTCCCTTCATTCTTGTGCAGAACAGGGGACAGAGGCCACAATCAGAAGCTAAATCTTGAGAGGAAACAATTTATTTCCCTCAAACCACCAACATAGCAAGACTGTAACCATATTACCTCCCTACAGACAACTGGCATAATCGAAGTTCTTCACTCAGAAGTCCACTAAAGTATGCTATTAAGACTATTCATCTCACTGGAGGGCAGGCATACACCCTCGTAACAGTTTCGCTGTGCTGGGCTTCTCATTATTCAACAGAAGGAAGGTATGTTCCCCACATAGCACTCTTCTCTCAGCAGGTCTGTGTGTATAAAACTGACTCCGGAACTCTCTGGTCTGTTTCCAACTATACAGTTCTGAAGACTCAAGGGTCCTTAAGTTTTTGGAAGTGGGGGCCATGATCTCTGCTGATATTCTTTCAAAACATTTATTGTCCTTAAGCCTTCAGAAAGCACAGTTGGCCACGGGGCACTGACTTTTACACGATCGCATGACAGCGGTCCATGAGATATTTGTGCATCCCTAGGAAAAATACGGCACATCCTCTGCTTAAACCAAAGTGATATGCTGGAGTAAACAGCAAGATAAAAACCCTAGTGTTCATAATAGCCTCAGCTAATGTATACCTTCTTCACAGCCACTGCATTGGTAGACAATGGAGAAAACTTTCATTTCTCAGGCATCTCAAAACTCATGACAATTTTTTCCCTGTTGAGAACAAAGTTGCAGATCAAACACATATAGCATAACACGTTCCATAAAAAGTTCATAAAAGGACGTGGATTTTTAAAAGCACTGTGAAGCTGACTTATATCAAATCCCAGACCACTGGACTGATCTATCAAGGTCAGTACTGTCTACTTCAACCAAAAGCAGCTGTCCAGAGTCTCAGGGAGAGATCTTCCACATCACATCTGGAGACTGAACCTGAGACTTTCTGCATGCAAAGCATTGACGTAAATTTTCTTTATTGTGACAATAGATTCAGGTGGGTAGCTGTAGTGGTCAGAAGCAATGGAACAAAGTTTGAGTCCAGTGGCATCTTGAAGTCCAACAAAGTTTAATTCTGGATATAAGCTTCCATGTGCATGTATCTGACCAAGTGTGCATGCACATGGAAGCTTATGCCCAGAATTAAACTTTGTTGGTCTTAAAAGTGCCACTGGACTCAAACTTTATTCTTTATCATGACAGTTTTCCCTATAAATCCACAGGATAACAGTAGGTTGGGTTTGAAGTTGGCTTGCATGGAACTTTCATAACAATAAAACAATGTTTTGAAATACTCAACTTGTGGAACTCAGTGCCACAAGATGTATTATGGCTACTAGTTCAGCTGACTTTAAAGGGAATTAGACAAATTCATGGAAAACAGCCACCAATAGACTTATTAATTTAATGGAGCCTCCGTGTTCAGTGGCACTAAGTTGTTGAATAGCAGTGTTTTGGGACAACAAAAGCAGGATCCTTTAGCCTATATGCCATGCTTGTGGGCCTTCTGGGATCCCTGTTTGGACCCTTTCTGGACCCTATGTAACAAACAGCAATTATGTTCTTATTCACAAAACTAACAACATAGGTATGTGAACACACTACTGAAACACTCTCTTAAGCAGTTTCTTTTAAACCATTATACCTTAAAATACCCTTCTTAAAAAAATATATCAAACTTATCTGCAGTCTCGGAGTACATCTAACATAAAAGCAACATGTTGTTAAGCAAGTGAACAACCTTGCCCATTCAAAGGAAAATGCAAAATGTACACTGTAACTCAGTAACAAATTTATGACCTGCACACCCAAAAGAGACTGCAATTTAGCTTCTTTAAAAAGGCTTACTAAAAATAGGATAGAGAGTAAGCATTTCTCATCTGGGTGTGTCACGGAGGGGAAGAAAAAAAGATAAATCTTCGGAGCCACCACGTTCCCTGTTTTTCACCATATGAAAAATGCCCTAGAATACTGAAGCCCTATCATCTGCCCTTCATCTTTCTGAAGCACACTGAAGTCCTAAAATTGGAAAGTGAATTCCAAAAATGCCCTTATGGACACAAGTTCAAGCTAAGGTTTACATTGCTGCTGGTTTCATGTCCCAGTTATGCCATACTAGTGTCCAATTTCTTCTGCTAAATGTAATGTAATCAAGGTCGCTTATTCCCTAGGTGATCTCTCCAGCCTCCTAACTACATTATTCAGGCTCACCAAATGTTCAAGATATACTTCCCATTAAAGCCTTTATTACAATGTTTGTGGGATTTATTTACAACAACTATAGATCGCCTCCAGAACAGGAGGGAACAGATGGCACAGCAGTAATCAGCGGCAGCCGAATGTAAACATTTCATCTCCCTAATAAAGCTATGCCAGGCCTAATTTTTACTTACTGGGCACAATCCAGCCAGAAAGGTACATATTTCAAGCATGTGCTCAACTCACCATCAATGGGACTTAAAAGAGTGCTTGCAGGGTCTGAAGAAATCGTTCTTACTATGTGCAGGGGTCATTTCCTGCGGGAGCGCACAGGAGCAGAGCTCCGGCAGTAAGGAGCCCAGGGGGCGAGCACATGCAACAAGCCCCACCCCCTGCTCCCAGCAGCCCTCAGTCAGTCGGGCCCCAAGGAGCAAGAAGCAGCCAGGTAAGTTGCAGAGCCCCCCCCCCCCGGCCTGCCTTCAGATACAAGCTCTCCCTCGTCTGTGAGGGCAGATCTGAGCGTCCCCCCCCCCAATAGCTAGCAATCCAAAACAGTCCAGTGAAGCCTGAGCGGGGGGCATTCCCTTCTGACACACTTCTGGTGATGTCAGGGGGTGTGGCATATGCAAATAAGTTATGCTAATGCGCTCCTGCACCTCTTTTTCTACGAAATGACCCCTGACTATGTGCATTATTTTATACATACGTACACACTCACTGTAGTATATGCTAGTCAGTCATTGGAAGGAAGATGAGGCAGAAGCATCCAGTAAGTACCTCAGGTCTGCTCTGTGGTTTAGAACGCAGACTCTAAAATGGGAGAACTGCGTTTGATTCCCCACTCCTCTGCATGCAGCTGCTGGTGTGACCTTGGGTCAGTCATAAGTTCTTTCAGAGCTGTTCTCTCAAGGGCAGTTCTCAAAAGAGCTCTCTCAACCCCACCTACCTCACAGGGTATCTGTTGTGGGGAGGGGAAGGGAAAGGGATTGTAAGTCATGCTGAGACTCCTTTGGGTAGTGAAGGGCGGGGTATAAATCAAATCTCTTCTCCTCCTTTTCCTCCTCCTCTGCATTATGTTGGTCCAGTTGTGCCACGGGGCACTGTGAGGGTTAAGATAGTCTTGTCCACTTTGGGCAAAAAGTAACAGGTCACAGTGAAGCACCATTCCACTGCAGCCTGCCCGGGACTTCAGCTTGCAGTAGGTCCTAAAGCCTAAAGCTGGAGTCCAAGAGACATGAGGCAGGGATTCTGCTTGAGCAAACTCCAACCAAAACATGAGAAGCAAAGAAGCATCTTGGGGTGCAATAGGTCATGCAGAAATGCCTGGCAGTTACACAACCATTTCAGGGGTGCAGGCTTGATCTCTCTCTTTTTTGTATTTTTGCATTTGTGTGTGCGCGCACCTGTGCCTGGAAGTCATGGCAATCTCTGGTGACTCCTACTGGGGCATGGAGGACGTTCAGAGAAGTGGCCTTGGTATTCTTTGGGTTGGCCCTGCTTAGCTTCCAAGATCTGATGAGATCGGGCTTCCCTGGGGGGCGCAAGAGGGTTCTGCCGCCATTGCTGCTTGTCCTTACCACAGCTGTGCTTTGCTCCTCCATCACCTCTGCTTCTGACTGACTTTAGTCTTCTTCATCCCGTTTCCTTGCTCTGTTTGCAGTTTCTTGACCACTTTTGAGACTTGGTAGGCCCAGCTGTGATACGGGAGGAGTGGGCAGGAGGTCACTCAGGAGTGACCAGTCACTTCCTAACAGGGGTCATTTCACAGAAAAAGAGCTAGGGGAACTCATTAGCATAACTCATTAGCATATGCCACACCCCCTGACATCAGGGGCCCGGCGGTGGACCTGCAAGGCCGGCGGAAGTGCGAGGAAGCCCCGCCAAGGCCCTCCCTGGCCCCAGGCAGGCAGGGGTGGGGAGAGGCGGGGAGGAAGCAACTTACCCTCCCTCTTCTCCTGCCTCCTCCTGGCTGAATGAGGGCTGGAAGCAGGGCGGCCAGAAGCAGGGGGCGGGGCTTCATCATGTGCCCCGCCCCCCTGCACCTCACCCAGGGGAACTGTGTTCCCCCGCGTTCCCCCCCGAAATGACCTCTGCTTCCTAAGCAGTTAGAAGTAGTTCTTCATCCCTTCTCCAGTGTTGCCGTAATAATTTTCTCATCCTTCCTTTTAAGCTACCACAGAAGTTTCTCTCTTCTTTCTCTTGTGGGCAAAAGAGGAGGTGGCACACACGTGCCCTTCCACTCAGATGGGAAGACACCAGTACCAGCATCCTCTCCCATCCATATGTCCTTCCCCGCCTTTATGTACCCTCCTTAGCTCTCGGTGGGAAAGAAGCTCTCATTCCCCCTGCATCAAAGCTGAACTGCAGGCTGTGGAAGGTCAGTAGTTCAGCAGTTCAAGACCCGGGTGCCGCATGATGGAGTGAGCTCCCGTCTCTAGTTCCAGCTCCTGCCAACCTAGCAGTTCGAAAGCAAGAAATTGCAAGTAGATAAATAGGTACCACTTCGGTGGGAAGGTAACAGCGTTCCGTGCACCTTGGTGTTTAGTCATGCCAGCCACATGACCACGGAAACGTCTTCGGACAGCGCTGGCTCTTCGGCTTTGAAACGGAGATGAGCACCGCAACCCTAGAGTCGGATTCGACTGGCTTTCGAGCAAGGGAACCTTTACCTTTACTTTACTAACTGTATATTTTTCTCCTGCAGGGAAACAGCAGAAGAAAGGTTTCTCCATCCAAGCACTACAGACTGTAATTTTTGTACAAACCACAGTTTTGTGACTGGCGTTACCCACCAAGCTGCCAGTTTGTGGCTGGTAGCTCCCTTGTAAACCCTGCCTTCCATGGTACTGTTTAGCACAAATGGGCACTCGACATTTTTCTCCTGCCTTCTCCATTCAGCCAGCTTATGCGTTATACCTCGTGAGACTTTCCTACTGAACTCTTGTGAATGAAAAATAAGACTGAAAGGGTTCACGTATGTGACTAGAATATCAATATCCTGAACCTCTTTGAAAGCGAAGGTTATCCTCTTGCTATATTCCACTGTCCTACTCACTTATTAAAAATCTAACAGGGCCATAATATATATGGGTTCTAAACAAATCTGCTTCACAGTTAGAGGCCTGGAGTCATTTTGGAGGAGAATGGTGGGGCAGCTATCCCATCTGTCCAGTTTTCTTTCCATGAGACCAGAAAAAAAACAGTGAAGTCATCCATACATAACCCACATATAAACAAGCTATATTAATACCAGAAAGTGTTACATGTTCTTGATTACCCCTATCAATGCACATTTTAATGGGAATGTGAAAGTTTAACATCTAAAGAACATATTGTATCCTGATATGCATGCAAGAAGAGAAATCTGAATTTTAGGTTGTGGTTAAAGGTCTTGAAATAACAAACACTTGCCCAAAACCTAAACAATTGCTTTCCCACCAGGATTTTCATAACCACAGGAGGATCCATTCTCTAATTTAATTGATCTGGACAGCATATAAACAGTGTATAGCACTGAAATGTACTCACTCATCACTTTTGTTTGTAGAGATTGCCACAAGTTGACTTAATGGGAGGATTTTGGCTTGACGGATCAGTCTTATGAATGTCCTTATAGGAGGGCAAGTTTACATGGCCAATATTTGTGACTGTCCTTCTCTGGTTCATTACCTGAGTTAAGGTGCAGGCTGCCCTTTACATCCTCTCATATGGGTAGTTTCCCCCTTTTAAACAGGCTTCTAAGAATTTGCAGTGGTGTGTGGTGTGCATTAGTTGTGACAAAGTGTAACTACAGCGCAGTAACTCATAGAACAACCAGAGCAGCAAAATCACCAAGGAAACTGACCTGCATCCTGCCATGCTGTCCTGTGAAATCTGAAGCCATTCTCCAAATGAATGTCCTTATATGAGGGCAAGTTTACATGGCCAATATTTGTGACTGTCCTTCTCTGGTTCGTTACCTGAGTTAAGGTGCAGGCTGCCTTTTACATCCTCTCACATGGGTAGTTTCCCCCTTTTAAATAGGCTTCTAAGAATGTGCAGTGGTGTATGGTGTGCATTAGTTGTGACAAAGTGTAACTACAGCGCAGTAACTCATAGAACAACCAGAGCAGCAAAATCACCAAGGAAACTGACCTGCATCCTGCCATGCTGTCCTGTGAAATCTGAAGCCATTCTCCAACTTGTGCCTCTTCTGCTGGAGGAAGGCTTCAGACTTGCTGAGCCCCTATGGCTTTTCTCCTGCTATCTGAGACTGGGCAAGAGGGATCCAAGAGAAGGGTTAACTCCCCTCACTCAGCAGTTGCCAAAGGGGACGCTGCAGTTGGCTTGTACCCCATATTTCTGGCTCTTTCTGCCCCTGATAAGTTTGGTGTTTCCCCCTTCTGTAGGTTCACAAAACACAGAGCCCTACTGGAGCTGCCCTCCAATGCCAGTTTTTCTCCTCCTCGAGAGAAAAGTTGGGCCCCATTCCTAACATATACGGACATTTAAAAACAGCCAGTTTGGAACTATATAAAGTACATTCGTGTGCTGCAAAATATGGAGCAATTGGAAGGGGGGGAAATAAAACAAAAAGATGGAAATAATTATACATATACAAGAATTAAGTTTAGGATTTTTTTTTACTGCTGTTGAGCTGAAAGGAATTCAGGAGGAGTTACCTGGGGCAGGAAATTCCACTTGTTTATTAAACAGAAACAAGGGCCTTTGTATATAGTACTGCATCATAATTGAAGCCCTTTTCAGTCACTATAATCCTGGAACTGTGTCATAGACCACATGGGAGGATGAGTCCTCATCAGAAGAAGAGAACAACCCATCCAAGCCTCACCTTGGCCGACCCTTCCTGTGAGGCTGGTGCCTCATGGACTCTCCAAAGGGACTCAGAGCCAGCACTAATGCTGAGCCAGCAGGGCTCTCAAGGCTGGAGGCCCCGGCATGGGCCCAACCCGTGAACAGACCCACCAAGGTCTCTTGAAGCACCCCAGGAACAGAGGAGGCAAAGAACTAGCAGCCTGAGGCCTCTCCTCTGCTAAGGAAATACCGGGAGAGACCAATAAGTCACCAAGGGATTTGGGCCCCGGTACTTCTCATGAGTAGTAATGCTGACTCAGCTTGTGGGGAAGAGCTTAATGTGGGACACAGCAGCACCTGTTAAGGACAGCCAGCCTGGTGTAGTGGTTAAGAGCAGCAGACTCTAATTTAGAGAACCAGGTTTTTTTTTTTTAAATATATTTTTATTTTGCATATCACATGATAACAACACAAATCATATATATTTTTTAAGATACTATACAGTCCATTACATCCTCTTTTACACCGTATCCCTGGCAATGGCTGTTTACATTATAATGGTTATTAAAACAAAAAGATTTTTCCCCCTGTCATTGCCAGTGATTGCTTAGAAAACTATTTTTTATTTCCTTAAACTCCAACTCAAGTAATACAAACTTAATAAAATGATATTTATTATTGTCCCAGACAGTTTCTCTTATATCTTATCCGTATTATATTAAGCCTTTTAATTGCTCTTAAATAGAAAGATAAACCAACAACCAAATAATTTAAATCTTCATGGCGGAGTTCTTGGATGTTGCCACCTCTCTATGGGACTTTGGAAATCCCAAAGGGGGTCTTTTCCTAAGGCCCCACCCTATAGAAGGTGATAAGGGAGTTCCTCCCGAGTGCCTTACCCGCTATGCTCCTATTGTACCTTAGTGTCACATGTTTAAAACAATATATTAATATTAAATCGGCTTATCTAGAGTTAAACCTGTTGTCCTCTCATTTTTTGTCCAAAGCTTAAAGTTGTAAAGCAGTTAGCATTTCCTCTCCGGACTTGACATCATAAACGGTGTGGGCTCTGCCTTTGTAATTTATTTGTAAGTGTCCGAGTGGAAGCCAGCGGTATCTAATTTGTTTTTCTGTCAACCGCTTTGTAATTGGTTTCAAGTTCCGGCGTGCTGTTAATATCTCAGATGGCAAGTCTTTGAACACTTGTATTTTAGTATCCTCTAGTTGGAGCCCATTATTTTTCCTTGCAGCTTCTAAGACGATAGCCTTTACTTTGATATCTGTCAGCTCAGCAAGAATATCTGGGATTAGAGTAGGCGAGCCTGTTTGTGGTGGTTTCAGCCGATAAGCTTGGCTAATTGGTGCGGCCGGCAGCTGCAATAATTCCTGGAGCCAGAGATTTAAAGAGTCCGTGAGGTCTTTGTCTATGCAAAAGTTTGGGGAGATTCCCCTGAATTTAATTTTCCTTTCCCGAGCCTTAATATCCAAAAGAATAATCTTGGACTTACTCCAAGTCATGAATAGGGGTGATGCTGTCTCTAATTTCTTTTTTCATTTCCACCAGCATGGTCTGTATGTCTTTCTTAGTAATTGAGTCCTCACGTTTTCTTTTACTCTGCCGGCTAGGTGCCTCTTCTTCCAAGTCGACTTCTAATGGGGGAGGGGAGTCCTCATCCGATGGTTGCATAGTTTGCTCATTTTGTTGAGCTCCCTCGTTGTTTTTCTTGGCTGCTTTCCCTCCTTTCCCTCCTCTTTGCTTCCCCATTCTTATCAGCAAGTTGTTTTTGTCGTTATAGTCCTCAATTAGTCTTTATTTTGCGTTTTTTGGAGCAAAGACGCGGAGGCTCTCTCGGTCCGACTGCCTAGAGAACCAGGTTTGATTTCCCCACTCCTGCACATGAAGCCTGCTGGGTCAGTCACAGCTCTCTCAGAACTCTCTCAGCCACAATTAACTCACAAGGTGCCTGGGTAGAGGAAGGGAAGGTGATTGTAAGCCACTTTGACACACACCTTAGGGTAGAGAAAAGCAAGGTATAAAAACCAATTCTTCTTCTTCTCCCTATGTAAAGTTGCCAAGAGGCTACAATCAACTTGTTTGTAGTCTTGCTTTGTATCAGTTCTCGTTACCTGACCCTTGGACTGCTTTTGGAATTTACCTCTGGATTGTGTTATTGGACCCTGGACTGTGACCTGAGAACTCCTGTTGTCAGACCCTGGGGTTACTGGGACTTGCCTCCAACCTGGTAGCCAGGACACACTGTGACTTAGGTTTCCTTTTAGCTGTGCCAGGCTGTGCTGGTGCACCAATTTCCCCTGATCAGCGCAGCAATTTTTTTCACGGCGCAGGGGTGGGAGGTTCCCTTCCCAATGGCCATGCAGGCCCGGGCCAAGGTGCATCTTCGCAGTGCTGTGGGCGGGTGAGCAAAAGGTGATGAGGAGAAGTGGGGGAGAGCACGGGGCGCCTACGTGTCCATCCCTCCCTCTCCCGCTCTTGCCTGGGAAGGAAAAGACGCGCCGCCACACAGAGAGCCCCCTAGCGCCACTCTCGTCGTCCTTCCTCGGCGACGCTGAGGCCCACCGCCGCCACTTGCCCATGAGCAGCTTCCATCCCTCCGCCACCTGGCTCACCTCCTCTCCTCTCCCCACCCTCCTGCATCCCTTTAGTGTGGGGCTGGCTCTGGTGGGGCACCCTCACCACCACCGCAGCAGCAAGAAGCCCCTCAGTGGCTCCTGGCACTGGCGATTGAGTGCAAAGAAGCCAGGATCCTGGTGGCTACCCGCTTTGTTCCCTGGCTGCACTGGAGCCTGGGTGGGTGGCCTGGCTGGGTGGCCTGGCTTTATTTTAAATGGGAGTGCAGATCTGGGTTCATTTCTATATTTAAAGTGACAGGGCACCAGGAAAACAATGCAATAACCAATTCAGAGACCGTCTTGGTCTTCTCACCGCTCTGCCCTGTGTAATACTGGGCATAGGGTTGCCAGGTCCCCCTTGGCCACCAGAAGGGGATGGGGGAGTAGGGTTGCCAACTTCAGGTTGTGAGACTCCTGGAGATTTGGGGGTGGAGCCTGGGATGGACAGGGACCTGAGGGGGGCACAATGCCATAGAGTCCCCTCTCCAAAGCATTCATTTTCTCCAGGGGAACTGCTCTCTCTAGTCAAGATGAGGTGTAATTCCAAGAGGTCCCCAGGTCCCATCTGGAGGGTGGCATCCCTAACTGGGGAGGATGTTATGCAGACATTTTCTCTCTGTGGGAAGAAGTCAGAAGACTTTCAGAAGAGGGTCTCCTGACAGTTCTGGCTGTTTCTCACAAAAAGAAACCCCTTCTGTGTATGCCTGTGGGTGACTTCTCAGTGTATAAGAGAAGCAGGTTGACTGGAAAGTCTAAATGGCCCAGGAATAAGCCCAGTTCAACAGCCTCTCTGATGCTCAAGTCAGGGCCAAGCCATCCAACCTCCAAGTATTACACATCTTCTTTATTCAGACTTGGAGTCTCAGAACAGTTTACAATCTCCTTTTCTTCCTCTCCCCACAACAGACACCCTGTGGGACTGAGAGGCCTCTGAGAGAACTGCTGTGACAGAGCTGTGACTAGCCCAAGGCCACCCAGCTGGATGCATATGGAGGAGTGGGGAATTAAACCCAGTTCTCAGATTAGAGTCCACCACTCTTAACCACTGCACCAAACTGGCTTAGAAGGACAGGGTTTAAAAGCACACACCAGTGAGGTGGGGAAAATCAGAGATTGTATTACTTGTTCTCACAATTAAAAAAAAGAAAGAAATTAGTGATTTCAGATGTTGTGTTTTTCATTCTTCCTAGTTTGAAAATTGGTGGGTGCATGGGGTGTGTGTGCCAGAAGGTAGCCTCACCTAGTGCACAAAAAAAATCTGGCACCGGCCCTGGCTGGAGCACCCAGGCTGGGATCTGTGCAGGACCGCAGGCCATGGGCAAGTTTCTCCCTCCTCCAAGTCCCGCTCTAGGACACAGCA
>NW_015166427.1:1388848-1422457 GCF_001447785.1 Gekko japonicus
TGCTCCTGCACAATTTCAGTTCAGAATAGCTCTGTAAATTCCAGGATTCTCAGTTCAAATCTCCTTCCCCAGACCTATATGCTTTCCTTGTATGCTATTCCTTTTGCCACTGGTATTTAGCTGCCAATAAGCCTTGTTGGTACCTTGCCACAGAATGCATTTTCATGTTCTCTCTTTCGCACTGTGAAGAGGGCATTTTCCCAATCTGAACAGAGTTGGCTAATGATTTTCAAATGGCATTCTCAGTGTTGGCTCTTAATTAAAATAAAATACCATGGCTGATCACTCTGGAGTTGGCTGGCAGAGGGTGTGTATACTTTAGTATTAGAAAGGGGGGGAGATAAGGCTAAGGCATGAGGCTAGGATGACTTAGCTAACTTGATGATACTGTTCATGGCTATGATGTATAAATAATTTCTAAAATATAGTTTGAAAGAGTCATATAGTATGTTCCATATAAATATAAATAAGTTTAATATAAATATATGGCTTGTAATACAAATGGTATATATGTTATGTCTGTATGTTTTGTATGTTTGTATACTGAAATAATTTTTTTTTTAATGTTGGCCTGCTCACAGTTTTAGAGCAAGCACCACTTTTGGCTCACAGGATAAAATTTCTGCTTACACGACTGCACGCCTTAGAGGGAACATTGACTGTGACCATACAAACCGGACAAATACACTACACATGATCCTCCCAATATGTGCAATAGCCATTTCTTCTGAGAGGAACAAAACATAGGTTTTAAGCCTTAGTACATGTGTACAAGATACCCATTTAATCTGATGTAGCATGCTCATCCCATATGTGCAGTCACAACACCAGGACCACAAGGACTGGAAAGGCCTACACTGGAGCACATATTGTATCATAACCCATGCTGGTGGACTTAACCCTCAGGACAAAGAATGTAGTGTGTGAAAAAGTGCTGAAAAGATAATCTGAGGCCCCTGCCACACGGGCAGGAAACTGCAGAGGAGAAGTGTGGCTGTTTGCCCCGGGGCAAACTAACATGCAGTAAAGCGATCAGACCTACTGTGGAGGTTCTGTGGCCTACACTGGAGCACATATTGTATCATAACCCATGCTGGTGGACTTAACCCTCAGCACAAAGAATGTAGTGTGTGAAAAAGTGCTGAAAAGATAATCCAAGATTATTTCTTCTTAAAAGTCTATCCAATGTGAAGAAGAAGAGAAGAGATTGGATTTATACTCCGCTCTTCACTAACCGAAGGAGTCTCAGAGTGTATTACAATCCCTTTCCCTTCCTCTCCGCACAACAGACACCCTGTGAGGTAGGTGGGGTAAACAAGAAAGAAAGCAAAATCTAAAAACAGAATGACTTCTACATTTGGATCAACTTGCAGGCATAAACTAGCCCATGAAAGCATCCCCCCCCTCCTCCTCCTCCTCCTCCTCCTCCTCTTCTTCCTCTTCTTCTTCTTCTTCCTCTTCTTCTTCTTCTTCATATAATCTGTCCTAATCCAGGTTCCGATTAATGGCTTCAGAAAGGTCAGAGGAGTTAAAACTCTCTCCAGGATGGTGACCTCTGGGTTAACTTAAATAAGATACCTAAACATTTTCTGGTGTGTGTGTGGGGGGAATGTAATTCTTTTCTCTATTCTCTCAAGAGACTGGGGCAGAGAACCACGTAAATAAATTAAAAAGTAATGTGTCCAAAATTACACACATAAAATTACAATAATGACATCACTTCTCAAGACGTGCTGGAATACTCAGCAGGGACAGAAATAACGAAGCATGAATGGGGAAAGCACCGACTTTACCAGATCAAGTAAAGACTTTGCTAAATATATATATAAATACATATTTTAGTTTCAAAAATTACTGTAATCCCAATAGAAAAAAGTGCAAGGTGATTTTTAAAGCTTTAATTGCAATGCAGATAGAACAAGAAAAGTAATTACTGAAAGTTCTCATAGAAGTAGATAAAGGTTTAAGTAATATGAAACAGAGGCTTGGAGGTAATGGAGCATTTCCAAGATGGAACAATTTCCGCTTGTAGAGATCATCTTTCTCACCTCCCTGTTCCTGCTGCAACCCAAAATGCCCCACAAATACTGTTCTTGGGGGACGGGAGACCTGGAGCAGCATTTCAAGGGGCATCTTCAGCTGAACCAGGACAGGGACGACAAGAAAATCATGCTCCGTGGGCCGAAATAGTTCTCTCCAGGAATACGCTTCATTGGATCCAAGCCAGTATCCTTTATTTTATAGACTATTAATTAAATTATCTCAAATTATAGTACTCTAAAATTTAAAATATAGATTTTATGTTTGTTTCGCTTACTCTGCACACAGAGCCCAAAGCAGCATTGTAGTCTGGGCTTACGGCAACTCTTCCATTCATGGTTTCCCAGTAGGGTTGCCAGCCTCCAGGTGGGGCCTGGAGATCTCCCGGAATTAGAACTAATATCCAAGCGACAGAGATCAGTTCCCCTGGAGAAAATGCCTGCTTCAGAGGGTGGACTCTATGGCACTATACCTTGGCTGAGGTCTCACCCCTCCCCAAGCCCCTCCTTCCCCAAGCTCCGCCCCTAATGTCTCTAGGTATTTCACAAACCAGAGATGGCAACCCTATTTCCCAGTAACTATCAAGGCAAGCAAGGATTCGAACACAGAGTTTCCGAGGTCTTCGCCACCAAATACCACCCCACACCAGCTCTTTAATAGCTTAGAAAGTACAGATAGGTTACACTCCCCCATTTGTAACTAAGACAGGCCTGTACAACTTTGTGAAGTAAGCCAAATGCAGCCCAGATTCCCAATAAAGCTCCTGGTTTTACTATCTATATCAGACTGCAAGAGTTGGAGGGCTCTACAGCACCCGGCAGGCAGTTCCAAATGGCCGGTGGTGGATCACAAGCTGAGCTCCAGGTCGCATATCCCCTTCCCCAATTCTTGAAATTTCAGCCTCTGGTGGACTGCCAGTCATAACTGGTGAACGGCACTGATCTTTATGGGTCACAATCTATGGAGGCCTCAAGCAGAATTCCCCCAAATGTGAATTAAATAGTGGCATTAAAAACCAGACAACCAGTATGAGGCTCCTTCAACCATATTTTATATTTCTGACCTTCATCCCAGCTGCGAAGTAGTATTGGGTTTTGTGACTTACCAGACAGATTGTGCAATGCGTTCTTGACCTCAAGTGAGCCTGATCAGTCCCAGAGATACTAAGTTCTTTCATGGCTCCGTATCAAGAGCTAACATGAATCACCACTTCCTCTATTTATGGCAGAAGGAATATTAACTCAAGCCTTGCAATGGCATTTAGCACCTACAAGTTTTATTTCCACATTACAGTGCTATCGCCAGCTCTCATTGCACATTTGCCATTGTGAAAAAGTTGCCTATACACACTCCAGACTTTAAACAAACTTAAAAATAGGGAAACTGTAGTTTTAAGCAAGCATCTCAGAGTGAAATCCCGAATGAATGAATTAATGAATGAACACTTTACTTATGGGACAAGATAATTTAAATGTCATCTTTAAAATATGCACTCTCCTGGGTCTTAAAATTACAATTTGCTGCCAAAATTTTAAATGCTCAGCGCTGATAAATACTAATAAAGAATAACATGAAGCAATCTTGTTTCCAAGTGCAAACTGCTAACATTGACCTTTAAAGTCCTAAATGGCCTGGGACCAGGATATCTGCAGGACTGCCTTTTCCCACAGAAGAATGTCCATCAGTTGAAATAGTCATAGCAGATCCCTACAGTCTTCAGATATTAAGAATATATTAAGCATATATGTAGCTAGAATGTGTATTGGAATGTTCAGTAGGATACAGAAAATTCAGAAACTGAGCATGCAATACAACTGGCTTAAAGACAAAGAGAAACTGGGGATAGAACCATATGGCAAAAATGGCTGAATCCAATTCTGATGAACTTCTCTTAAAGAGAAAGGTACTCACACCTCCCCCTTATTAGAAACTTAAACTGTGGAGCCGCAAAACTGTTACTTGAATAAGAACTCCTCTTTGAACAGTCAGGACGAGGAATTTACAGTGTTATTCTAAGCACGGCTCCCCACCTTGATCTATTCTAAGCAGACTTACACCTTTCTAAACCTATTCACTTAAATGGGCATAAGATGGGTATAATTCTGTTTAGCAGTACACTGATAACGTGACATCAAGGTGACCTTTAGTCACCTTGGACAGATTTTGGAAAGTGCAAGATACGCATTTTTGAGTGTCCCATTTTCAGCAGCAGCTTTGGCAAATACACTCCGCATTTCATTCGCTATTGGACAATATTTATTTTGTTATGACTAACATGTACAGTTTCTGTACATGCTGAGTTTGAAGAAGAAGAAGAAGAGATTGGATTTATACCCCGCCCTTCACTTGGAGTCTCAGAGCGGCTTACAAACTCCTTTCCCTTCCCCTCCCCACAACAGACACCCTGTGAGGTAGGTTGGGCTGAGAGAACTCTTGACAGAAACTGTTCTTTTTCAAGAACAGCTGTGCCAGAGCTACGGCTTGCCCAAGGTCATCCAGCCAGGTGCAAGTGGAGGAGTGGGGAATCAAACCCGGTTCTCCCAGATTAGAGTCCGCGCACTTAACCACTACACCAAATGTCATTCTGACCACCTCTAGATAGATTTTGTCTTTCTGGTGGTTCCAGACATTTAAAATCCTGATGCGCTGGTTATTGACTGTCCCGTTTTATCGATTGTACTGGCTTCACTCTGTGTAATTGGCCTTGAGTCCCCGTGAGAAAGGCGGACTATCAATAACGTAGAAAATAAAATAAATTGTGTATTAGATAGAGCATTTTCCTTGTCGTCAAAGAACAAACTTATTTTTTTTACATGTGTAATTGTGAGAGAGAAGGCCTAAACGTAGCGTTCCATCTCCCCCACTTCAGTTTCTAGAAAGTGCACCCACTCCACCCTGGTATATCTAATGCAGCTATAGCTTTCCTAAGCATGTTCTCCTGATGCCACCTTTGCCATCTTTTAAGTGCCTAGGCGTATGCATTTCCCCCCGTACTGTTGTTTTTATTTATTTTACTGCTTTTTTTATTTGCTTCACTGCAGCTTTTTATAATGTTTAGTCATATATACATACACTGTAAGCTGCTCTCAATACCCCTGCTGTGGCAGAACATTTTATTCTAAGCTTTTCCATGAAGCTCAGAGCAATGTGTGAGGTTCTCCCTTCCTCTATTTTATCCCTTGATATACATGCGAAGTAAGTAGAATGGCTCGTCCAAGATTACTCAGTGAACTTTTACAGCCAAAGCAGGATGAGAACCTACATCTCCCCAATCCTGGTCAGTCACTCTAACCACAATGCAAAACTGGCTCTCCAGCATGCATTTTTTTAAAAATCAAAAACTTTAACCAAGGGGCTTGGATCCTACAGAAAATTTCCACTGACAGAAGGAATTTCCATCAATGGAGAAGACATTCCTCATCTCCCCATCAGCCCCAATGCTGCTCAGGTAGGGTTGCCAGCTCTGAGTTGGGAAATACCTGCAGATTGGGGGGGGGGACCTGGGGAAGGGGGGTTGGGGAGGGAGGACCTCAGTACACTATAATGCCATAGAGTTCATTCTCCAAAACAGCCATTTTTCTCCAGGGGAACTGATCTTGCTCACCTGGAGTTCAAATGTAATAGCAGGAGATCTCCAGGTGCCATCTGCTTGGGGGTGGGGGTGGGGGGAGGACTGCAGCCAGGGACAACATGAGGGGGCAGACATCAGCAGCAGAAACAGGCCACTGGCAAAAATCACGCCTCCCCCTTTTCCATTAGCAGACATCCTCTGTGGGCTCCAATCCAGGGCTTCGAATTAAGGTATGTCCAACACACAGCAGCAATTTAAGCTCCAAGTAACTGTTTCATCATCTTTATCTAATTGTCAAACCTTCACACTAGATACTACAAAGAGTAGTTACGCAAGTTACAGATGAGTCTGTCTGCCTTCAAGATACAATGCAACTCGAAACAACAGAGTTTGACTTCAACAGACTTAGAAGAATGGAATTCTGTTTAGGATTGCACTGTTAATATGTGAAGCGGTTTTGAAAGCCAGTGCGTAAAGGAAAATCCACTCAGCATTTCACACCAGAGCCAGTAGCAGCTCCATAGGATGGTTTGCAGATTCTAAAAAGAGCAGGGGGAGGAGCCATAGCTGTTTCTCCCTGCATGCTGCAGTTGCAAACAGAAAAGAGCCAGTGCGCATCCGGAAGACACAGAACACCCACTGTACATGTGATGAGTCCTTGAGGAGTACCCTAGCAAACTTGAGGCCTTTGGAAAGAGCGGATGAATCCTTAGTATATCAGAGGTCTGCATTTCACTTTACTGCTTCTGGTCAGCATCAGCTTGAGCCTTCTTTACTAAAAGTATCTGTAAAGCTTTATGTAAACAGATTTGACTTTGCATTCCTACTTAATCTCATTTCTTCGTATCCTGCAAGTAATTCTGAAAGGAATTACTTTCACACCAAGCACATCCAACAAAACTTGCTTTCTAGTTAAGAACTTAGAGATGAAATTTGATTCGCATCTTGCTTCTCATTGAAATATAGGGTTGCCAGGTCCCCTTGGGGGGGGGCAGGGGTTTGCCCGCTCGAGGGGCCCCTTACCTGCTGGCCTGGATCCGGCAGCCGGGGGGGGGAACCCCACCCCGCAAAGTGCCAGGATCGTGGCGATGTGCTGGCATGCTAACGTCACCCAGAGGTGATGTCATCGCACCAGGCACGTTGCGTGGGGGACGCTCTATCATTTGAGGGAAAACTTCCAGGTGACGTCATCACGGCGTGCGTGCTTTACGTGCGCACCAAAGAAGTCCTGGAGAGGGGCCAGGACTCCCCCGCTGCAGCAGCGGTAGGACCTGGCAACCCTATCGAAATATTATTTTTATCTTCTGTTTTCCAGTTCTCAATTTCCATATGGAACAAGATGAATCTGTGCCTATCATACAAAACAGGCTTCTCCCAGTCTGCTGTTCACACTCCCCAGCAGAAGAGCATCTGATCCCAACAACCAACCATGCATGATTCAGTAGTCCAGGGCCCCCCAACATGGTATCCGTGGGCCAACACATTTCCTGGAACCCATCAAATGTCTAGAAAGTGGGTGGGGCTCCTGTCCAGCAGAACTTCTGACTGGCCACTAGAGATCCTGACTGGCTGTGCAAATTAAACTAACATTGTTCCAGTGGCAGCTACCACTACAGTGTTTATCCTCTCTTAGTGCTCTTTTCCCAGTGTATTTTTAAAAATTACTCCTCTTGTCACCTGCACTAGGACTTCCCTTCAGTGTGGCTCTAGGTCTCTCGCGGCAGCCATTTTGTGATTGCACCCACTACCTTGTATCCAAATTCCAAATGTACCCACAGGCTCAAAAAGACTGGGAACCTCTGCACTAGTCACAGTTAAATGTAGTCCCAGATAAACACAAGTAAAATTGCAACTCCTTGCAACAGACAAACATTTACAATACTGGTGGTGCTAGCAGATACCTCTTCACATTTCCCCCCAACTCCTTTAAAAGCTCCATTTCCAATAACTACGTCCGAGAAATAATTAGGAATGAATTAAAAGTCTGCTGAACTGAAACAGGTAGTACCACTTATCTAAGATTTTTCAAGCAGATAATCTTACAATAGCTCTGATCTGAGCTATCTTCATTAGCCTACAAGCAGCTCCAATGCTAACTGCGCAGCACCTGCGCAATGTTCAAAGGTGCACTAGGCAGCAATCACCGCTCCCATCTTGAGCAACTCAACTCGATTGACAGTAACATTGCATAGGAAATGACAGTGGAAGGTGAAACTGATCAACACACATATGAAAATCAGTAAACCAGACTTCAGAGCAGAAGAGTTCGCTAGTCTGTCTCATCAACCCTTGAGTTTCACAGGCACAGTAATGCATAATCTAATAGAATATTAATCATATCAACCAATTACCAGTACTAACTTGAAGTGTTCCACCAGTAGAACCATTAACACACAGTGACCTTTTGTTTTTAATTGAACGATTTTATGTATATATATTTTTGCTGTCAAGTCACGGCTGACTTATGGTGACCCTGTAGGGTTTTCGAGACAAGAGACGTTCAAAGGTGGTTTGCCATGGCCTGCCTCTGTGTCACAACCCTAGTATTTCTTGCAGGTCTCCCATCCAAACACTAGCCTGGGCCGACCCTGCTTAGCTTCCCAAACTGGACAAGTTTGCCCTAGCCTGGGCTACCCAGGTCAGGGCAATTTTATGTGTACTATCCATAAAAAAGACAAGCATGGTCTTCCTACCTAAGAGACAAAAATAAACAAATAGAACTTTCTAAATGATGGAATACCAAGGCCCTACCTTTACAGTGATCACAATTAAATCACAACATGAAACTTCAGCATGTATTACAAAAATGTGGATAATTATTATTCCTTGCAGCTTAAAGAACATATACCCTTAATTAATAACTTAAAACAGATATAGGCATTTTAATACTCTTCATTTATGACACATGCACACATTTTTCATGTAACTCAAAAGACATCACCTGAACACAGGATGTTAAAATGAAGTTCTTGCATACTCCACGAGTGAAAGTAGATGTAAACATTACCGGAGGAGGGGCTGCAAAGTTTAGACGCAGAGGTCATCCTTACAAGATCTCAGCAAGGCTGCCAGTGGAAACGCCTATGGGTGGAACTAGAGGTATAGAATTCTGGCTCACCCTGGGGACACAAGATGCTGCTAGGGGGTAAGAGCGATATACTTGTTCTAGTCAAGTATCTTGTGCATTTTCTCCTGCTTGTGAGCAGAAATCCAAAGTATAGTATGAGGAGGCTGAAGTGAAATCTTTTTTTCCGGCAACCCATGGTGACCCTTGTCAGCACTGGATCTAAGAGCCCGGACAATGCTGCATTATAATGGAAGTATACGATGCACAAAAATATACATATAACATTCAGACATAATGAGCCCAGGAAATTATCTTAACTCTTTTAATATTATAGGTAGGCGTTGCTTCCTCACAGAGACAATTCTCTGTGTTGCTCTCATTGCCACTGCAAATGCAGAGCGTTCACAGTGGCAGTGGAGCATCCTCAAAAGCAGATTTCCCTGCACTTTCTGGATATCAGACCCCCCACGGGGGGTTTTTTTAAAAAAAAAAAAAAAGGGGTGTTTTCTTTAAAAAAAAAAAAAAAAAGGATCTGCTAGGATCACTATAGTGTTAGAACATTATCACAGTCCACTGCAACAATGTACTAGCTCCCAGCTTTCCAGCTTTTATTAAAAAAAATTCATTGCAGAGCTAGGGGATCTGTGCATCCCCTGTCTTCTACCTTATAACTCCACAACGGAAAGGGCTAAAGACTAACTTTTAAAAAGCTTGTTTAAAAGCCTGAAAAAACCTTCCAGTGTATGTAAGATAAATAGTAGCTATGGGGACTAGTATAAGGAAAATGGTGCTGATGTAGGTGGGACCTGTGAAAATGCACACCTTCTCACGCACAAAGATATTGTTACTGTGACCAATGTTCCCTCTAAACTGTGGAGTCTTGTGAGCAAAACTTCTACTTCGTGAGCTACGGGTATTAAAGTTGTGGGTGAGCGATTTGGCTACTGCAGACATTAGTCTGCTCTGGAGCCCTCCTTCCTGAGCAAAGACAAAAATGTGTGAGCCGGAGGCTAAAAAACTGTGAGCTGGCTCACACTAGCTCAGCTAAGAGGGAACACTGACTGTGACCTTTTAAAAACAATAGTACCAAACCACAGAAAAACACAGAAGCCAGACTAATGGAAGATGGCATCACGTGGATGCTTCCCAAAACAGCACTGCTGTAAAGAAACCACAACAGAGCAAACCCTCCTTGTAGAAACAGCCCTGAATGAGTTGCAAAGAGAACCATACACTTCCAGTTTACCTTTATTACGAAACCTGTAACTCAGGTTCCAGCAGTAACAACATTTTATTTCAGAATCTGTTAATTCATAGACCATACTCCTCATTATTACATATTTTGTTGGCAGACCCTAACATACAATCAGAATACCATGACTGCATTTATAGGCCACTGGATGAACATTTTGTACTATTAATGAATGATTTTAAAATAATTTTAATACTATAATCTTTAATCATTTTAGAAGAGTTAGTTTTATACCCTGCTCTTCACTACCCAAAGGAGTCTCAGAGCACCTTCCCTTCCTCTCCCCACAGCAGACACCCTGTGAGGTAGGTGGAGCTGAGAGAGCTGAGAAAACTGTGACTGGCCCGAGGTCACCCAGTTGGCTGCATGTGGAGGAGGAGTGGGGAAACAAACCCGGTTCTCCAGATTAGAGTCCACCGCTCTTAACCACTACACCACAGCTGGCTCTCTACAAGATCAACCTGAGCAGTTCACAGTTTACATTCCCTAAAAAAATACTATTCGCTTTTGTAAGAATATACATTGCTGATTGTTCAAGCAGTTAAGAAAGGAGTCTTTCATGAAGTATAGCAGAGACTGTTCTTTCTACCTCTCTCCCTACTCCCTCAGAGACTGAATTACTGCCATTGCCTCTGGGGTGAGCTCACTTTGACTGGAAGACTCTCTGAGAGAGACCATTTTTTTAAGTTTAATATAGCAACAGAAGTGTATTGTATGAGGAACAAGATAAAAATATTTTGACCTTATAAAACCAGTATCAGTGAAGACAAGATATATTAATTGAAGATGATATCTGGTGAATTCAACTTGTAGAGATCAACCTGCACTGCTACACTAATGAGGCAGGAAATGATGAACAGAGAAAGGAATTTCATAGATTCCAGATGTACCCTAACACCAGCTGTGAGGTGCAAGCCAGAAATCAAATTAAGGCCTTATGAAGACACCTACTGTCCATTTTCCTCTGGGAGTTAGTTTTCTTCTCCCACTTTTTAGGAAAACAAAAAGGCAAACATGTTAAGGTTCCCATACTGAAATCAGCACCCACTTTAACATTGCCCAAGTTACCCCAAAAAGGATGCTCAATTTTAGAGTTGGCGGGAAACATTAAGATTTCACATCTTCTTCCTTCACACAAAACAACTCTTCAGAAGATTCTAACTAGTTATCTTTTTAAAAAAATCTTATTTAAAAACATAACATAGGCCCCGTTCACACGGAGCATTTGCTGTGCTAAAGAGATGGATGATAGGCGGATTTTCCGGGCGCAATCACACCGCAACATCTGGGAAGCGTAGTGCTCCCGTGGCTTCCTGCCGAAGATGCCGCCGAAGATGCGGGGCAAGGCCGGGCATCTGATCACATCCCGTCCTAGTCCCGTCGCAAACCATTTACTTTTTTTTTTTCAGTCTGCACAGGATGCGCACAAACATTCATGCACATGCTCATCTTCTGGTGAAAAAAAATATTCCCGATTGCCACAGAAGCGGCGCCTAGCGATTGCTGGTGTGATCACGCCCCGCCGCTTCTTTGCCACGCTGCAGGAGAGCCGTGTGATCGGCACCTCCCGCCCTAACCATGGGACCTCAACAGGACGTGTGATCAGACGGCCACACGTTATTTTGCTCCGGGGCAAACAGCCACGCTTCCCCCTGCATTTTCCGGCCCGTGTGACCGGGACCATATACAGTTCTTTTAATGCAGCCAAGAATTTCTGGAATATTCCTGCTAAATACCATCCCTTACTTCAGCCTCCAGTAATGAATGATATGTAACCATGCATTTTCTTCAACAAACCTAATTTAAATAGTAGCATTTGACATCTACCAATCAAGTACAGTTCGGGGTTTCTAATGACAAACGGTCATACAGTTCGGGGTTTCTAATGACAAACGGTGGTTTAGATCCCTTATTGTTCAGCAGTAAGCAAGTAGTGTCATTTTGAACTTTTAGCCCTTTAGAGTTCAAATCTAGTATTAAAAATTCTAAGCAGTAACTTCTGGTTCCTAAGTTTTGGGTGGCTGCAAAGAATGTATTGCCTTAGCAAGTGTAAAGAGACCTAGACTGAGAAACCTCCCCTGAAACTAGGGCTGCCAATCCCGTGCCCCCAGTTCCTGGTTTTCCCTGCTGCTTGAAGAGACTCCCCCCCCACAAGGAAAAAAAGCAGTTGGGCCACCAACAGTGTGACATCACTTCCAGAGCAGCAGCCCAATGCTTACTTCAAGTTCAAGGACTTGGGAGAGAATCAAAGAAGAACTTCCAACATAGGAATGTATGCATGCTGAAGCAATGAAACCAGCGATTACTTGTTCCATCCTTCTGTCCCCAGACAAGGTTTGCTGTTGTCTCAGAAGAAAGCCTGAAGAGATCCTGGCATGAGCAAAGGGTCCGGTAAAGAGATGTTTTTCTATCATCCTCCACCACTTTTTTTGTGTGTGGTCGTTAACGGGAATGAAAAGCATGCGATAGATAGCACAGCAATTAATATGCTTGATTTGAAGGGTAAGCAAATATTTGCATGATCTACAAATGAGATTAGTCATATTTGGGAGACTTGAATGTGGCTACCCTAATGGAAGATGGCATGATTTGATCCCTGGAATGTGGCTACCCTAATGGAAGATGGCAGGCATTGATCCCTGCTACCACACAGCAGGTCTTTGCAACACCAGAGGCAACCGCATAATGATGCCTACCAGTGTTCCCTCTAAGCTGGGCTAGTCTGAACTAGCTCACAGTTTTTTAGCCTCCAGTTCAAACATTTTTGTCTTAGCTCAGGAAGGGTGGCTCCAAAGCAAACTAATTTATGCAGTAGCCAAAGCACTCGCTCATAACTTTAATGTCAGTAGCTCACAAAGTAGAACTTTTGCTCACAAGACTCCACAGCTTAGAGGGCGCAGTGATGCCTACTTCTGATGCCAGTCCTGCAAGAAACCCATTCAGCAAAGCAGGACATTATGATCTTCAAACTACTTCCTTATCACCCATTCTTACTGTAATAAGATCCGGAAGAGCACCAGGAGAATTCAGCCTCCTTATCTCACCAAAGACAGGTATGCAGTTATTAAAGTGAGGTCAAAACGTCCCTGATACCGTATTTATATAGGTATCTAAGTCAACAGCCACTTTAGCTTTATTGTGTTAAGAAGAGCCAACAGAGAAAGCCCGTTTAAATCCACAGAGCATACGGAAAGCAAGAGAATGTGTAAAACACAACTCATTCCCCCCACCCCCATTCCAACCATTCCCTTACATACAAGCAAAGTGTGGTGGTGTTGGCATTAGAATGCATACAGTGGTTCTCAAACCACTAACTCAGCAGTCCCCAACAAGGTGCCCGTGGGCTTCATGGAGCCCACAGAAACCTTTCCTGATGCCCACCAGTGTTTTTAGACAGTAGGAAGGGCCAGGTGCAGCTTTTGTCCAGGACGACTTCTGACTGCCCGCTGGAGATGCGCAGATTTTTGCTTTGGAAGCAGCTCCTACCTAGGGATCCTAGCCCCCCCCCCCCCCCCCGGGGGGGGGGGCCGCGGGGGCCAGCTGGCTGGCGGGGGGGGGGAATCCCACCCAAAATGATATTTTGGGGGCACTTCTGGTAAAACTAAAGTGGCCTGAAAAACCAGAAGTGCAGCCCCCCAATGCAACCATTTCAGGAACAGTTTCACTCCTCCCTTCTTCTAATGGGAGGGGGAGTGAAACGGATAGCTGAAAAGGCTTGCAGCCGCTTTGGACTGTTAGCTGGCTGCAAGACTTTTCAGTGATCAGTTTCACTCCCCCCCCCATTAGAAGCGGAGGGGGGATGAGCAAAACTGGCTGTGAAATGACTGTGTTGGGGGCAGAACATACCGTTCTGGCCACGTCCGGTTTTACTAGAAGTGGCCCAAAGCATCTTTGGGGGCAGGATGTCCCCGCCCAACCCCCGGAATGCCCCCCAAAGGCCCCCGCCAGCAAGGTAAGGAGACCTGGCAACCCTACTCCTACCACAGCATAAGGATCTTCACAATGTGACTGAAGGTAACCTACGGCAGCCATTTTTGGCTGTCTCCACCTCCTGTGGCAGCCATCTTATGGCTGTGCCCACCGCACTGTTTCAGAATTCCAAAGGTTCCCACAGACTCAAAAAGGCTGGGACCCCTGCACTAAGTGGTCACCACCACATGCTGACCCAGGAAAGATGGGAATAGGAACACCTGCCTGCACCAGCGTAAGGCATTCAGCAAAATATGAACATTAGGAAGCATACCTCCTGAGAACACAGCTTTGAAATACATCAGAGTACTCCTTCAGCCAGCTGTCTGGTTTTGCATTTCATTGTATGGGTCCTCTTCAGTTGCCACTAGATGGTGTCACTTGGAGGTAGACACGGGAGAAGAGTTCACACAGTGCAGGATCTATGCCCAAACAGCATGTGACAGCGCACCGCTTGGATCACTGAGATCCTTGGCCTCTATCCATCCTGGACTCAGCTAGCACCCTTCGGCTATGGCAGAGGAACCAACAGAGCCTGTTACAGTCTCAGTTCCCCTGATTCTACCACTACCAAGCAATACTCTCCTATGTATTCTCTCCCATACGTTCTACCTCAAGGTAAAGGGGGGAAACCCCCAATTCGTCCATCTAAATTGGAAGGAGAACAATACCCAAACTCAGTAACTTTCTCAGGTGTGCTGTGCTCATTGTGGAACTATAGTGATCAGGCTGAATATTTTCTTCCCCTAAGAAAGCATGTGATTTTTTTCAGGAAGGTCTTTGATGCAATTCCATTGGTTGGATCTAGACATGAACCTTTAGCATTTTAAAGTACTGGTATTTTAAGTTTTTCCTCTGTTGTGTATTTTCGTTAAGTTATTATAAAAATCCGGCAGGATATTAAATTTTAGAAATTAATAGAAACTAGGACAGGGCATGGAGTGTTTTCACCCCCTAAATACACACGCCACACCACTGCTAAAGAATATCTTCACATGCAGAGGAACATACTTAAAACATATTTAATCATAACATTAAGAATTGTCTCGTTTACTTATAGGGCTGTAGAACAACGATCTTCTGTGCTAAAACTTACCTCATTCACTTGAATATCTTCCTTTCTTTGTGTAGGTTTTTGTTCAACAGAAATCTGAGTAGGAGTCACTATTATTAATGATGAATACAAAAAAAAAGCAGAACCATTTTGAGCACATATGAGTGCCTGAAGATATCTTTGGTATTCTCCCCCCTCCCATTATATTATCTAACCTCTTGAATTTTGCAAGTTCGCTTCCAAAACAGGAACACACATGCACAAGATTGTGGTGACTTCTAGAACGGGCTTTGTTAATCAAATGTCGGTTATGAAATCATCTTGAGAAGAACAGTGTCAACAGGCCTGGCTCCTGCTAAGCTCTGTGATCTACAAAGTTCAGCAGTAATACAACATGTTCATTTTAACTTAACTGTGCCATGTGCAAGAGCAGGGTGTCTTAAATTTCAAAGTCATTCCGCAGCATCAAACTGCATATTTCAGTGCATTTATATATTTGCAATATGAGCAATATATAATATTGAAAAGAGTGGCTTTTCAACCATGAAGAGTTTTCATATTCACTTTCCTTTTCCACTTCACTTTTTTGTGGGGCACCTTTCCCCGCATTATGGGGTTTGACTCATTTACCTTGACAACTGCTCAGTAATCACTTGGGAATAGAGAAGGTTTATAAAGCATGTCATTAAAACGTTATTAATCGAGTGCAAGGGAATGGTGGCAGAGTTGAGCCAATTTATGTTAAAAGGGCTATTTGCATGCAATGTTATACTGATGGTTTCCTCCTCAAACAATATTAACTACATCTCCTCACACTTGTTTGGTTTTCTGCTTTTCATACAACCTTCCATTCGGCTGAATACTATTTTTTTAAAAAATATCACCACCCAAAATCTTGGCAAGTTTGGGTGGCAATCCACAAGGCAGAAAAAAATGTCCAGATTCTGAGCAAGAGCCTATCTTGTGAATTCGTTTCACAATGGGGGGGAGTACAGGAAAAACTAGTTTAGGAAAGAATAGGGGGAAATCAAGGAAAGACCGGGACAGCTCGCGGATCTTAACAAAGTTGTCTGGACACAAGAAAAAAACCCAGTAACCTAGGGGAATGAAAATGGAACATTAAGGCAACCTGGAAAATGCCTCTGTCTCTGTCTGTCTCTCTCTCTCTTTCCACTTTCCAGGTTTTTCTCCGTCATCTACCCCTGGCAATCTACCATCTTCATAACATGTCAGAGGGTTGGGTTCAAAGGCACCAATCTACTGAGGGAATGAAAATTATGCTTCCCCCCACCTCCTTCTGAAGTCTCACAGTTTGCCCCACAATGCTGCTGAAGGGTCCCTTGACTACCAAGAGAACGAGGAGGGTAGTAGGCTACAGACAGTAGGAATGAGGAACTTCCACTGTGCCAACTTCACTTTGCCCGCGGTGCTTTGGATGTAACCCAGAATCCCTTTGTGACCCACACCTTCTAAACCACACAGCAAGGAATACTGTACTCAAAAGGCCTCAATAGATACAACTGGAGCTCAGTTCTCAACCCTTTAATTGTGAAAATTGCCCATGTTAGACAATAAGGTGTTCACGTGTGACCACTGATAGATTCAGGTGGGTAGCCCTGTTTGTCTCAAGCAACAGAACAAACTTTGAGTCCAGTGGCACCTTTAAGACCAACAGAGTCTAATTCTGGGCGTAACCTTTCATGTGCATGCACATGAACGCTTATACCCAGAATTAAACTTTGTTATGTGACCATTTAAGACCAACAGAGTTTAATTTTGGGCATAACCTTTCATGTGCATGCACATGAATGCTTATACGCAGAATTAAACTTTGTTATGTGACTACTGAGTTACACATTACATACTCCAGTAATGCCCTGTCTTCAAAGTGGCAGAGGAATAGGGGGTTTTGTTGTTGTTGTTTTAGGAGTCAGGTTTTATACATAGCCCCTTAGTGCTTAGGCCTGGGTTGATCAGCAGTGGGGATGGAAGAAGAAGAAGACCCTTTATAGCAGAGGTGTCGAACTCATTTGTTACAAGGGCCGGATCGGATCGGACATAAATGTCACTTTGTCGGGCCGGGCCATGTGTGCCATAAAACGTAATGCCAGGCACCAGAGATATAAACTGTATAAAGGACAGCAGCTGGTTAGCTCAGAGTTTTTGTATCCTTACTGAAAGTCCCCATGGACTGGGACGCAATGTTCCCTCTAAGCTATGGAATCTCGTGAGCAAAAATTCTACTTTGTGAGCTACCGGCATTAAAGTTGTGAGCGAGCAATTTGGCTGCTGCTTAAATGAGTTTGCTATGGAGCCCTCCTTCCTGAGCTAAGATAAAAATGTGTGAGCCGGAGGCTAAAGAACTGTGAGCTAGCTCACACCGACTCGGCTTAGAGGGAACACTGGCTGGGAGGGGGGTGCAAAGGAAAACCCATATGGGCAGACTGGAGAGCCAGTGGTGCAGCACTGGGCGGATGCTCCCATGCTGCTTGACTGCTGCATATGAAGTTGTTCTTCCATGAAGCCACAATCGGAGTGGCTCCGACCACTCCCCCCTGAGCAGATGCCTGTTCCCTCTCTTTCTCTAGTTGCTCATGGGCTCCATAAGAGTCCTCCATAGGCCAGTTCTGGCCCCCGGGCCTTACGTCTGACACCTCTGCTTTACAGTCTTGCCGCACCAGATCTCTTAAAACTACTGACACAATGCCCAGTGTTGAACCGTAGAAAACAACCCTCTCCTTTGTACTGAAATTCACGACCATGAACTGGGAAAGGAAACACTGCTTAGTCATATTGACATAATTTGTATCTTTGCATTGCTTACAGAAAATAGAACTGTAAATGAAGCAGATAGGGTCCTGCGTCCTGTGCATCATTGCACACCTTGTTTGCTTGTTCTGCATCTTCAACATTTGCTAAATATTTTCCCGGCTGGAATCACTAGCCTGATTTACTTTTTCGTTGTTGTTGTTGTTTTGCCGGGAAGGTAACAGTCATGCATCAAGGCAAGGAGCCGCAGCGCTTCAAACCAAGTCTGAAAAGTTCAGGGGTAGTGCCCTTTCCCAGCTGAGCCATCTGGAACGATCTCGCAGTTTCTGCTCTCTGTGATTCCATAATGGCATATCCTGATCAGACACAGCACAACTTTTTGTTTGACCAGGACCGGTTCCCAGCTCATGGCTAGGTCTTTGACTTCGTAATGAGCGACCCCTTTGACAGCTGCCACTGTCTCTGCTCCACACGTCTCCTTTTCGTCTCGACTCTTGTGCAATTACTTTCATTTCTCGCCTCGCTAATTACATGCAAGTGTTTCCAAAGCTCCTGTCCCTTGCCCAACTTTCTCTCTTCATTCTGAATGAAGTGTGCCAACCTTACCACCTTGGTATAAAGTCTCCTCACAGTACTCCAGTTTCTGACCTTCGGTGTAATGATATCGCTTCAGAGGGTAGCCCTGTTGCTCCGCAGTCGAACAGCTGGATTCGAGCCCAGAAGCACCTCAGAGACCAACAAGATTTTTGGGGTGTGAGCTTCGGAGAGTCAAAGCTCCTTCATCAGAGATACCTGACGAAGGAACACTGACTCTCTGAAGCTCATACTCTGATAATCTTGTTGGTCTCTTAGGTTTGAATCTAGGAATGCCTTAAAGAAGAGGAGTTGGTCTTTATACCCCGCTTCTCTCTACACTAAGGAATCTCAAAGCAGCTGATAATCACATTCCCTTCATTTCCCCACAATAGTCACCTTGTGAGGCAGGTGGGGCTGAGAGAGTTCTGAGAGAACGGTGACTGTCCCAAGGTCACCCAGCAGACTTCCTGTGGAGGAGTGGGGAATCAAACCCGGCTCTCCAGATTAGAGTCCGCACTCTACACCACGCTGGCTAGTTATGCAATAATACGGATCAAATCCTCCCAGTTAATCGCTTGCTATTTGACTCCTGGGTCCTGCTTCTGCAAGAAGATTAACAACATCTTACTGTGAACACTTCACAGTGCATAAAATACAAAGGGGGGGGGGAGAGGAGAAAGTCTGCAACTTTATTTTCTAGGATGAACAAGAGATGGTCTGTGAGGATGTGCCGGGGTCCATTTCAGCACTTGAAAAGGCATAGGGAGGGGACAGGAGTACCTCAGCCCTCCATGCTGCCCGCACTGCATTTTTAAAATCTCTTTAAAATGGCAGTGGATCCCGTGGATGCTGCCCCATCTAGTCTGGCCCTGTGTGACAACTGTAAATGGTGACGCAGCTGAAAACGGCATCCCTACAGAAAGTTCCTCCCCACCCTGCAGTTAACAGCTTTTGAGTTTCCATCGTATGACTCAGCGCAAGCACATAATGACTACCCTTGCTCCCTCCTGTAGCTGTAATTGACATGAGGTATGGGCAGGGACACTCTTTCTGAATGCATCCAAGTCACATGGTGAGAACATAAACATCAAGGTGGAGAGGACTCACCGAAAGGATCCTGGCAAAATTTCAAATGTAGCTAAGTTCACTTTTGGAGTGTATTCAAAACAGTCTTTTTTTCTTTAATTTATGGTTTTTATTAAAGAATTCAACAGTATTACAGAGTAATTGCAATTAATGTCTCCAGTACAATAAATGATTTGAAAAGGCAGGTATATACCAAACTGTGTCAACAACTAAAGAAATGTGCAATACAGTGCAATACAGTTTAGATGTTAACAGCAATATTGTAGAAAAATACCTTTACCAACAAATGCCCGGTCAATGTTCTAGAAACAATTCCAGGTATAAGTCTAGGGATGAGCTGAACTAGGTCTCAGGCTCATGCTTCAAAAATAAATCATAGATCTGTATAAAGGATTTGCTGGAATTACATTAGTTTCTACCGTAGAGTTAATGAGTGGATACCAGGATGCTATAAATCTATCTTTGAATTTACTAGAGGAAAGGTTAAGTGTAATTTCAGAGTGCTTGGCTAATGTTTCTTGTTATGCAGGTGGCAGGCATGTGTGTGCAGGAGGAGCAAACCCTCCAATTCCAATTTCCAATAACCTTTACTGGCATAACTCTACACAGCAAATGTTCCTGTCCACATTAGCTATTTCCAAAAGGAATTATCTTTCATTCCAACAGGCATCCCTACTTAACAGCATGATTTCCTCTCAGAATAGCAAGAAATAATAATCAAATTGCCATATAAGCAATCCTGTTTCCACTAAAGACAGCAACAACTTATGTAGGCATTTTGCTATTAATTCAACTTTTTAAAAAGAATTAGGGTGCTGACAGTTTAAACAGGGTAGCCTGCTTTTATTTGTCTGTTTGGCTTCTAATTAAGAAAGATCATTCACTGTGGTTTAGTAAACACAAGAAGTTGAGATAAACATGCAGATACAGTTGTAATGTTTTTTTAAAGAGATGTCTAATGTTGAAAGGTATGAAACAACTCTTCTGACATGTAAACATCAGCCTGTTTGGGTTTTCCCTGCAGAGATACTCTAAACAAGATTTAGATACAATATATATATATTTTTTAAAGGACGCTTATTTCATGCAATTAGAATTCTCTTAGCTTCAACAAGCATAGCTGGAGATATAGAGAGTGGACTTTCTAAGGCTAACAGACATAACCAAAGGATTTGACCAGACTATCAGTGAACGTATGCTTTAATTGCATTTTAAGCTGTGCGCAACAGTCCCACAACTCTCCATTCAACGGTGCAAGAAAATGCAAAGACACGGTTGCCAACTGAAGGGGTGAAAAATATCCTGTCCCTTTGATAGGAGTTTATGTTAGTTACCTGCATACTATGAAAATCTTTATTTGCCCATTTCTACATATTGGGCCTCTATTAAAGGGACAGGACAATACAAACAGGACAGGACAAACTGATGGCATTTTTGTCCAGGCCTGTTGACAACCCTATGCAATGATAGGGTAGACAGGTGAAAAACGTTCAAGACACATCTTCTAAAATGACCACCCACAAAAAAACAAAATCAAATATTCCCAGAGTGGCTGCTGACAGCCTGCTGGATTTCATCTTTTTTAAAAAATTATTGTTCTGGTATATATTAAATGAGCTCTTCCATGACAAACCAATCTGCCTCTAATAGTTAGGAACACATAAATTTAAATTGTCATAAATTGCATGAGTATGAGAAGAAGATGCTGTGCCCGTACTCATCACATATGGTCTACATCAGAGGCCATATCCAGCAAGTGCCTAGATACTGTTGCACCCATAGTCTCCGGAACAATTTCTGTAGCAGTGAACCAAGGCTTATTGGGGCGGGGGAGGGCAGGAGAGAAGAGAATAGCTGTTTTCCCAACTGCAAACCTTATTTCACATTTTGTTCCGTGGAAATGCAATATCCTTGCCATTGATGTACTAGCCCGAGAGAAGACCTCTAGTGTGGATTGTGCAAACAGTTTGGAGCTTTATATAAGATGATCAACTTTTGGCATGATATAGATGTATAGTCATAATATGCAGATGGCACCCAACTATATGTCTCTTTAATTAAGTAATCAGAAGCCGCAGTCTCTGTGCTAGATCAGTCCCTGGAAACAGTGGTCAGGGAGTCAGGGAGAAAAAGGTAAAACCCAGTCTAGGGAAGACAGGGATGATGCTGGCAGAGAAGACCGACTATAGGGGGTTGCTATCAAGACAAACTGATGGCATGATAGCCAGCTTCTCTGATTTGGTGAAAGGCCTGGGGCCCAACGTTGCTCTTGTCAGGTAATGTGGCTAGAAGTGCTTTCTATTATCTATTTAAAATGCTTTAAATAAATAAATTGTGACAACTGGCCCCCTACCGCAACCATGTTGACCTTGTCACACTGACCCATGCCACCATAACAAGGCTAGATTACTGTAATGTGTTATACACAGGGCTGCCCTTGAAAACTGTTTGGAAACTTCACTTGGTACAGAATGCTGTAGCTAGATGATTGACCGGTTTACACCAGTATGATATCACACCTGTGCTTCAGCAGTTTAAATGGCTGCCCATATGTTTTTGGGCACAATTCAATGTAGCTACTGTTACCTTTGAAGCCCTTTCAAGGCCTAGGACCCAAATTTCTAATGTACTGCCATTCCTGTTGGTGTGACCTTGGGTCAGACATAAATTCTTTCAGAACTGTTCTCTCAAGGGCAGTTCTTGAAAGAGCTCTCTCAGCCCCACCTACCTCATAGGGTGTCTGCTGTGGGGAGGGGAGGGGAAAGGGATTGTAGGCCATGCTAAGACTCCTTTGGTTAGTGAAGGGCGGGTTATAAATCCAATCTCCTCCTCCTCTTCTTCTCCTCATATGATCATGTGAGCCAACTAAGGTCATCAGGCACCTCATTATCCCAGTCCCCTCTGTTTGGGAGATGCATTCATTCACAGCCCATACACACTCATTTTCTGTGGCTCCTTGGAATAGTCTGGTAGATATGGTACAGAAAGTTCCTTTACTCGCTCTCGTCAGTAAAAGGTACAAAGCAGAATTATTTCAGCACACCTTTGGCAGAAGTAAGTAGTGAATGTCCCTGATTGGCAGCTGGTGGTGATACACATTGCAGAAGTTGCAATTTTAACCTGAGGTACATTAATTTATGGGTTTTAAAATGTGCATGTTCATAGTCTGTAAGCCACCTTGGGCATCGTGGAAACAGGATATAAATATTTTAAATAAATAGGGTAATGCAGACACTGTGGGTCAGGATTAAAGTTATATAGTTCTATGTCAAGACTTTGTATGTGAATTTTGTTTCCCCTTTACTTTGCATCATCGTTAACTTCAGAATAAGGAAAATAAGCCTCACAGTCATAGAAGGCAGTCAAAATAATAAAATTTTCCAACAGTGCAATCTAGGCTCTTCGACTTTGACCTTCAAGCTTCTAGAAACTGAGTCATGACATCCTAGGAGTTTCCATATGAGATGGTGCTCTTTTCTCTAAGAAGAGAGTTTACATCAAGTTCTTTCATACAGAAATTGGTATCAATACAACTGCAAGACAACTTTGAATATTCCATTTTAATTTCTCCACCAAGCCACACAAGAATGCTTGGGGCAGGGGGTCAACCGGTTGTCTAAATGCTTAAATGTAAAAAACAAGATGCAATTAAGGGCTCTGATTTGTTGTTTATTAATTTGCTGGGAATTAAACAACATCTCTTTAAACTTTATGCAATCGAAATCACAAATAACATGATCTGATGACAAGGCTTAGTCCACGAGACAGCATCAGAACACTCTTTTGAACACTGTACAACAAATGGATTAAAAATATCACCAATGTGTTTAATTATTCATATTCATACATGGATCTCATTTAAGATTTACTTCCTTCTCCCTCACAATTCATGAAAGTAAAGGTTTCCCTTGCTTGAAAGCTAGTTGAATCCAACTCTAGGGGGCAGCGCTCATCTCTGTTTCCAAGCCAAAGAGCCAAAGAGCCAGCACTGCCCAAAGACATTTCCGTGGTGATGTGGCCAGCATGACTAGATGCCGAGGCACACGGAACACTGTCCAGGGCTCTTTTTGTAGAAAAAGCCCAGCAGGAACTCATTAGCATAATAGGCCACACCCAACAGCAGAAACTCATTAGCATAATAGGCCAAATGCCCCAACAGCACAGTTCATTAGCATATTAGGCCACACCCCCATGTCTTCCCTTGACTTGCCCAGTTGCCCCACAGCTGCGGGATGCCTGGCAAGCTGGCCCTTAAATGCCTCCCCGATCCTTCCAGCCCCCCCCCGGCCGGCGTGCTTCGGAGTCGCTGGGGGGGTCGCTCTCCAGGCCTTTCCTCTGTAGCCACGAGCACAGATGTTTTAGCTGTAGTGGGTGTGGCCAACTCTGAAGCCAGCCGGAACTCCGTTCCTGTGCGTTCCTGTTACCTTCCCACCAGAGTGGTACCTATTTATCTATTTGCAATTTCTTGCTTAAGAACTGCTAGGGTGGCAGGAGCAGAGGGCCAGAGACAGGAGCTCACTCCGTCACATGGTCCCGGGGCCTTGAACTGCCCAGCTACCGACCTTCCAGTCTGCAGCTCAGCGTCTTAACCTCTGAGCCACCACGGCCCTTCATGAACTATTACAATATCACAACATTAAATTGCCTACCTTCAGGCACAGTTTGGAAACACTTTGTGTTTGGGTACGAAGATACCACTGAACATAGGTATTGGCAAGGACAAGTTACGTCATGAATCCTAAGAACAAAACTTGTGTAGGTAGAGAAGAGTCTTATTTGATTCAAGGGATCAAATAAATAATCTGCTCTTACAGTCTTCTCAGGAGTGAGTGATATTCACATAACAGACATTTTAAAAAGTGACTTGTGATCATTAAGTCTAGTGGAAGAAAGTAAAGTATAACAAAAGTCAATATGCATTACAGACTTTGCAGCACACACAATAAAAATTATGCTATCAAGAAAGTTTAAACTGAGAACATTGGCTGATTGAAATGTCATAACACTGCACAACTATGATTAATCTACCCAACGCAAGTAAGATAAATCCCAGCTGTGCATAAACCAAGGTTGTTCCATTCTTGCCTTCTCTCCTGCCATCCTATTCATTGTTTCCATGGCCAGGCAAGCGCAAGAGGCAGTGCCACTCACAAGTGGCTCGTGAATTCAGACAGCACACCAAGCATGTTAACTGGTTCACAAACCATTTACAAAACGCTAGTTTGAAATCTGTAGGTTGACACCAAACCATGGTTTGCTGGAGCATTCAGACACTACAACTTACAGGAATTTGATCAAGCCACTGCTTGCTATAGAATCTAAATATGACAACATTAAAAGCTCTTACAATGACTTTTTTCCATCACCCAGAGTTCCCCGCTATAAGCCGTACTAACAAAACATGCACATGTCTTGAGAGTGGTAAGAGATGAGGGACAGCAAAAGCAAGAATAATGATCACATTATACTTGCATCTTAAAAGTTCAAGATCTAATTGAATCTTACCATTCAAAATGTTTTGCCAACGCTTTTCCTAAATGTGAAGATAAAATTTTACATTCTGAACAATATTCATCACAGCTTCATCATTTGTCTTCAACATACGTGCAAGCCAAACACTGGATCATCGCTCAGGTCTTGCCCTTTCCTTTTTCCTTTAAGTAGGCTGTCCGTTTAAAAACACACACGTACACACATTTTGAAGCATTTACGTTTGCAATTATTTTAAAATGAGTTCATGAACATTTCTTTGGGGAACTGATGGGGGGAAGTATTTTGGAGGCTACACAGGTACTAGCCAATAGCTACCAGTTTTCTTCCAGCTGGAAATTGGTTGGTTTTTTTAAAAAAACACCCGTTCCAAGAAAGAAAATGTGTATACTTTTTTTCAATACAGAAAAGATTCTTCAGCATGATAGAGAACTACTTTTTAGGTATGAACTTAGAGAATGCCAGGTTTTGGCAAGCAAACATACAACACATCTTTCAGGTTATTTGGACTGCTTCAGTGCAAGAAATTGCAGAGAACAGCTCCTTGAGACAATAAAAAACCACCACTTACAGAATGAGATAACCACATTTTAGAAAACAATTGTTTTTATGCCAAGATGTATAAGTATCCAGCTGAAAGAGCCAACATTCCATAGTTTTATTTATTCATTCATTTATGCCCGATATTTTTCCCCAATAGGGACACAAAGCTTACATCATTCTCCTCACCTCTGTTTTATCCTCACAACAACACTGTGAGGTAGGCTAGGATGAGGGAAAGGGACTCCCCCAAGGTCACCCAGCAAGCTTCCAAGGCAGAATGGGGATTCGAACAGGGGTTTTCCAGATACTAGGGGACAATGATTGGCTACAACTCCCCATTGAGTATACAGCTGTTGCCAAGCCCAGGTTAGCCAACTGCCTGGAGGGGGGGGGAATGTCCTGTCTCCTTAACAGGAGTATATTTACCTCCATACCATGGAAAGTTTCACCTGCCCATTTCCATACATTAAACCTGTATTAAAACCAACAGGATGTCCTTCTCTAGGTCTGCTGGAATTCCTGTCTGCCACTAACGTGTGAAATGGCTCTAACACTGTCACAACAAGCTGAAACTGCACCATAAAAACCACTGTGTTTTCATCAATGTGTGGCCAAAAACGCCTATCCATTCCAAGTGCCATCAGAAGTCCACAAACAGTGTTGAGGCTTGGAAGCCTGCCATTGCATTCTGATCATCCTCGGCCCATCCTTGCCCTCTGTTCAACCTGGCCTCTTGTTCACATCCCTTAGGCTGCCCTCATTGTCCCTGTTCCATTTGTGATGTAGGTAGCAGTTCAGCAGTACTGGGTTGAAGCAGAACAGAAACACAAACAAATGCCATTTTATAATCACTGTTAATCCATGGCAAGAGGGCTAGGAAAGCAGTTAGGCCGGGAGGACTACGACCTTGCTGTAAAGTCGACTGGATGATGCCTAGGCAGTAAGCCACAAGACAGGAGAGTGGCATCCTTGCCAGGTGACTGCCTAGGTAGCCTGTGGAAAGGAAAGAGAATGGGTCGCGGGGAGATACGGAATGACCAGCAGGGGGCAGGGAATACAGGCTGTTCGATGCCGCTGCCCTGCCGAGCCTGAACACCACAACTGCTAATCTCAAGTCTGAATCTTATGACAGCTGACTCACAAGTCAAACTATGAACACATGAAGCTGCCTTACACCAAGTCAGACCACTGGTCCATCAGTATTGTCTGCTCAGACTGGCACCAGCTCTCCAGGGTCTCAGGCAGAGGTCTTTCACATCTTCTACGGCCTGCTCCCTTCAACTGGAGATGCCAGGGATTGAAACGAGGACTTTCTGTGTGCAAAGCAGAGGCTCTAGCACTGAGCCACAGTCCTTCCTCTATGCAGTCCCACTTGTACAGGAAGCACCTCCTGCTAGCCAGTCGCTTAAGAATAACAGTTTGCTTAAAACCAGGTGGGGTAGCCGTGTTGGTCTGAAGCAGTAGAGCAAAGTTTGAGTCCAGTGGCCCCTTTAAGACCAAAAAAGTTTTATTCAAGGTGTGGGCTTTCGTGTGCGTGCACACTTCCTCAGAGACATTGAAATGGAAGGTCACAGTTCATTGATATATGTAGAGGGTGAGCCAAAAATTATACATTTTAAAATGTTCCTTCTGTTATGAGTGCCTCTCAACAGTGACTGTCCATAGCAAAAAACGAACAGCTTGTCTGCATGAAACATCCATCACGGAACCATGCACAGACTACCCACCCAGTGCCAACTGATCATATTATCCAGGGCTCTTTTTGTAGAAAAAGCCCAGCAGGAACTCATTAGCATAACAGGCCACACCCAACAGCAGAAACTCATTAGCATATTAGGCCACACACACCCTGACAGCACAGCTCATTAGCACATTAGGCCGCACCCCCATGTTACCAGAAGTGTGGTCATCCAGCCACACCCACCTTTTGCTTCTTATTCTGTTTACCTTGTTTGTTGTCAAAACCCAGGGCTTTTTTTGTAGCAGGAACTCCTTTGCATGTTAGGCCACACACCCCTAATGTAGCCAATCCTAATGAGTTTCTGCTATTGGGTGTGGCCTATTATGCTAATGAGCTCCTGCTGGGCGTGGCCAACTCGGGAGCCAGCCGGAACTCGGTTCCTGTGCGTTCCTGCCCCAAAATAGCCCTGATTATCACTTTATATGTCATCTCAACTAAGAATATGAATCTCCCAAATGCATTGGGCAAGACAGCACGATTGAAACTAATAAATCAAGGCCACTGAAGATCACTATGGTAACCTAAACTTGGCTGCCTGAAATTCTCAGAACAGAGTATTTTGAGAAAGTCAGAGAACATGAGCAGCCGGGCCAAACAGCATTCTCTAAGCATAAAGTTATAGGCTGGGAGAAAACTCCTCAGATTACACGCCAATCTTAGATAAAAGAGTACGGCCATTAAGGAATCCCTAATGATATTTATTAGCAAGTACAAGTTATGTCACCAAGCAAAAGTGCCTTCTTTTGTACTGCTCCCAGCCAATCATTTGCCACATGCCATATGCCGTTTCCTTTCACGTTTTGATACAGTGACTCATGGAAACGTCAGAGCCGCACACTTCCTCAAAGCGGCAATCTTGTAGGAAGTGTCTGCTTGCCTTACGTGACACGTTTGTCTTGTTTATGTACGAGAGGCTGGGGCAAAAAATAGTTCTTTCAGCGGATGAGGACTCATACACAAAACAGCATCAGTGGAAAGGATAGCTTAGTTCCACTCTCCGACGACAAGCACTTTAACAGATCAAACATCCTCTGTTCTTAGTCCATCAATTACATTTTTTAAGAATCATGTTTTTAAAATAAGTTTAAAAAAAACACAGAAGTGGGCAGACCTGTTCTTAAGCAACTTACACTTCCATATTTTGGCTACAGAATTTTTTTAATGGAAGAAAGTGTCTACTTTTGTGGTCATGACGTTATACCAAAGAAGTTCACCATATTATCCATCCAGCCCACAGACTGCATCCAGTTCAGTCACATGGAAGTCTGTCCCATGGATTCCCACAAAGCGACTTCAGACACTATAAGCAGAAGTTTAGGCAAGCCCTCTTGCCACATCAACGAAGGATGTTGCACAGTGAGCATACACAAGCAAATTTCTGCATCCAGAGGATGCATATTCCTGCAGAACAGCTCCATTCCAGATGTTACAAGCTCACACAAAGTAAAAGGGCCTTGTACAACTTTTCACCACCGTATTCAAAGCCGAGTCTCAGTGCCAAGTAAACCATGCTTAGGGTTGCATCTTTGAGAATGGAATCTACTTCATGTACAGAGCTAGCTGTACAAGGCGGATATAAAATATTGTTTCCCTCTTTGGGGGGGGGTTTTGCATTTTTATGTGCATGTGGTGAGTGTGTGTGTGCACCTGGAAGTCATGGGCGACCTCTGGTGACTGACTCCTACTGGGGGCCTGGAGGCTATTCAGAGAAGTGGCTGAATAAAGCCTGCCCCCGCCTCCTGACTGCTGGTATTCCTAGGAAGTCTCCCATTCAAGTACTTGCCAGAGTCAACCTTACTTAGCTTCCAAGATCTGACAAGATCAGACTTGCCTGGGCTATCCAGGACAGGGCAAGGCAGAAATGATGAAATCTTAAAGGATTTTAATGGACCACTGTGAATTAAGAACATTTGTCTGACCACCAGAAAATTACATGCCAAAATCTTACCGTTCTATACTGGTCCCCAACACGTTTTCACTTCAAAGGTCTAAACTAGTGAAACCCTGGCTCTACCAGCTGTCCATCAGTTATTGTGAATCGAAACAGGTGGGGGTCTTGTGTGCTAACACAAGATAAAAACTCCTGTGAGCGGAGCATGAGCAAAAAAAAATAAATGTTTAGGAATAGGCAAGCAGGGAGCTGTGAATGTAAAATGATTCTCCAAAGGATTCTAGGGTAAAAATTTCATTCACCACCTGCAACTCTAGTAATAACTTCTATCCCTGAAACGGCAATTACAGACCCCACTTTCATCCTGTCATAGTGCCCCTGAACACGGCAGTTCTTCAGTAGATGAAGCCCAAACAACCAGCTGCAAGTCTGAGAGATAAATCATCAAGTGACATGCAAGCATGTGATCTGCCTTAACCCAGACACCAGTTACTTTTAAGGGCATCTATTTCGATAAAAGAATTAGAATGATTTATACATAACGAAGAGAACGAAACTTCCTCAAGTTCCAATCCAAGCAGCGAGTTCATGGGCACACGCACAAAATACTCAGAATGCAAATTCAATTGCAGAAATTATTAAGAAAGGACTGAAAACAGTCCTGACCTGGATAGCCCAGGCAAGCCCGATCTCATCAGATCTCAGAAGCTAAGCAGGGCCGACCCTGGCAAGTACTCGGAAGGGCGACCTCCAAGGAATACCAGGGCCAGGATGCAGAGGCAGGCAGTATCAAGCCACCTCTTTGGAATGTCCAAGCCCCACTAGGGGTTGCCAGAATTCAACCATGACTTCTAGGCGCACACACACACACACAATACTCACCAAAAAAGAATGGACTGAAAATATAAGAGAAGTTGGCATAATTGTGATAGGATATAAATGTACAGAAACATGAACCCACACGGTTGGGTCCAGCCAACCTTTTCCACTCCGTTTCACAAAGTTCCCCTACATACTATCGCCTCCATCTGACATGGTTTTTGTACATGTGGATCCTACATTTCTCAAGATGGGTGGTCAATGAAGAGGCCTCCTTCCTTTTTTCACTAGCAAAAACACTGGTTGGATCCAACCTACAGAATATACCTTCTTTCAAAACAGCACACTCTTCCAATGAAACTGACTGGCACAATGCAGCTCACGGGGAACAGAATTAGAACCTCACACAATGCATAATTTGCGTAGTTCATCCATAGTTCATCATCACAAGGCATAGACTCCCATTAGCTTAGGCAGAATATTTACGGAAGGCCTGTCAATGGCTATTAGTGATGGTAGCTAAAACTGTGAAATCTTCATGAGCAGCATATCACTACCAGGTGCTGTGGAGTAGTAATATGGACTGTCCACAGTCATCGTGACCTCTTCAGCTGCTGTCAGGACACTGTCCAAGACCACATGTGCTGAACTAGATGAACCTTTGATCAGATCCAAGAAGAGATGTTTTAGGACCAAATTACACAATTCCATTTTTCTGAGCTGAAATGGCCTCTGGGGGCCTTCTTTGCATCAAAGCTTCAAAACAGGTCAAATAATCCCCCCGGGTGTTTCAGCTCAGGAAAACAGTGCAGGAGGGAGGCAGGAGACCCATCCCCACATGCTACGATCCTGAGCCAAATAGGGCCCTGCAGCCTTTAAAAATGGCATTCCCCACAGCTGCTGTGTATGACTGCAGGGAAACTGAACCTGGGTTGCCCGGATGGACCCAACTTGTTAAAACTGCATTATACAGTTTGGCTCTTCACTGCAAAGTACCAGTTCTGTCCTCACCACGCCTGACACAGATGAACTTGTTCGTAAGAATGCACCAAAAAAGGAGAGAAGTATTTTACCCCAGTGACCATTTTAGTCACCCTAAGTATGAAAGAATGGCTTAAGTATGCTGAGAGGCTGTAAACAAACATACTGATCTTTAGAGGCAGCTGCTCAAGACTTGCTGGAGGACACCTGTAATTGGCAGCCTCTTCCTTGATTTCTCTGTATAAGCTGGTAAAGCAGAATGGGGGACAGGAGCAAAATGTTTCATTCATGAGTGCAGAATGCAGAACACTCTGTATCCTTTATCCACATGTGCATGAATGACCTGGACGGAAGTAGGAATCGGCCTTTTTTAAAAAAAAAAGTTGATCTTTTATCCTCTCCAAAGACTGAGAGACTGAAATACTGATATATATTAAGTTTGCCAGACCAATTTTTTTAAAAAATAATGGGTTGTTATGCGTCAGTGGTAGAAGAAGAAGAAGAGATTGGATTTATATCCCGCCCTTCACTACCCAAGGGAGTCTCAGAGCAGACGCAACTTTCTTTCTCTTCCCCTCCCCACAATAGAAACCCTGTGAGGTAGGTGGGGCTGAGAGAGCTCTGACAGAAACTGCTCTTTTTCAAGGACAGCTGTGCCAGAATTATGGCTTTCCCAAGGTCACATCAGCAGGTGCAAGTGCAGGAGTGGGGAATCGAACCTAGTTCTCCCAGATTAGAGTCCTCGCACTTAACCACTACACCAAACTGGTGCTTTGAAATAAGAATCCTCTTAGTAATATGAACCGCCACCTGCGAATCCTGGTGGACACCTGCAAACAGGAAAGAAGACCTTCCGAATGAGAGCATGTTATTGGTGGGGGGGGGGACCTTCCTTAACTACCTGTGGTACAGATAAAGCCCTGAGAGAAGCCACACAAAATAAGGAATACTGATTTAGCCATGCCAGTTTTGCAAAACACTCACATTGTGCTACCTAGATTCCTGGGAGTGACATGACAATTTATGGAACATGGCTCGTTGTCAACTGGTCTGGGCTTTCCCATTTTTTTTTGCAATGTTCCATAAATTTGTGTCACCTTTTCTTTGCCACTGTTCTTTAAAATCAGGCCTAATACAAATTGCACCGCTTGAAGGGGTCTTCCTTCATCTGCATTATTATGCTGGCTCCTTATTGTGATTAATAGACAAGCAGCCTACTTCACTTCAGTGGAAGTTTAGCAAATCAACTTAACTGTATATGGAAAGAAAGCATGCTGGTAGAAGTTCATTTTCAACCCAGGGTAGGATTTATTACCCAGATTTGCATGATATGACGGGTGTGAATTTGCTTTTACAAGTGTCAAATACGCCAAGTTTTCTGTGTGTGTGGGAGGGGGGGAACAGAACACAATTCTCCGACCGGATTTAATCTGTTCGGGACATAACACTTGCACTCTCACCCAGTACACTCAAATTAATACCAGAGAGAGTTTTAATCTACTACAGTGACATCTGTTGCTTACTGTCTAATGACGTGGCCTGGAAGTCATTCACCAGCCAAAATTATAGCCGATCTTTCTAACAAACCAAACTACCTTCTGTGAAAACCACACAGCAACTGCCTGCTACAAATCCTCAACAGCAGACCGAAGCATCAGTAGACTTGACATCTCAGGAAGCTTTTATTATGCTTGCACCTTGTTATTCTGCGTTCTCTTTTCCCAGGCTTGGTTTTAGTATGCACAAAACTGACCCAGTATTGCTTGCGTAAGTATAGTGCGTGTGCGCGCACACACTTCAAACCTCAACTGTTTAAAAGAGCTGACCATTTTTCAGGGATGTACAACTTGTATTTTCTAACTGTCACATTTAAGTTTTGGACCCGCTGTGGCCAGGCTCAGATAACGCTGTAAAAAACCACCAAAAAACATTGGCCAGAAATCACAGTGGAATGGGGGGGGGATCACCCTATGACCACAACTGATGGTTCTCCAGTACCAGTCGGATGTATCTTAAGAGCCATCATCCGCACACAGGCAAGATGCGACAGCATTTCACAATGTGGAACACTCAGATGGACCATTAGGCCCGTAGCTCTCCCATTGGGTCCACACAGAATCATGCCACTTCTTGGCACCCAGAAAGGCCAGCAACGGACTTATGACACACAGCTCTGCACATCTAAGTCAGAGGAGAGAAAAACAGAAGGGGGGGGAAGGAAGTGTATTTTAAGCATAACTAACAATGGTGGCACGGGAGTGGAACAGATAAGTTTTGGCAAGAAACCACCATCTCTTTCTGAGGTAGCAACAAAAAAAATCACTATCGCCTTTCATCAGTGGTCCTAGTCAGAAGGCTCCATAGAGAAATTTCAACATGGAACAGGAGCGAAATGTGCCACAGGGTGCCAGAGAAAATAAATGAAGCGAAGTTGCTCCAAGATTTAGAAAGAGTGCAAACACAACACCCCCTTAAGGTTCCAGAGTGGTCACGGCGATGAAGAGGAACCCAAACCCACATTTCACCATGCCGGCGGTGTGCCAGCCAGAAAGTGGCAAGAAGACAGGCGGTCCCCGGAGCACTACCAGAGGATGCAGGAAAGCCTACGAGACGAGTGGAGCCACAAGCCCCCGGAAAGTCGAGAGGAGCCACGGGGCGGGGGGCGGCCAAGCAGAGCCGGCCTTTCGCCGGAACCCCCCTGGTCCGAGGCGACGGGCAGATCTCAGGCAGGCGCGCCGGGTTCCGAGCGTGGCGGTTCAG
>NW_015166427.1:1422667-1439136 GCF_001447785.1 Gekko japonicus
AGCGGAGGGCGGGGAGAAAAGACAGGCAAGACGGGGGGGAAAGAAAGCCGACGGGACGCTCCAGCCCCAGCGCGCTACGGGCGGCTGCCGCTCCTGCCTCCACTTCGGAAGAAGCGCCGCCGCCGGCCGGCCGGGAGTTTGGCGGCGCCCCTCCCGCGCGCCAAGGCACCGCCGGAGCAGCAGCAGCAAAAGCCGCCGCGCTCGCCCTCCCGCCGGGCTGGGCAGCCAAGTCCGCGCGACCCTCCGCCGCTCCCCCTTTGTTCCTCCCCCGCGTACCTATTTTGATCTTGACGCTCTGGAACACGCGCAGCCCCTCTTCCTCCACCGCCATCGCGCAGCCCCCGCTGGCTGCTCCTCCGCCGGGAAGGGGAAGAAGAGGCCGCCGGCGCTGCTGCTGCTGCTGCTGCTGCTGCCGCCTGTGCCTTTGCCGCTGCTCCGGGTGGGCTGGTGGCGAACGCGGACAGCCGAAGAAGCAGCGAGCGAGGAGCCAGAAGCGAGCGCGCCCGGCGCTGCCCCCTCCCTCCCCTTCGCCGAAGCAAAAGAAACCAGCTCCAGCAGCGGCCGCCCCCACAGCGGCCCGCTTATTGGCTCGCGGCGGGCTGGGCGGCGCCTGTCATTGGACCGGCAGCTCTGGATTGGGGGAAAGGAGAAGAGACGCGGGGAGAGATTTGTCACACAAGCCCAACAGCTGGAGCGAGCCCGGCGGAGGGGGCCAGAGGGAGAGGGGAAAAGAGGGGAACCAGGTCCAAGTTCCTCAGCTCCTTCGCCCGTCCGCCCCCGCTCACGGGCATCGCCGGGACGATCGCGACGAGGGGCGGAAAAGTGGCTCGGGAGAAGCTCGGAAGTGAAGGACGCAGCCCTATTTGCTAAAGCGCAACTTCCCAAGGAGGTTCAACGGGACTTCCTCGGGGTTTTTGCATTGGGTCACACCAAACACAACATCAAATTACATAACATGTCCATGGAAACAGGTTATACCACAACAATAATGGATCCACAGCTTCATGGCAACACCATTCTGCAAAAACACGGATGTTCATGGATCCTCAGAGTTTCTGCGTGGAATTTGCCAATAGCAGTAAAAGGCCACCGGAGCTCAGGGCCCAGGGAGGCTTTCGCCCCCCCCCCTCTTTTTAAAGGACTCCTTAAGAGAGCAGAGGGAGCCCAAACGACCTCTGGTCTGATTTCAGAGCGGCACCTGGAAGCACAGGCAAGGTCGCTTGGACATCAGACGCAAGAGGTGGAATTTGCTAATAGCAGTCCAACGCCACCACCCCAAAGGCCGGGAAAGCTTTCGCCCACCCGCCGCCCTCGCCATTTCTTCCACCGCCATAGGAGACCATATCTTTTTAAGGATCTCCTTAAGAGAGCAGAGGGAGCCCAAACGGCCTCTCGCACTCCAATGCCACCACCCCAAAGCTCAGGGAGGCCGGGGAAGCTTTCACCCACCATTTCTGCCGCCGCCATTAGAGGCCATATCTTTTTAAGGAGGTCGAATTTGCTAATAACAGTCGAACGCCACCACCCCGAATCTCAGGGAGGCCGGGGAAGATTTCGCCCACCCTCCGCCCTCGCCAGTTCTGCCGCCACCATTGGAGGCCATATCTTTTAAAGGAGCTCCTTAAGAGAGAACAGGGAGCCCAAACTGCTTCTCGCGTCGAGAGGCCGTTTGGGCTCCCTCTGCTCTCTTAAGGAGCCCTTTAAAAAGATATGGCCGCCTATGGCGGCAGCGGCAGAAATGGCAGTGGCTGGGGGGCACGAAAGCTTCCCCAGCCTCCCTGAGCTTCGGGGTGGTGGCGTTGGATGGCAATTAGCAAATTCCACCTCTCGCGTCTGATGTCGGAGGGGCCTTGCTTTCCCCCCACCCACCGCCGCCACCACCATTTCTCCCGCCTCCTCCACCATAGGCGGCCATATGTTTTTAAAGAGCTCCTTAAGAGAGCAGAGGGAGCAAGCTGATGTGGTGCAAGCTGTGCCTATAGACAGGATACGTGATTTGATGGTGAGTACATGGTGACTGAACACAGAAACACTGAGGATCCATGAGGATCCGTGCTTTGGAACCAAGTTTTTGCAGCATGTTGTTGCCACAAAGCATGAATTCTCTGGAGCAAGTAGTGGCCATGGACGTGATATGGGATTTAATGGTATGTTTGGGATGTCCGTGCACGAAAACCCCAAGAATCCATAAGGATCCGTGCTTTAGAATCATGTTTTTGCAGAATGGATTCACCATGAAGCTGTTGATCTGTGATTTTTGTGGTGCAAGTTGTGGCCGTGGATGTGCTATGTGATTGGATGGTGTGTTTGGGGTGATCGAATTGAAAAACGCTGAGGATCCATGAGGATCCGTGGTTTGGAACCATGCATTTGTAGAATGGTGTTGCCACGGAGCTATGGACATATGATTTCTGTGGTGCTTTCTGTGGCCATGGACAAGGCATATTATTTGATGGTGATGATGGGGTAATACAATGCAAAAATCATAAGGATCCATGAGGATCCGTGCTTCAGAACCATGTATTTGCAGCATGGTGTTGCCACAGAGCCATGGCACCATGATTTCTGTGGTGCAGGCTGTGGCCATGGACATGATATGGGATTTAATGGTATGTTTGGGATGTCCCAACATGAAAACCCCAAGGATCCGTAAGGATCCGTGCTCCAGAATCATGTTTTTGCAAAATTGATTCACCTCGAAGCTGTGGATCTGTGATTTTTGTGGTGGAAGTTGTGGCTGTGGATGTGCTATGTGATTTGATGGTGTGTTTGGGGTGACCAAATTGAAAAACCCTGAGGATCCATAAGGATCCGTGCTTTGAAACCATTAGAATGGTGTCGCCACGAAGCTGTGGACATGTGATTTCGGTGGTGCATTCTGTGGCCATAGACAAGGCATATTATTTGATGGTGACGATGGGGTGACACAATGCAAAAATCATAAGGATCCACGAGGATCCATGCTTCAGAACCATGTTTTTGCAGCATGGTGTTGCCACAAAGCAGTGGCACCGTGATTTCTGTGGTGCAGGCTGTCGCCATGGACGTGATATGGGATTTAATGGTATGTTTGGGATGTCCCAACATGAAAACCCCAAGGATCTATAAGGATCTGTGCTTCAGAATCATATTTTTGCAGAATGGATTCACCACGAAGCTGTGGATCCATGATTTTTGTGGTGCAAGCTGTGGCCGTGGACATGTTATGTGATTTGATGGTGTGTTTCAGGTGATTCAATTGAAAAACCCTGAGGATCCACGAGGATCCGTGCTTTGGAACCATGTTTTTGCAGATTTGTTGTGCCACGAATTCATGGGGGCATGATTTTTGGAGTGCTGCCTATAGTCTAAGACATGGTCTACAATATGATGTTGGTTTTATTTCATTTCAGCGTAAAAATCATATGAATTCACAAGGATCCTTGCTTTGGAATCATGGTTTTGAGTGGTTGTGGTGCCATGAATCTGTGGATGCGTAATTTTTATGATGCCCCTTGTAGACTAACACATGACCTACAATATGATGGTGGTTTTATTTTGTTTCAATTTAAAAATCATATGAATTCATGAGGATCCATTCAGATCCGACTTTTACCCAGACCCTTTTGCCATCAAACTCCGAGCTTCACAGCAGCCTCTTGCCAACGCATCCTAGCAACAGTGCAACTTATGAGAAATCTAACCATCTTTCCTCTTGTTTTCCTAATCTGTCCGGCCCCCTGGTGTTTCTTCTGGGCCCCCTCCCTCCTGGGCTGGTCCCAGATTGAATTAATGTAATTAATTTCGATTTAATTAGCTGCAGCCCCCCCCCAAGGCCCCCTCCCAAAAAAATTTCCTAGCTGGTTGTGAAAGGCTGCAGCAGAGTCAACAGTGCATTCTTCGGTGCGCCCATAAATCTCATCAAAGATGACCTGTTTTAAAATAATAACCTTAAAACCACCCTGTAAGTGTACAAAGCCGCTGCTCTGCAAACTATGTTCGGGATGTGGTTTTCTAAAGGTTTTTCTTACAGAGTACACAAAACATGCACATTTGGTTCTCATTTGTTAGACACGGTTCTTTCGTTTTCCCCTAAGGTTACACTTGTGGTCAATATCACGTTTTATAAGCATTCTAAGAGGCGAGTGTTTATCTTTGGCTTTAATACATACAAAATGATTTGAAATCCCTCTCTCCGTTCTATTCCCTCCTTCATTGGAGCACACATCTGACAGTTCTTTAAGAAGGGAGGGTGGCCAGTACATTATCATGGCCACAGAGGAAGGTGGTTTCCCAAAAGCTACCTGCTGGGGGTCTATTAGATGCGGTTGGGACTTGGGAGTACTGTCCCAAAACTATGCAGTGGGACCACGTTCGACTCCTCATTTGACATGCCTCAAAGAAACTTGACTGAAGATGAATGGAATGGAGATCTGAAATTGCTTAATGTAGAGAGCGTAGGCTGAGTATGCCTTAAAAAGCAACTCTGCTTGGACTCTAGCAGTGATTTGGAAAGACTCTCTTCAGTAGTCAATGGACAGAGTTCCTCTCTGATGCCCTCTTCTCCCTTTTGGGAAGATGTTGTGATCTGGTTTACTGGAGAATCAATAGATAAGAAAAGATGGCTAAAACATGGTGGATTGGACAGAGCACACCATAAAGGCCTATGAGGTGGTATCAAAGAAAGCATTGTTCTCTGCCACTATTACATTAACCAAATCTTGCCCAGCCAGACTATTCAAAGTGTCCCTCAATTTATGAGCTGCTAGGGTCGAACCATCTGAATTTGATTACTGGTTGTGACAGTTCTTCCTCGAGATGCTTTGCCGCTAAAAGTGTCATTCGCCTGACCCGATCTGAAATCTAGATTAAAAGTAGGTCCGGTGACACAGGTGTCAGAAGTATGACCTCAGGCGTACGCCACCTTGAGCAGAACTCTGGAGAGGCAGCATAAATGTGTTCTAAATAAATAAATTGGGGTGCTTCAAATTTTGCGGTGAACATGCTCGACTGTGGCGATCAGACCTGAGCTGATCCCCAGGTCTCTTCAGATCAGCACCAAGCGGCTCAAATACCCCCTGAACAGTTTTGCATCTTTGTTTTTTTCTCCAAGCGGTGCACAAATTAAAATAATGCAGATCCAAACAGATCAGCAGCCATTAACAATACACAAGGGACGACTTAGATGAACATCAAACAGTAGGATCTTATTTTCCTAAAAACACATTTTTAAATGTTGTTTGTGACTGGTTTAGCTGTCTATTTAAACACCTGCCCGCCAAGAGGAGGAGTGGCACAGCAAAGAAAGGGCGAATCAGAACTGCACTGGGCTGTGTGAATGTGCAGGCCCAAAAAGCCAGTTTGTGCTCTGCTGTACTGCCAGGAAGGCATGGTTGAAGCAACCTGCCAAAGAGCCATGAATGGGGCAACAATCAGGATGTCGAAAACAGCTCCCTGTTTGTGAATGGGACATGCTCTGAATCTGCCTTCAGGAAAGGTTTTGGTACAGAAACAATCTTGACATCTCTGGTGGATGATCTCTGGCTGCAGCCACACACACTAAATAATCCACTTTCAATCCACTTTCAGTGCACGTCCCAACTGGATTTTACTGTGTGAACTGGCAAAATCCAGTTGGAAAACGCACTGAAAGTGGATTGAAAGTGGGTTATTTTGTGTGTGTGATCGCGGCCTCTGTCTTCAGTTAAGGAAAATAAGGAAATTTCGTCTCCACTTATTCATCATCTGCCTTTGATAGTGACCACCGGAGCAATCCTAAACACAGTTTCAGCCCTCTAAGCCCATTGATTTCAATAGGGTTAGAAGAGCATAACTTTACTTAGTACTGGACCATTCAACATCCTGTTGCAATACTTGTAACTGCAGTTCTGAGTGCAAGGAATGTTTAAATCTGTTGAAGTTATGCTCTATTGTTACCCGAACTGGACCGGAACCGGTTCTGGGAGCCCGGATTGACTCTGAGTACAGAGGCGGGCGGTGCGTGAGTTCAAAACCCGTGTATACAGAGGTCGGATTTGACACGTGTTGAAAGCCCGCTATGTCCCAGGAAGACAGACAACGGCTAGGGTTAAAATCAAGTTTGCAGAAAGCATGTCCTGCATCCATGATGGCAACATGAAGAGGTATGGAAAAGTGTGCAAGGTAAGGGTATAACTCTGTAATTGTGTGTTTGTGTTTGCATGTGCGCATGTGTGTGTGCACACCTGGAAATCATGGCAACCTCTAGTGACTGACCTCTACTGGGGGCCTGGAGGATATTCAGAGAGTTGGCTGAATAAAGCCTGCCCCCATCTCCGGTATTCCTTGGAGGTCTCCCCTCCAAGTACTTGCCAGGATGGGATCAGACTTGTCTGGGCTATCCAGGTCAGGGCAGAAGGGTATAACTCTGCTTGGGGTTGCACTGTTAGAAAATGTGCTGAGAATGAAGGGTGTAGCACTCTGCTGGTTTCATTCTTTCCACAGAAGATGAAGAATAATCATCTGGATCCTATCATCAGGGTTCCATTCCTTGAGACTGTCCATACCTCTGGGGCTGGCTTACGAAGGGAGTTTTGACTCTTGAAAGCTCATACCCCGAAATTCTTGTCAGTCTCCACGGTGCTACTGGACTCGACTCTGCTGCAGACCAGCATCGCTACCTGCTGAAATGACAATCATATGAAGAGTATGAGCATTGGATGGGACCCAGATTTGCTGATGGGTGAGAAGGTTGGTTCGATTTCTTGAGGTGCCTTTTTGCCAATCACATGAGGCTCACAAGCGGCTACCCGACTAGCCCACAGATGACTTAGCTATGCTGATCCATGCCGCTGTAAGCTCTCGACTGGACTTCTGTGACGCACTTTGTGGTGAAGACAATCTAGAAACTTCAGTTAGTGCATAATGCTTATCTTTCATCATGTGTTTTTCAACTTCTCCATTGCTTACTTTTTTTATTTCTGGGATCTATTCAGGGGGCTGGTGCTTACTCTGAACAATATCTCCCAGAGGAGATCCGGGCCCTGCGGGACCTTGCACAGTTCCGCAGGGCCTGCAAGACGGAACTCTTCCGCCAGGCGTTTGAGTAGGAGCCGCCACGTTACCATCTGTCCTAGCCCTTATTACCAACTCGCCATGAGTGCAAAAATGGTGGTACTGCGTGGAGCTGTGGCCACTAAGGATACCATCCTGGTGACGTCATCGGTTCCCTTGTTAGTTGTTGTGGAGAGCACTTATGTTGCAAAGAATGTTTTTAAAATGCAGTTTTAATGTTTTATGTATTGGGCATTGGCCCCATCTGTACGCCGCCCTGAGCCCGTTCGCGGGGAAGGCGGGTTAAAAATTTAAATAAATAAATAAATATGCCCTGCACCACATAAGCCATATCTCCCAATACAACAGTTATATTCATCTGAAAAAAATACTTTCTCCTTCTCACAGAATGGCTCGAGCGGACACTACATCTGCATTTTCAGTCACTGGCCCAGCACTGTGGGATAGCTTGGCTGAGGAGATGTGGAGGTCTGCTTCTTTATTCAGTTTATAAAGTGTGGAAGAAGGAGATTTTCAATAGAGTTTTCTTCTAAAGGCAAGCATAGCTTGAGCTCCTTCTGCCCAGGGTGAATCTTCTGAGTAATATCCTTGATTGCACTATTTGAATTTATTTATATAAAAGTATCTGTATCTTGCCTTTCCTATATAGCTCAGGGCAGATTATAGACATCACCACGTTTTTTTAAAAAACCCACAAATATTTGTCAAAAAATTCATGACTTTCTTGGGCCTCTTTCCTCTGTCCTCAAGACCTTCTGTCTGCTCTGCCTCTTCAGAGCAACTTAGCTGATGGGAGCAGGGTGCTAGCAGAAGCCCAGCCAATGGCAACCAGAGACCCTTCCGCTTGTCTTGACCTTTTGTGACAGTAGGACAATTCAGCCAATCTCTGCCAGAGCTTTCACAACTGAATAACAACAATGAATGTTTCCACTAGATATTCTGTTAATTGCTAAGGGACAGTGAGATAGGTTTGGTGCCAGTTTGGTGTAGTGGGTAAGAGCGCAGACTCTAATCGGGGAGAACCAGGTTTGATTCCCCACTTTTTCACATGCAGCTGCTGGTGTGACCTTGGGTCAGTCAAAAGTCCTTTCAGAGCTGTTCTCTCAAGGGCAGTTCTCAAGAGAGCTCTCTCAGCCCCACCTACCTCACAGGGTGTCTGTTGTGGGGAGGGGAATGTAAAGGAGATTGTAAACCACTCTGAGACTCTGAGTGAAGAGCAGGGTATAAATCCAATCTCTCCTTCCTCTTCTTCTTCTTATTGCCTACTGTCCTTCAGAACAAGCTAAGTTTTTGTTAACCAGGAAATGTTGTCTTCTTGACTTTTGGCAACAAAACCATTCAAAGCAAAGTACAACAAAAGGTTTTTTTTTGTTTTTTATGCCTGTTATTTTTTATTTTCCACTTTTTCTTATATATTTATAAAACCGTAAAACTTTAAATATACTTGCATTGGTCTGAAGAGGGGCATAGTGGTCATTTCAGTTTAGTATAATAAAAAAGCACTCTAGTGGCACCCTAAAGACTAACCAAATTTATTCCAACCTAATCTTTTGTAAGTCAGAACTAAAAACAACAACAACAACAACAAAAAACACAGATAGGAGGGTTTACTAAGAGAACCCAGTTTAACAGAACCCAATCAAAAGAGCAAGGAATCCACTGGAAGTGAATGAGGACCACTCCCAACTGTTGACAAATAGGCAAACTAGGCTTAACCTTAAATAAATCTAGTGAAGGGTAAAAATGATGTTGTTGTTGTTGTTCAGTTGCACAGTCGAGTCCGACTCTTCGCGACCCCATGGACCAGATCATGCCAGGCCCTCCTGTCTTCCGCCGTCCTCTGAAGTTTGCTCAATTTCATGTTTGTTGCATTGGTGACACTGTCTAACCATCTCATCCTTTGCCGTCCCCTTCTTCTTTGACCTTCAATCTTTCCCAGCATCAGGGTCTTCTCCAGTGAGTGCTCCCTTCTCATTTGGTGGCCAAAGTAAAAATGATATACAGGTCCAATTACAAAAATATACTGGTATAGCTAAACGTATTTCAAAAATATGTGATGGGGAACAATCACACTGTGATTTTTTACTAGTACACTCAGTACAAATGCTGTCACTAATACCATTGCACAAATTTACAAACTGAGGTCCAGAAATACTAGATAAAAAAAGCAGTTCTTCTTTTAGAAGCAGAGAAGGGAACATGGGAGGATAAAGGAAACAAAACCACAGGAGCCAGACAAAGGAAACCAAACTCTGTTCCTAAGGACAGAGTGGTTGCTTAAGAACAACCCAACATGAGTAGTTACTGGAAGGAGCAGATAATTAAACTACTGAACCAAACTAGAGCAAGCTATGCTATACTACAGAGGGCTTTTCCGCTTGGGTTTTTTCGTCGGTCCTGGCCCCATGCTGTTTTGGTTTATCCCCTGATTTCCGCACGCCATTTTGTCCCTTTAGTTTTCACTTCTTTTTTGCTGCTGTTCTTTCCGGGGGGGGGGGGTTCCCTTTCCGGGGTCTGGGGGGAAATTTTTTTGGAGACACCTTTAGACCACTTTTACCCCAATCTTTTTCTGGGACCCAATTTTGGGTCAGTGTTTTCCTCATGTGCAATGTTTCTGTCAATTTTCTTTGAACCTCCCCCACCACCTCCATCCCATTTTTTCAATGACTGAACAATTATTATCATCAAACCACTTCCTTCCCCCCACCACCACCCTGAAGGTGAGTAGTTCATTTTTAAAGTTTTTTTTCTAAAGTTGCTACAATATCACTATATTAAAAGAGTGTTCTAATGGTAGCTTAAGCAGGTACTCTTAATTCCCAGCTTTCATTCTTTTTTTTTTAAAAAAAGTCTCTAGTCCTTTTCCTCATGGAGAAATGCCCTTTCCCTTATATCTTCACGAAGGAGGGGGATAAAGACTTTTTTTAAAAGTGGGGAATTCAGAGAACCTGTGGGCAGAGTAATCCTCCATTGCGCCTGCACTGCAGCAGCTGGCTGTGGCACAACAGCGGCACTGCCAGCAGTGTTCCCTCTAAGCTGAGTTAGTGTGAGCTAGCTCGCAGTTTTTTAGCCTCCAGCTCACACATTTTTGTCTTAGCTCAGGAAAGATGGCTCCAGAGCAAACTCATTTTATGCAGCAGCCAAACTACCTGCTCACAACTTTAATGCCAGTAGCTCACAAAGTAGAATTTCTGCTCACAGGACTCCACAGCTTAGAGGGAACATTGACTGCCAGCCACCTCCCTAAGGGTAAAGTTACATGGCGGCTGAATGGGGGTGGGGGGAGGTGCTCCATCAGTGTTGGCGGTTGCTGCCATGGTGGAGTCTGTGGCATTTCCGCCACAGCATTCCATTCCACCATTGTTGCTAGGTAAGGGTGGCATGAAAAGCAGGGTAGGCAAGAGCAATGGGAGCCATGTGTCGAGCAGGCCAAGTCAAGTGTCCATCACTGGCAGCGGGTGGAGAGGGGCAGGCCACAGGAGCCTCGCTCCTCCCCTGCAGCACACACACCCTTAAAGAGAAGCCCTGGCCACCCGTCAGGTGGGAGGGTGGCATCAACCGCCCACTCCACAGGAATACCATGGTGTCACTCCACACACAGAATGCACAGGGCCCCTAAGGGCCACAATGGACAAGAACGTGAATGTGCGGGTGCCCTCCACTCAGCAGAGTCTGCACCATCCGGCAGGGTTTCCCATGCTGTTGATGGTGTCCCTGTGGCAACCCCCTTGCAACCCCAGCAGGAGAACAAGCAGGAGGGGGGCAGGGGTGCCAGGGGGCCCAGAGGGCCTCCGAAGCGTCCCTCAGCAGCCACTCAGTGTGTTCCTGTCCCTCACCCACGCCCCTCCAAGTGCCTCCAAGTCACAGACACTGCCAGCCTTTCCATACATTGCTGCCCCCTGGAAAAGGCTCCCCAGCACTCACGACGGCTCTCCAGTCATTCACACTCAGTCGCCGCCCACATGGAGGAACAAGTGGATGGGATGGGCCGTGCCGGATGAGGGCCCTGTGCCCCGGTACCCGGAAAGGGGCCAGAACCCCCTCCCCCTTTCTGGGGCATCGGCAGCCTCGACCCCTGGCCCAGGGGGAACTCCCTCGCCACTGCCATGACTCCCCCCTCCTCTGTCTGGCAGAGCAGGGCTGCTACCATCAGAGAACATTGAGTCTGCCCTCTGCATCACCTCCCCTCCAGCTGCCAGGCTGGGGGCTCTATGATACTCCCGAGACCACAGGACCACGGAGCTTGTCATTGCCATGCACCTCCTTGGGGTCAGGCCATGCCGATGGTCCATGACATCAGCACTGAATGTCAGGGAATAGGGACCTAAGCACAGGGAGAGACCACAGCATGTGGAGCTGTTCGTGCATGGCTTCCCCTTGGGATCCTGGCGGACAGAGCTGGTGTACCTGTAGGTGCTGAAATCTGGGAGAGGTCAGCCACGGAGTGTGGACTCTGCTCTCCCTAGGGTGCATTCCCCCAAGTGCTCACCCAGAGGTTCTACGTGCCCCGTCTGTGCTTTGCCCGCCACCAAGGTGCATGTGTGCTTGCTCTAAGTCTGCACAGCAGGGAACTGTCTGACAGCATTCCATTCTGCGCGCCCTACCTTTGGAGTTGTGGGGTAATCTCTTGGAACCATTTGTAAGGCATGGGGGCCATCGTTGGGTGCTGCCGAGGAGCAGGGTCAGCTTGGGGTGGGGTGCTGATTGGGTTCTCACTTGGACAATATCCTGAGCTACTTGGGTTCCCATGGGCATGGCTGCAGCTCTGGGGGGGGGGGGGGGGGGGGGAGTGAATTAGGAGTTACCATGGCCACCAATGTGCTGTTCTGGGGGGTGTTCCCATTTTGAAATTGCTTTGGGGATGCCACTTCTGGTGCCATGCCCCCTGGAATTCCCACATTTACACTGGTGCAGGGGGTGCACCAACACTCTGTGAGAGTGTGGCTAACAGTGCAGCTGCTTCGGTGGAGTGTGCAGTGCAGTGCTTATGCTGGTGTAGGGTCATTCAGTTCCCCTTAGGACTGTGTTATCGTACTATCATTACAACATTATATCTATATTTATTTATTTATTATTCTAGTGCCTTTTAAAAAAAACATAGCCAGTATATCAAGATCTCAATATAGGCACACACAAAAATTAAAAAGGGGTGGTGGTGTAATGCCACTGATGATGACAGGACCCTCTCTTGAAAATCATTGTAATTTAAGGCATGTGTGGAAGAGAATTAATTCCACAACTGTGAAAATGCAGAGGGAGGGGCAGACATGTGGGAGAACCCCATCCAAACTGGTTCCGATGCTCATGGATTGACTGTCAAGAAAATCAGTAAGTTGAGCATGTGGAGAAGCACAGACAACATCTTTAGAAATTCAATGAATTTCAATCCAGTTATGAAATTTGCCTTACTTGTTTTTACATCCACCGTAGTTCCAGATTTGTACACTGAAGCCTAAAAACTGCTCTTCATAACCCCATTTGTGAAAGATCTAGGCCTCTCAATGCAATAAACTAATTGGGGGGGGGGGATAAGGTTTGATTGCTATAAAATATGATAAGATCATAACATGTGTGGGGTGTGTGTGTGTAGAAATACAGTGTTAACTTGCTTCCCACCATGCTAGGAGATAAGAGGTCACTTATATAGTGTTAGTACTGTGCAGCAGGATAAGAGTGGGGTGAGCTCAGCTGTAGCACAGGGGAGTGGGAGGGTGTGCTGAATGACAAGCGCTTCCCCCACAGAACTGATAAGAGGTTAGTTGGGGCTGTGGCTCAATGGAAGAGCCTCTGCTCTGCATGCAGAAGGTCCCACATTCTATCCCCAACATCTCCAGCTAAAATGGCCAGACAGTAGGGGATGTGAAAGACCTCTCCCTGAATCCCTGGAGAGCTGCTGCCAGTCTGAGCAGTCAGTGGGCGATTCAGCCTTGGCTTTTCCCTCCATCGTTTTATGAAACCCACGTTGGAACAGAAATTCCCCTCTGCCTTGCATGCTGCTGTCACTTCCTTTGATCACTGGGTTTTATGGTAGCCTCCACACTCTACGCCACTTTCTCTTTCTTTGATCATCAGATTTTATTATACCTTCTGCATAGATTTATGAAATTTGCCTTACTTATTTTTACATCCACTGTAGTTCAGGAGTGACTTTGCAGTCAGTACGGTGTTGCCCTGAGGTATTTGGATGTGGTTTTGAGCTGCACTTTTTCTTCCCGGTTGAGAATATGTGGAGCGAATGCTAGATGCAGAATCACTCAGTATGGATCTTGATGGACTGCTTCAGCATAAAGCAGCTTCAAGCGTGTTTATATGTGTACCTCAGTTATTGGAGACCCATCCATGGGAAAATAGCAAGGGAGAAGCCGTTTCAGGAGAAAAGCATGTGCAGGGAAGGGTTCGACATCCCCTGGAAACTGCCCTGCCTTTTGCGTGAGGCCAGTGAAATGGTAGAATGTGCTAGTGAAAATTCCCACATCTTCCGCATCCTTGAAAAAGAGACTTGGTGACCATCTTCATTGTACAAAGGCAGAGGCTCCTCTCCTGTTACTAAGCAGCTCATGCCTTTTTACTTAATTGTGCTTCTTGTGGGCCTCAAGAATATCCCTGTCTCCTAACACTCCTCAATCCTGTGTCGTGGATAAAGTGGGAGACAGCCCAGTACTTTTCTGCTGCTGCCCCACAGTTATTGGGGTGGGGTAGAAATCACACAAAGACTGTGATTTGAAATCTGTCACGTTCCTGTAATTAAAGCCTGGTGTGTCCCTAACTGTTAATTTCCTGATCGGGCTAACCACTCTCTACCACTTGCTTATTTTGGCTATGGATCTTCTGCCTGATAAGCAGCTGAAAAGTCATACCTGTAAGCAGGGGTCATTTCGCAGAAAAAGAGGTGGAGGAGCTCATTAGCATAACTCATTAGCATAACTTATTTGCATATGCCACACCCCCTGGCATCACCGGAACTGTGTCAGAGGGCAACGCCCACTGCAACTTACCTGGCTGCTTCATGCTCCTCATGGCCCAGGGCTGCTGGAAGCAGGGGGCGGGGCTTGTTGCATGTGCCCGCCCCCTGGGCTTTTTACTGCTGGAGCTCCACTCCTGTGCGCTCCTGCAGGAAATGACCCCTGCCTGTAAGCCTTCATGTAACTCCTCAAGGGGTTTTCAAGGCAAGAGATATTCAGAGATGGTTTGCCATTGCCTGCCTCTGTGTCACAACCCTGGACTTCCTTGGTCCAGATACTAACCAGGGCCCACTCTGCTTCGCTTTTGAGATATGACAAGATTGGTCTAGCCTGAGCTATCCAGGTTCTTATACTGGCTCCTAAATCCTAACTAGCATTTGTGCCATTTATCTGTATCCTCCACTAAATCATCCTTTATTTTGAGTCCTTGGAGAGTTCTTACCCCAGAGCCCCAAAAGATCACTGATAAACTGAGAAAGAGTGGCCTTACCTCAATTTTTGTAGCATTACTACTATAAGCTCACAATAAAACACCACTGGCTCGAATCCTGTGGCTGCAATCACACACACTGAATAATCCACGTTCAATGCACTTTCCATCTGGGTTTTGTCAGTTCACACAGTAAAATCCAGTTGGAAAGTGCACTGAAAGTGGATTATTTAGTGTGTGTGAATGCAGCCTGTGAATGAGTTCCATAAGTGCCATGGAGCACGCTTCCTCTTCGGCTAGAACTTCTGTTTGCACAAGATCAATGCTTTTTCATGGGCCTTTGCACAAATTGAAGTTTTAGCAGATGAGGAAGCACACTCCACGGCGGAGACTCTCTCAGCGGTCCCCAGCATTTTCCAGCCTATGGGCGGCTGTGGAATTCTGACACTAGATGGCGGGCACAAACACAAAATGGCTGCCATGGGAGGCAAAGCCAACCACAATATGGCCGCTGCAAGTGGTGGAGCCACACACAGAGAGAAAGCCCATGTGAAGAGGAGAACAGAGGAAATAAAAAGTACAGTGTGAAAAAGGGATAAGAAGAGAGAATAAAACAAATATTGTGGTGGCAGCTGCCACTGAAGCAATGCTGCCTTAATCTTCACAGCCAAACAGATCTTCAGTGACATTTGAGAACCCTGCTGGGCAAGAGCCCCAACTGGTCCCATCCACTCTCCGAAAACACCTGGTGGGCACCAAGAAAAGTGTTGCTGGACACCGTGGTGCTCACAAGCACCCCACGGGTGACCCCTGGACTACCTGATTTCTGTGGAGTTAGGAGAGTTTAACTCCACTTAGGGTGGCACTGTTAAAAACTGCATCAAGGAACACAAGTGCAGCTCCCCTGCGTCATCTACATTTATAAGAATGGCAACAAGAAATTCAGACACAGAGACACCGTGGGAGTATATTATCTGTCAAGATGAGAGACTCCAGGCTTATTAGTGTCAGGGTATAGGAGGAGGACACAGCTATGAGTCAAAGAAGTTTCCAATGATGAAGTCGTTATTATAGTTCACAACTGGTTGAATTGGCCTGTCTTGCATTGACAGAGCATCCTGGTACTCCCTCGTTATTTAGAGTTCGTTGCATGAAGGGCTTCCCACGCTCCCAGTTCAGCACACGAATGCCTTACCAGAAGAACTGCCATAAAAACCAGGTCCTGTGTGCTGGATGAGAACTTCCAGCTGAAATTGCCTATTCAGCTGCTGCAGGCACCCGGCATATATTGCCCCCGAGATTACCCGCCTCATTTATAGCCCCGTGGAGTGGAGGACAACTGAAAAAAAAGAAAGCAGAAAATCCAGAGCGTAAGCTGTGAAAGGCTGAATGTCTTAAAGAAAACGTCACCCAGTGAGGTCCATTAAAGAGGAGGAGAAAATATAAAGCACAAGTAGTTATCCCAAGAGACCTTTATTCTGAAATGATCTCTTTTTCCTGCTGTGTCCCTGAGGGTGATGATGTTTACATCCCTAAGACATTGCTCACTGCAGCTTTGGGTTCTCAGAATCCTGCCAAGAAATTAGGTTCACATGGACAGTATTTGTTAAGTACAGTTAAATAGAGTGCAAATTCCTAAACCAGGATTTTTCAAAGTGTTTGTGTGTGGGGGGAGGGGACTCTAGAGTGAGTTCATCAGAAGTTAAGATGGAGTGCAAACAATATCCCATGCCTTGGTAAACAGGCTGTTTGTGGTTTTCCCAAAACTGAGATCATGAAGGCACTGATGGAGTGGCCAAAAAGAAGCAAAGTAGTCAGAATGGATGATATTGATTGGGGTGGGTGGGTCTTCTACAGGGGTCATTTCATAGAAAAAGAGGTGCAGAAGCTCATTAGGATAACTTACTAGCGTAACTTATTTGCATATGCCACACACCCCTGACATCACCGGAAGTGTCAGAAGGCAACACCCACCACTCAGGCTCCCCTGGACTGTTTTGGATTGCTAGCTATTGGGGGGGGGGGGAAACAGCCAGATTTTTTCT
>NW_015166427.1:1439201-1463103 GCF_001447785.1 Gekko japonicus
ATCTGCCCTCACAGAGGAGGGAGAGCTTGTACCTGAATAAAACCTGGTCTTAAAGGTACCACTGGACTGTTTTGGGCCGGGGGGCTGGGGGGGGGCTCTTCAATTTACCTGGCTGCTTCTTGCTCCTTGTGGCCCAACTGAGGGCTGCTGGGAGCAGGGGGCGGGGTTTTTTGCATGTGCGCTCTTGTGCGCTCCCGCAGGAAATGACCCCTGGTCTTCTACATCAAAAGACAAAATGCAAATGGTTTAATTAGCATAGATAAATAAATGACACTTCAGAATGAGAAAGAGTATTTGCAGGGGGCAGAGACTGCATGATCCATGTATGCAGGAGGAGCTCAAGAGATTAAAAGGGCAGAGGTGGCAGAGGAGCCAGATGGCTAGAGAAAAAGAGGCCCGTGGAAGGACGGAGGAGCTGGGGAGGTAGAGCCAGGACTACACTTGTGTGTATATGTACAGACTGTTTAGGAAACTCAGGAATGAGGTTGCTGAAGACAGAGGTGCACCTAATGCACGCAGCCACCGATTGGAGAGACAGTGCCAGATAATTTGTTTCTAGGTAACAGAATATGGCTGCAGTCCTACCTTATCTCAAGGCAGCTGACAAGCAACAGAAAAATGTCAAGGACACAAAACCACTAATAGTCTATTGAGAAAATACAAACAATGTATGGGTTAAAAACAGAACCAGTTCTGCCAACACTCTGCCAGATGCCCTCTGACATAAAGCCAGCACCTGGGAGAGTTATGGATTAGGCTGAACAGAAGACCCAGAGATTCTCAGATTGTCGCAAGGTCCAATGCCGAGGTTCGTAGAATCACCGAGAGCCGGACAACAACAACAACAACAACAACAACAACCGTGTTCTGGCAATGAGAATCTTACTCTACAATTCTAGTGTGTACAACCAAAATAAGATCGACTGCCTAGTTTCTGATCCGCAACCTTTGGGGGAGATTTGAACTTGGGGGATTGAAAGCACGACTTGGTCTCTCCTAATATAGGAAACTCTCTCAAACCAGAAAGCTGCGAGTTTAAATAATAGTGGCAGGATGCCTCCCTGCTCCCAATCACTGAGCCTAAAAACAAGTGTGAACTTAATTTCCCCGTTCAGTGGAAAGTTTTGAAAGTATTTTCAGGAGGAAAGCTGAACTTTCATCGTTCTGTACTTGATAAAAGCTTGACATTGTAACACTGCAAAGGATTCTAAAGTCTAAATTAGGCAACAATTAGATTTAACACAGAAGGTCATTTTCTGTGACTCATTTCTGCCAGGCAAGGAAATCACTTCCTGTCAATGATCAGGATGTGAGGTTTCCCTTGAGAGGAAGCAGAGTTAAGAGATTTTCTAATTACTCTAACATAATGGAAAGAAGCTACCAAAAACATGGCACAAACCAACCCGTACCATAATCAAGCAATTATGTCAATTTGCCTATCAACGTTTTTGCAAATAGCTGCTTCGCCACAATCATGAAAAAAAGAGAGATACTCTACACATGCCTGTTTGATTCTGGTGCAACTTTATAAATGTGTTTTCAAAAACTGCAGTTACTGGAAGAAAACTTACCATGCTGATTTCTTTCTCTACTTTACCTTCTACAGTATTCACTTTCAAAGGCCGCTTCTCTTGGTCCCCAGAAGCGGTGTGTCTACGCCCTCTGCTGGTAAAACAGAATTATATTCTCATCCAATAAGAGCCAATTCACATGTGGAAATGAGAGGGATGCTACCTCTTTTTTATATCTTCTGTAGTGGTCATGCATTTGGCTTGCAGTGAGATAGGCGACCTCTAAATCTTCTCTGGACAACCAAGTCATAAAAAGATGCTTTTAGGCAGGGCTTCTGAAAGACTGAAGGTCAAAGAAGAAGAGGACGGCAAAGGATGAGATGGTTAGACAGCGTTATTGAGGCGACGATCATGAAATTAAGCAAACTCCGGAACACGACGGAAGGCAGGAGGGCCTGGTGCGATGTGTTCCGTGGGGTCGCGAAGAGTTGGACTCAACTGTGCGACTGAACAACAAAAAGCTGAGAGCCACCATGGGCCCCCAGACAAACATTCCACCTGCCCCCCCATATGGCCCTGATCCAAACCAAATACCATAACAAAAAAAAAAACCACTTGGCTTGCTGTTACCATGAATTTATAGCAATAAAATAATCAGCCTGCCTCTCCATCTGTTGGTATTTATTTATTTATTCCTGTCTTTCTCTCCAATGGGGACCCAAAGTGGCTTACATCATTCTCCTCTCCTCCATTTTATCCTCACAACAGCTCTGCGAGGTAGGTTAGGCTGAGAGTGTGTGACTCGTCCAAGGTCACCCAAGCAAGCTTACATGGCAGAGTGGGGATCTGAACTTGTGTTTCCCAAATTCTAGTCCAACACTTTAAACCACTACACCACCCTGGCAAGTATAACTCATCAGGGAATGAAGCTAGGAGACTCAAACTTTGCCACCAGCTTCAGGATAATTGTGGACTTCCAGGGCCAAAATTGAAAGGCATGGGAAAATCCTGGCCCAGGGGATACAAACCACCACCACACCAAGCTATTTGCAATGGAAGCGAAGGGTCTCTGTTTGTGGCAGGCATAACTCAGAAAATAATGCTACATGTTGGAAAACTGGCCACCAAACCCAGAAATATGATAGGAGTTGCAGCGCAAAAAAATGAAAGGAACTGGAACACCCTGAAACAAGTTATCTTGAGAACATAAGAGATGCCAATGTTGGATCAGGCCAAAGGCCCATCCAGTCCACACAGTGGCCAGAAATACCAGTGCCATCAGGAGGTCCACCAGTGGGGCCAGGACATTAGAAGCCATCTTCATGATAGGCAACATGTAATTCAGCTTTTAAGAAACCTGTTACATGTTTCCAATCATCTGATCCCTAGGCCACCATGGAAGGTTGCTGGGTGATACACTATCAGACAGACCTAATTCATATTGGCAGAGTTTAGATATGCAAAGAAAGTGGAGCACTGACTGTTTAGAGGAAAAAATAAGTAGGTTTACTTAAAGAACTAAGTTTGCCAGTCCCCAGGTTGGGATGGGGGTTCCCCTGGTTTTCAGGGCTTCATTGGCAGAGTTTAGATATGCAAAGAAAGTGGAGCACTGACTGTTTAGAGGAAAAAATAAGTTTGCCAGTCCCCAGGTTGGGGTGGGGGTTCCCCTGGTTTTCAGGGCTTCTCTCCACCCCCAAACAGCCATGTCTCCATGAGACTTCCCCAACATGATGATGATGAAGAAGAAGAGATTGGATTTATACCCTGCCCTTCACTACCCGAAGGTGTCTCAGAGCGTTTTACAAACTCCTTTCCCTTCCCCTCCCCACAACAGACACCGTGTGAGGTAGGTGGGGATGAGAGAGCTCTGACAGAAACTGCTCTTTTTCAAGAACAGCTGTGCCAGAACTATGTCATCCAGCAGGTGGAAGTGGAGGAGTGGGGAATCAAACCTGGTTCTCCCAAATTAGAGACTGCGCACTTAACCACTACACCAAACCCGGAAGTAACATTATCACACCAGGGGACGTCATGCAGGAACGCTCTGTTTTTTTGTTTTGTTTTTTAGGTTTCATTGAAAATTTAACATCAGATACAAAGACAAATCAGTGACAACAAACTGCCAAATACAGATTATCACATTACAAAGTTCCAATAAAGAGAGTAAGTACTTCACAATACAATAGGTAATACCACAAAAAATTAAGCCACAAATAATTATGTCTATCAGGAGAAAGATGGTTTCATAGAGTCATAGCAAATAATCATCAATTAATTAACATAGTAAAACGTCTAACACAATTCTGATCAAAACAGTCATTGTTTGAACAATAAAAGTTAAAACAGGGCACCAGAAATTATAATAATCAAGAGAGGCAGAGTAAGGGTCTTTGTTTGAGGTTTGTATCAATATCCTTTCCATTGTGAGATAATCCTTTATGTTCCTGTACCAAATCTTAAGAATTGGGGGCAAGGTAGATTTTCAGGAGGAGGCGATTGCAGACTTCACAGTGGTGCATAATATAGAAATCAAATCTTTCTTAATTTGGGGGATTTGGGGATCATCCTACAAATTTAGCAACAGTGAGTCAAGGTGTAATGGAATAGAGAGACCTGTGAAGATAGAAATTTGGTCTCATAAGAACATAAGAACATAAGAGACGCCAATGTTGGATCAGGCCAAAGGCCCATCCAGTCCGGTGGAAAAAGGAACCAGGAGACCCACATCTTTTCCAACACATGGGTGAGTAGGATGAAGTCATATGGTGAATTTGCAATGGAGTACAGTACCAGCGAGCCATTGCTTAAAAAAACTGGATCTTACTATTAATGACCTTGGAACGGTTAATAGAGGAATTCTAAACAGAGGACCATTGGCTATTGGATATAAGAGAAAGACCTTCCTTATTCCAAGCCTTGACATAAGAGGGAAGAGAAGAACGAGAAACCGAAATTAAAAACTTTTAGACCTGTAGAACCTTTCCAGCAACAAGAAGAAAGCTCTGCAGGAGCAGGAAGTCTCCAGAAGAGCCAATCAGGAGACAGCAAGGACATAATTTGAAATTGTGGGCAGTTCGTAATCTCGCTATGCTAACTACCAGTCCTTCAGCTGTCCCCCTGTAGGGTGATGATCTTCATATCTTCTTCATAAGGCTGCACTATAGACCTTGTATATTCTAACAATTCATGAGGTTGTTATGACGATAAAATGAAGGACAGGAGAACAATGCCGATTTGGGTCCCCAATGGGGAGAAAGACTGGGTACAGTATTTGTTATAAATGTAATTTTTAATGCTATTAAAAACATTACATCATTTGTCATATAGCAAAGTAGCCTTTACGAAGGGCTATTAGATCTTCCACCGACATAATAATAATGATAACAACCCAGTGCCTGAACTGGAAGTTCTAACAGCCACATGAAAAATGACTAAAATAGCCCTGACCTGGATAGCCCAGGCTAGCCTGATCCCATCAGATCTCTGAAGCTAAGCAGGGTTGGCCCTGGCTAGTATTTGGAAGGGTGACCTCCAAGGAATACCAGGGCTGTGACGCAGAGGCGGGCAATGTCAAACCACCCCTGAAACATCTCTTGCCTTAAAAACAAGTCTAGCTCGCCACCTAGTGGTGCATAATGCTAAAAAAGCTAGAACTAATGAACACCTTCAGCTGTATGATGCTGACTTCAAGGGCCCTCCAGTTGCCTTAAACTCCTCGAATTTCCCCCCCCCAAGTCCCCCACTGTTGGCAGCCCTGCTTTTAGGGCTTTTGTCTTATCTTGCTGGAATAGCAACAATTTTAGAGGTAGTGGGTCATATCTCATATAAATACCTTCTTTATGATGCCCCGAAGAATGGAGAAGTTCCTGAATTAAGTAAGATCCAGGGATGAAACTGCAATACCCTCATAGTTCCAGGTTATAGAATATCCAGTGGAGGGAAGGAATAAACTAAAATCCCACATTCTCAAAAAAGTTTTTCAATGTGTAGGGGACCTCAAAGTGGAAATCAGCATTTCCCTGGGCATGTAAGAACTAAGCACTGAGGCAACCCTTCCTGCCTCCCTCTCATGATCTACCTACGTTCACACAATCAGTATTGCTGTCAGATGGCCATCTAACCTCTGTTTGAAAACCCCCAAAGGAGAGTCCTATCACCTCCAGATGAAGCCTGTTCCACTGAGGAACCACTCTGTCAGGAAGTTCTTCCTAATGTTTAGCAAAAAACTCTTTTGATTTAATTTCAACCCATTGGTTCTGATCTGACCTTCTGGGGCAACAGAAAACAACTCCATAACATCCTCTATATGACAGCCCTTCAAGTACTTAAAGAAGGTTATCATATCACCTCTCAGTCATGTCCTCTCCAGGCTAAACATACCCAGCTTACTCAGTGAAACAGGCCTCCTCAGGAGGTGGTGGGCTCTCCTTTTTTGGAGGTTTTTAAGTTGAGGCTAGATGGCCATCTAACAACAATGCTGATTCTGTGAACTTAGGCAGATCATGAGTGGGAGGACAGGAAGGGATGAGTCAGTGCTGGGCTCTCATGGCCCTTTCTTACATGTCCAAGATAATGCTGATCACACTTTGGGGTCAGGAAGGAATTTTCTTCCAGGCCAGATTGGCCAGGGATCCTGAAGGGTTTGGGTTGGGGTTTTGTTTTTTGGCCTTCCTGTGGGCATAGAGCAGGGGTCACAGGGGGAGTGGGGGGGTAGATGTGGATTTCCTGTGTTGTGCAGGGGGTTGAACTAGATGACCAGCTCTATGTTTCTTTCATTTTAAAACATTCTCAAGGTTGAAAAATGTAAGGTGTTACTATGAAATGCAGTTTGCACGAGATGTGATCTAGAAGCTGCATCTCTGGTACATGTGTCTTGACTGACAAAGATCTACCTCTTTCATTCATACGGTAATGCTTAGGCTTGCCAAGTCCGCCCGGGGGGGCGGGGAAACCCCCGTCCCAGAGGCCCGTTCCCCACCGCCGGCGGATCGGGCCCCAGGGGGAACCCCACCCCCAAAGTACGCGACATGCACGTCACCCAGAAGTGACGCGACCACACCGGGCACGCTGGGGGCGGGGCCACGGTCATCCGAGGGAAAACTCTATGGTGTCCCCCGCTCCAGCGCCAATCCAACTTGGCAACCCTATTAACAAGTGATTCAGCTTTATTAGAACAAGACAGGAACAAACACACACATGAGAGTAACAGGCTCTCTTTTAAACTAACCAGGCTTGTATAGCCACGCCCACTGGTGAGTTAAGAAACAATCAAAATATCAACATAAGGACCAATGAACTCGATTCCCTCCAGAACCTCTCTATGGTTCTGATTGGTCTACTGCGCAGAGTATCCAATCAGAATGTGCTGTTTACAATACCAGCCTTAGATGGCTGAACGTACGAAGCTCAGGCATGTAGGCACGATACATAACAACTACGTAAGATATTTCTGAACCTTTCGAAAATTGAAATAAGAGCAAAGTTTTTTTTACAGCCCAAAATCGCATTTGCCCTTTTAGCAACCACATCAAACTGCTGACTCATGTTCAGTGTTTAGTCTACTAAGACCCCTAGATCCTTTTCATGCATACTACTGCCAAGACAAGTCTCCCCCAACCTATAATTATGCATTTGATTTTTCCTACCTAAATGCAGAACTTTACATTTATCCCCATTGAAATTAATTTTATTCGTTTTAGCCCAGTTTTGCAGCCTGTCAAGATCATCCTGTATCCTGACTCTGTCTTCTACCATATTTGCTACCCCTCTCAATTTAGTATCATCTGCAAATTTAATAAGGGTATAAATGAAGTAAATAAATTTAATAAATTTATTTATTTACTTCATTTATACCCTGCCTTTCTTCCCAATGGGGACCCAAAGGGGCTTACATCATTCTCCTCTCCTCTACTTTATCTTCACAAAAACCCTGTGAGGTAGGTTAGGCTGAGAGCGTGTGACTGGCCCAAGTTCACCCAGCAAGATTCCATGGCATGAGTGGGGATTCTGGGTTTCCCAGATCCAGGACCAACACTTTAACCACCACCCCAGGCTGGCTTTCTAATTTTTGAAACTGTTAAACAGATTCACTGCAAATTAAAAAGAATCCGTACTGCCCAGCATGAGTTGCCTAATGAATCAAACTCAGTGGGAGACCCTCCTTTCTGAAGCTCATTACATACGTAGACTGTACATCTCCAGAAACATCATTATTCAGAAGTATTTCAGTGATGTGAATCCATCCCACCCACCACCCACACACAATTGTTGCACAGGTAGGAAAATAAAATAATCACAAGTGCCAACTATATTATGCTGACAACTCCTATCACAATCCAGACCCACCTTAGCAAAGTCTATGATTCAGGAAGACATTGGTTCAGCTCTAGGGTATGTCATGAAGATACTTAAGCATTTTCCTATCTGTAATAGGGGACTCATAAAACTGGCCAACCTGACAGGAGGGGTTAAAGGACTGCTGAGGTAATTTGTGAAGTGTTTTGAGTACTGTACAGTGTTATATAAATACTGAGTATCATTATTATCTATTATCACATAAGTAGTACAATTAAAACCAGCAATTAGGCTCAAACGGTTACGTTGCATTATTCTGTAATAAAATCGTTTCCACCACACAGATGATGCGCCTCAGAAGACCAGAGTTTGCTTATGTGTTTATTTGGAAGCATCTGTTCAGTACTCTCTCTTGCCTAGTATTGCCCATTATTTTCTTTGGGTTCTTTTTAAAACAAAAATTCTATGCTTCCTTTGATGCCTGTTACTATAATTACATGTTGTACTGATAAATTACAGTTGCTGTTAATCTGTGTCAGTTATGCAGTCTAATCACTGTGGACAAAACAATTCACGGCTCTAACACAATATTGCCATGTAGCCAGATAAGCAAGTAGACTGGGAAGCCAGCCATTTGTACCGAGATTTGGCAGCCAGTGACCTGCTAGAAGCTGTGAAATCTCAGCTGAATCCCAAAGGGCAGCAGCTAGTCTCTTACCCAAGAAACACAAATTTGGTAGGAGGCAGGCTCCCAAATCACTGCTATTATCTCACACCCAGTTGCCAAGCATTTCGTTTGCATGAAAGGGTTCCTCTTACAAAATTCGTACAAAAGGACATCTGCTGTAAACATGAACTGCAGCATTTGCTCTTCTTCATGTCCAATCAAAAAGGGAAATGTAAAGCCAGTATGAGGCAGCCTTTGGCTCTGTTCACACATGCAAGTTCACATCTTGCTGAATGTTACATGGAATAATGGGTCACACCCTTGAAAGACCCCGGACAGAGTTGTCCTGTTGCCTGACTTCATCCCCCTCCAACTGAAGTCTTTAGTAGAAGCAGTCCATCCATTCAGATGAGGAAAGAAAGTCCCAAAGGTCCAGATATTTAGGGTCAATGGAATTTATTTATGTACATTATTTATAGTCCGCCTTTCTCACTGGGACTCAAGGTGGATTACACGTGAGTGAGTCAATACAATACAATCAATAAACAATGAAAGAGAATTGGTTGTAAAACCAACCAGAAGTCTAAAAGGCAGAACTGCAACAAAGCATAAGTGTTAACATGAGGCCTTAAATGCTGCAAAATTACATAATAAGATCCAGTTTACTTCAAACTATAGACAGTAGTATAGATTACAGTCCCTAATCTTTTATCCAAGTAACTTTGTGAATCATTTAGTGCAGTGCAACCCTATTGCCTGTGTAGAAAAGCCCTCTTGTACAGTTCAGTTTTGCATAGTTTGCGGAAAGTCGTGAGAGTGGGAGCCTTCCTGGCCTCCTCAGGCAGGCCATCCCGCAAGGTGGGGGGGGCACCACAGAGAAGGTACGTGTATGGGCAGTTGTGGATTTTGCCCATTTCCAAGTTGGCACCTGCAGACAGCCCTGCTTGGATGAGTGAAGTTGTCATGGAAGTGCACGGGACAAAGATGGTCTCACAGATATGAGGGTCCAAGGCCATGAAGGGCTGTGCATGTGATAGCCAGGGCTTTTTTTTTCTGGGGGGAATGCACCAGAATGGAGTTCCAGAACTTCTTCGACAGATGTTCTCCAAGCAGCAGAGATAAGTTCCCCTGGAGAAAATGGCTGCTTTGGAGGATGGACTCTATGGTGTTGTACCGAAGTCCCACCCATTCTCAAATCCTGCCCTCCACCCCCTAAATCTCCAGGTATTTTGGCAGCCAGACCTGAAAACTCTTGTTGGCAACCCTAATTATGATTGTGTGTTTGCGGGAAGGGATTTCTGTATTCTTTCAGTTCCAGTAAATCACAAGACATTAGTATTCTGGTTCAGAATGTTTTTAAACACATGAACTGTGAATCCAGCCTTTCAACTGTGGAATGCCATTAACTGCAGCAAGAAAGCTCTGGTGTAAAATCATGCTGTAAATGTGCTGCACTGTGTCAGATTACTTAGCGGTTCACCAGATTAAATTCTGCTTTAATGTTCTGAGAAGTTAAACAGATAGAAAGAGCAAAGGAGAGAAAGCACCAAGCTTAGCATTCTTGACAGAGACTCAGTCTCTTCTCCTTTCGTGCAAGTATTCCCATTCCACCAAAGCAATTCAAAAAATCTAAGTTGGAGGCCCACAAGAATTTGCAGGGAGAGGGTTGGAAAATCCTCTCCCATCCAAATCACCCCTTTCAGGAAATGATAACTCCTGAGGATGGCAGGTAACCTAGTTTCCACATTTCCCCTGCCCTACCTTTAAGTGATTCTTAATCTCTCTCAGCATACGAAGTCCAAGGAGCATGTCCGGTCCTCATCAGGCAGTTTGTGGTCTACTTGTGTGTTTATCTCATTTTTCTGATTACATACTAAGTTTTTCCTGCAAACCTAAGAAATTCCACAAATACTCAGAAAACCAGAGTTACCAACTCTGGATTGGAAAATCCCTGGAGATTTGGGGTGGAGTATATGAAAGCCAAGGTCTGGAAGGGGAGGGACCTCAGCAGGGTATAATGTCATAGATTCCACCCTCCAAGTAGTTAGTTATTTTCTCCAGGGGAGCTTTGTAGGCCAGAGCAGTGTTCCCTCTGGGCTGAGTTACTGTGAGCTAGCTCACAGTTTTTTAGCCTCCGGCTCACACATTTTTGTCCTAGCTCAGGAAGGATGGCTCCAGAGCAAACTGATTTATGCAGTCGCCAAATTGCTCGCTCACAGCATTAATGCCAGTAGCTCACAAAGTAGAATTTTTGCTCACAAGACTCCACAGATTAGAGGGAGCATTGGTCTGGAGATCAGTTGTAATTCTAGGAGATCGTTGGGAACTCTAGCAAAAACTCAAGTCTTGGATGTCCCTTTCCCCCCTTCACATCTAGCTTTGGGGATAGATGCATAGCTTCCTGCTCCCCTGGTACTGAGCATCAGCAGTCTAGCATGGTCATGAAATTGTCATAACTAGCATTGGAGCAAGGAGAGCACAAGATGGATATTTTTACCTTAGGTAAACCCATCAAGCTTTTCCCAAATCATTGCTTATCCCCTCACAAAACCCATCAAGTTATTGTTTGGGGGGCAAATATGTATGCCTGTCCCAGGCAGCATTTTGCTCTATATCTGGACTACACAGCTGCCTCTGTGTGTGTGTGTGTGTTCTGGGACCCGTACATACACCCACATTTGTGTGTGGGCCTTTTCTTCTCTGTGAAATGCTGGTCATTTCACTGCTGCCTCTATGGACCTCCTTCAAGACTGGTAATTGTATAGCCTTCCCCTAAATTACTTTCTCCCTCTCCTCCCTAATTTCTTCTTAGTTAGCCTTGTGTGTGATTTCAATGTGTTTGTGTGTGATTTGCCCATTTATTCTTATTTTGATAAAAACCCTTTCCAGTTGAACATCTGACTGGTTTATTTCAAAAGTTCTGTAAGGGAATGGTCCCTGTATACATAGGTAGAGAATTCCAATTACCCCCTCTCACTCTGTCTCCTTAAAGCTAATTCCCCCAACCAGTGTTCCCTCTAAGCTGAGTTAGTGTGAGCCAGCTCACAGTTTTTTAGCCTCCAGCTCACACATTTTTGTCTTCGCTCAGGAAGGATGGCTCCAGAGCAAACTAATTGATGCAGTAGCCAAATTGCTTGCTCACAGCTTTAATGCCAGTAGCTCACAAAGTAGAATTTTTGCTCACAAGACTCCACAGCTTAGAGGGAACATTGCCCCCAACCAAATAGGAGACTGCCTCTTTGGGTAACAATGTGGCTGGTTATCCCTAGCCACTTGCTTTCAGTAATAAGAGTAGAAACCAAACCCAAGTAATAGCATTTACATCTTCATTGATATATGTTTTGTAGTTGGTCAGCAGCTTCCAGGCAACTGGACAACAATTAAACTCCTGTTTTAAAAGAAAGCCAAAGCACTCCTTTCAGGTATGCAAATGTACCACAGAAAGAGGTCTGCGCAAGACGTTCCATTATCAGTCGGGGACACACAAAATAAACTCAGTGGAAATGTGAAGGCTTGAAGGTAGATTTTAAACTGTTTTAGAAAGATCCCACTTTGAGCAAGCTGTCTACACAATATAATCTTCCTACCTGTAAAGAAGATGTGTAAACAGTCACATGTGATGATCGTATGTGGGATTCGCGATGCATGTAAGTACCATGGGATGCTGTGACTGGCTGAGTAAATATGTTGGAGAAATCCCATGTCACATTTGGTAGCCTACAGGGCCATCACTTATAATGTCCCGTAAGGGAATATTTCAAGCATAATAATTTTGTAATGTGGTCTTTACTGGAGAAGCATTTTTAATCCAATTATATGAGGCACACTTTGTCATGACAAATGCTACATCTGTGCAGGTGCCTATGTACTTGTAGAGCTATACAAATTATTCCTAGCTGCCCCACTCCTTTTCTTTTAATTGCTGAAGCGGTAATCAAGATCACTGGAGTATTCTCATGGTTTCAGCTATTCCTATACCAAAAAGGAGACCCGTTCGAGTCTCAGTTTTAGGTGCTTCACTCTTGTTTTGTTATTCCCCCAACGTCCTGTTTAAAATGCTACCACCAGCTATTCAATTTTTGTCTTAGCGATACCATGACAACCACCACATGACCGACTGCAAACACACCACTCTTTGCCAGAGCTTCGCTCAAGAAGGTTCCAGCTGATGATGACTCACTCTCTGCAAAGTAGTCCTGATTTAGAGATGTTTTATATTGATTAAGATGCATCGAGCCTACCACCCCATTTTACCATGTGGCAGCAAATACCTTCAGCAAAAGTGGGACAAAGCTGTCTATGAGGAGCACAGGAAAAAGGTAAGCATGACTCTGAGAAAGGCAGAGGCATCCTACAGAAAGGCCAAAGTTACTGAAGTGAAGCATTCTTGTATCTCTTCCTATGAAATCTGAACAATGAGCCATTTATTTCTTTATTTCTTAAAGATCTGCTTCCTCCCATAACCACATTTGAAACTGAAGTGCACTACCTTGCCTAGAATTTAGATACTGAAAAAGGGAAAAATTGCCCCGCTTCAAAATCCTTCTGTATAAAAATGCAGTTTCCCACTTGTTCTCTAGGCCATTTCTTTCCCACAATACCTTTTTTCCCTGACATGAAGATTAATTTCTGAGGAGAAAGGACGGTGACTGTATGGGTGTTTTTCTGTCATAGGTATATGGACTGCCTCATCTATGTACACGTGAGAGGGGAAAAACAGTCATCAACCTATTATGTTTTCCTGATGCAAACATTAATCAGTATTGGGGAAAAGTGCACTTAAACTGATATTCAGATGACTCTTCCAGCTATCTGGACCTGTGCAGCACTTTTCTAACTTTCCAATTCACTGTAAATTGAACGTGTTAGTTTTAAAATAGTAGATGGCACTTAAGGTGAATATTAATTCACCGATTTGGCACTTTCCGTTAACTCATTGTAGTTAAGAAAAAATATAACACTTATACCCTGAGGAGGGGAGGAACTTCACTAGGGTATAATGCCATAGACTGCACCTTCCAAAGCAGGTTTTTATTCGAAAATAATCCTTTTGAAGTAAATACAATTTATGACACTTCTCAAACCGTAAGAGCCATTTCCCCGGCTAATCTTCCTGCATTCGTATTTCATCTTTGTACCGTCTTATGGGGGTCATGAAACCAATCAGGAAAGACTGGGGAAAGGTCTTGCACGCAGGCAAAAGGGAATATCTTTCTAAGGCCATTAACTTCAGTGGGCTTTGAACACTGTAACTCTGTTTAGGATTGCACTAAAACTGGTGTAATAAACAGAGTGCCCCTCTCAGAATGCACTCGCGCGTGCACATGCATGTGTGTGTGTGTGTGTGTGAGAGAGAGAGAGAGAGTTGGGGAATGAGCTAGGGTTACCTAACAAAAAATTCACAACACCCAATTAAACCTCAGTTCCAAAGATTAGGAGGAAGATATTGAAATTAAAGAATTATAAAACTAATACAAATTTGAAGTATAGATGTTGGGTTGTGTTTAGTGGAAGAATTCTGTGTGCGCTGCTGAAGCATTGACCAGCACAGGACATTATGCAAATAATTATTTGGATCAACGGGTAACCCAGTATATCTAGCACTATTGCTTGTGCAAGCAGAACTGGGCTAAGTATGAAATTAAAACAGAAATTGAGTGACACCTTTAAGACTAAGTTTATTCCTGTATCAGCTTTAGTGAGTCAGACTACACATCTTCAAATGCATATGAAATGGATATTTTAGACAGGGTGCGTTCAGACGGACAGCTAATCCCACCATTATGCCGGCTCAAATTTGATCCCAATCTTTTAAATCCATCCTCGCTTGACCACACATCCCCCGTGTCATGGGCTGGAGTGCAGGCAGGGCGAGAGACGGATAGTCTGGGTTCAGTCCAAGGTTGAAAGCTGAGAGAGCAGGAAACCAAAACACCAAGTCCAAAGCATAAACCGTAAGTGTAGTCATTAAGCCAGAGTCCAGGGGGTCAGGAGCCAAAACACCAGAGTCCAGAGCACGAACCAAGAGCGTTGTCATCAGAGCCGGGGTCAAGGAGCCAAGAGTTCAAAGCAGGAAGCAGGAACACGGGTGAGGTGGGTGCAGAGCGTCATCAAGCTGACTAGCTGCTGGCACAAGGGATCAACAGAGAGGGAGGTGCTAAATAGCCCTCTGGGGCTGTTGTCAATTAGCGGCCAACGTGTGTTTCCTGGCTCCTGTTAGAACTCAGGGCTGAGGAACTGCCTGCTGTGCAGGCTGCCTCTCGCCGTCTGTATGCCAAATCCCGCCGGCGCTGATCTCGCAACCAGACCACCGGTGGGGGTGAATCAGGGGGCTGTTTAATGTGTGTTGTTCCGCCTCAGCTGTTACCGGAATAGCCTCTGTCGCTTCATTGGGGCCAGGTGTAGATTCTGCCAGAATTGGGAGCTCATCCTCAGCAGCACTCAGAACTTCTGCTGGGGCCGGGAGCTCATCCTCGGCAGTACTCATGACACCCCAGGGGAATCGCCTTACTGCATGCTGCTTCCGCTGTGGATTGTTTACACAGTATCCACTAAATGAGGCACATGCGGGGTAGCTTTTTTAAAAAACAAAAGTTTGCACACGCGCATAGGCATGATATTGCATCCTTGGTTATTCGTGCATGCGCAGAATCAAGATTTTTTAAAAAATAGCCATTTTTTTAATATATTTTTTTAAGCGCCTGAGCCAGGCAGGCCAATAAAGAGGGCCTCACTCTCCTCCTGCTAGGCTGTAGAATGATTGGCCACTGACAGAGTGGAAGGGGTGAGATTTGGTTCCAGGTGGCCTGTTGACAGATGCCATAACATTTGTCCACTACGAAAGGGCCCTTGCTCGATGATAAAAACAGCATGTGAGATTTTGAACATCACTAATCTTCTTTTCAATAAAGAGAAATTAAGTTGAGACAACAGTATCTCAGTGAAAGTCTTACTGTTCAGCCATTTGATACAAAGGAGATTATTTTGACATGGCATTATACTGGTCTTCTTGGAGTAATTCCCAAGAAATACCTTCCTGAGGTGCTGCTCGTTGAGGTGTGGGGGTGCAGGTGATACAAAGACGACACGAGACAAACAGCTTCTGCAGAAAGCTGACTGAATGAAGGCAGGAACGAATGAATCTCCTCCTCTCACGCACCAGCTGTATTTATAGAATCCTAGATGAGAGGGGGGAGTTGTGACAGAAACAATCCTGTTGTAAATCATTTAGCTGCGAGTTCCTGTGTAAGGGACTGGAGCTGAGGTATGAGTAACAAATGGCTAAATATGTTTACATTGCACGCATCACTGGATCCAACTCATGGCTTTAACTGCAGACTATGCACACACCTATTTGGGGATTTCCCACTGGATTCACTGGGATTTACTTCCAAGAAAACATATAGTCTACCAGGCTGAATGGCTGTTTTCACAAACACACTGAATCATACACACCCCCAGGCAAATAACAGCCATTTTGTGGTAACTGTAATGAAAGATGAAGATAGAATATAGTATTAGACAAGGATTTAAGAAATGTATTTATTTATTACATTTATTCCACCTTTCTTTAAAAGAAAGCAAGCCTAAGACCACTTGTAAAGAAAGATTGAATACGTTGGGTGAAAGTAGGCCTATAGAAGAGGGATTGCTGTCTCCTTCTCCCTCTTTTGCCCTGCAGACGGGCAAAGTGCTGGTGAAGAAGGGCAGATAGCGCCTGAGCCAGGCAGGCCAATGAAGAGGGCCTCACTCTCCTCCTGCTAGGCTGTAGAATGATTGGCCACTGACAGAGTGGAAGGGGTGAGATTTGGTTCCAGGTGGCCTGTTGACAGATGCCATAACATTTGTCCACTACGAAAGGGCCCTTGCTCGATGATAAAAACAGCATGTGAGATTTTGAACATCACTAATCTTCTTTTCAATAAAGAGAAATTAAGTTGAGACAACAGTATCTCAGTGAAAGTCTTACTGTTCAGCCATTTGATACAAAGGAGATTATTTTGACATGGCATTATACTGGTCTTCTTGGAGTAATTCCCAAGAAATACCTTCCTGAGGTGCTGCTCGTTGAGGTGTGGGGGTGCAGGTGATACAAAGACGACACGAGACAAACAGCTTCTGCAGAAAGCTGACTGAATGAAGGCAGGAACGAATGAATCTCCTCCTCTCACGCACCAGCTGTATTTATAGAAAAAACTTTTCCTCCTCCCCTCCTTTCTTTTATACATTACATCATCCTAGGCATCAGACATGAACTAAGGAATGTGTGTATTTGTGTGTGTGTGTGTGGTCACGTTCTCTCAGGCAAGCTCTCTGTTATCTTTGCCACCCCCACTCTCTCAAGGTTACTGACTGCGTAGTGAGCATTAACCAGAGTCCATCTCGCCCTCTCATGACGTATAAGGATTCCAGTTCCCAATTTCCAGCCAGGAGAACCCTGCACTGCCCTACACCTTCCCACACCAAAACTGCTTTACATTACTCCTTATGGTGACTTTACCGGGTGCTAAGCAATAAGCAAAATGACCCCCTCATGGATCACTGCCTTGTCGTGGCGAGGGGGTTTGCGTGGTTCGATGAGGCTGTGGGCTATGCCGTGGAGGGCCACCCAAGACAGACAGGCCACAGCAGAGAACTCAGACCAAGTGTGATCCACTGGAGAAGGAAATGGCAACCCACTCCAGTATCCTTGCCAAGAAAACCCCTGCTCCTTGGGAGGAAAGCGATGGCGAACGTAAACAGCATGATAAAAAGTAGAGACATCACCCTGCCAACAAAAGTCCACATGGTCAAAGCAATGGTATTCCCAGTAGTCATGCATGGCTGCGAGAGTTGGACTACAAGGAAGGCCGAGCGCTGAAGAATAGATTCTTTTGAACTATGGTGCTGGAGAAGACTCTTGAGAGTCCCTTGGACTGCAGGAAGATCAAATCAGTCAATCCTAAAAGAAATCAACCCTGACTGTTCCCTGGAAGGCCAGATAATGAAACTGAAGCTCAAATACTTTGGCCACCAAATGAGAAGAGAGCACTCACTGGAGAAGACCCTGATGCTGGGAAAGATTGAAGGTCAAACAAGACAGGGACGGCAAAGGATGAGATGGTTAGACAGTGTCATAGATGCAACGAACATGAAATTGAGCAAACTTCAGAGGACAGCAGAAGACCGGAAGGCCTGGCGTGATCTTGTCCATGGGGTCGCGAAGAGTCGGACTCGACTGTGCGACTGAACAACAACAAGCAATATGGGAGCAAGACTTTTACGGGTGGATGAGGGGCTTTTATCCTAATAACCCCCAACTCCTCCCAAGGTTGTTTACAGAAACATAGAGGAAAAACCTTTTTTGTGTGGTCAGCTGCTGCATTCTAGTTGGTACTTACTCCTATTTCATGTAAAGGCAGTTCTCTTTATTGCAGCTACAGGTAATATAAACTCACATGGCAACTGTCACTTTCATTTTATTGTGTTCATGTTCTGCTCCTATTTATACCTGTCAGGATAAATGACTACAAATAGGCACAGCGCACCTGAAGAGGCCACGCACAAATATTTATTCATAGAGTGTCCCTTTACTGATGATGTAGGAGCTGTGTTCAACTTGTTAGCTACACAAACAGAAATAACCCTCAAACACAACTCTAATTTTGTCCCAGTGAGTCTCAAGGTGTGTGTAAAGGAGGGGGAGAATCAGAATAGAAGAGGGAAGGGCAGAGGAGGGATGGGAAATGGAAGAAACAGGCACATGGGTATGACAGAGTGACATGATAAAGGAAACAGTCTTAGGATGGGAAGAAAAGGTTAGAATCAGATCTAATTCCCAGCGGGAACTTATTAGCATAACAGGCCACACCCAACAGCAGAAACTCATTAGCATATTAGGCCACACCCCCATGCCTTCCCTTGGCGAGCCCGGGCAAGCAAGCCAGCCCTTGAAGGGAAGGGAAGGCAGTTTAAACTGCCTTCCCTTAGCTTGCCCAGGTGCCCCGCAGCAGCAGGGAGCCCAAGCAAGCCAGCCCTTGGAGGGAAGGGAAAGCAGTTTAAACTGCCTTCCCTTAGCTTGCCCAGGTGCCCCGCAGCAGCAGGGAGCCCAAGCAAGCCAGCCCTTGGACAGGTCGGGGAAGGCACGGGGAGGCATTTAAATGCCTCCCCGATCCTTCCAGGACCCCCTGACCTGCCTGCCTCGGAGTTGCTGGGGGGATCACTCTCCAGGTCTTCCCTCTGTAGCCATACACGTAGAGGTTTTGGCTGTAGTGGGCGTGGCCAACTCTGAAGCCAGCCAGAACTCCATTCTTGTGCATCCTGCCCCAAAATAGCCCTGGCTGTACACCCTGTGTTCCACACAACCTGTTGGACAATGTCTGCTTTTGCTAACCTTTGCCTAGCCAAAGTACCTTCTGAAGAACATTTACTACTGAATACTTTGCATCCATAGGACCGATTTTAGATTAATGACTGTATGTACGTGGGAGTAGGAGTAAAAGACTGTCATTTTATCTTTTTGTATAACATGTTAACAGAGGTTCCTGTGAACTGATTCATCCAGGATCCAATGCATTAGACTGAATGACAGTGCTGGATATATATATTTCAGATTCACTAGAAAATCCTGCCTCATAGAATATATTCACAACATCATATTAGTGAGGCAGGATTTTCTAGTGAATCTGAAATTAAAGATATTCTATTTTGTGGTCAAGAATCTGTTCTTGCATCCAGCCTTATATATATATTATCATTACTATTATCTGCAAAACCATGTCAATCTGAATACATGAACAAAAGCGCACGTAACGTATTTATTTTATGTTGTCCTTTAGAACTGCTATAAGTTGGCCTTGCATGTGTTGGGTGCCTGTGTGGGTGGTGAGCATATTTTGGCTTGCCCATGGACCCAGATGGACCCTATGCGGCTTCAGATGGCTCTTCAGGATCCAATGCCCCCTGGCGGCTCATTATATGAACTAGTAGAGGATTGGCGCAGCCAACTCTCTGCAGCCATCGAAGAGATCACTCCCCGTTGCCCTCTGTGCCTTCGTTCTAGGCTCACTCCATGGTATACCCAGGAGTTGTAGCTGATGAAGCAAAGGCTCACATGGCTAGAGAGACAGTGGTGACATGCTCGTGACGAAGCTACAACAGCATCCTATAGGACATTTATGAGATCCTATGAGATGGCAGTCAAAGCTCCGAAGAGTATTATGCAGCTACGATTGCGTCTGCAAGCTCATGCCCAGGCCAATTGTTTAGAATGATTCGGTCTGTTACTACTCTGCCACAGGGCAGACCAAATGCTTAGGGAACTGGACATCGGCTGTGAGGCCTTTGCGAGCTACTTCATAGATAAAGTCTTGTAGCTCTGCCAAGGCAGGAGAAGACCCTGATGCTGGGAAAGATTGAAGGTCAAAGAAGACGTGGATGGCAAAGGATGAGATGGTTAGACAGTGTCATAGATGCAACAAACATGAAGTTGAGCAAACTTCAGAGGACGGCGGAAGACCGGAAGGCCTGGCATGATCTGGTCCATGGGGTCGCGAAGAGTCGGACTCGACTGTGCGACTGAACAACAACAAGCTCTGCCATGACCTCCCTGTCACGTTTGAAACAGTGAATGAACTCAAGGCTCCATGCACGTCTTCTGGTCAGGTTGTGGATCATTTCAGTCCACTCAGCCTCAAGGTGCTGGTTCTTACTGTTAGCCAGATTGCCTTAAATTGCTATTTAATATGCGGAGTTATGAGCTTAAAACAGGCAATAGGCAAATACGGGGGCAAGCATCTATGTATACAGGGGTGCAGAATTCTCCAGACCCGCCAAATAGACGCTGAGACTGTCGTCAGTATAAATTGATTTTGTTTACTAATTGTATTTCAGGCATACAATAACACTTACACACACAATTACACAGTATCTACGAAACATAGATAGAATACAAAGGACACATTCGCATTAGCAGGAGATTTCGATGATGGGTGATACTCTACCTGTCCTGTAGTCAGAAGGAGCAAGTCTCAGGAAAATGAGAGGGTTATGGGATACTGGGGGAAGGGTCCGTGTCCTGAACCAGCAGGCTCACGGTAAGACTCTGGCTGCACAACCAAGAGTCCGACACTTCAGGTATGTAGGGGTTGGGTGGGGGAGCAGAGAGAGAGAGAGCTGGTGCTGCGTAGCTCTTTTATAGGGAGGTTGAGGAGTGGGCTGGAGGTTGGCTACCTGCCTTGGCAGCCTCCTAGTAGTCCGTCCCAAAAAATATGTTGACTGGTGCTGGGGTCTAAGGTTCATAGGGCTGGTCAATGTTGAATCTAATTTACTAATATTGAACAATGTGAAAAACAAGAACTCTACAAGTATATTGTTTTACAAACTCTTTTAATACTAATATTAAGGTTAACATAAAGGGGGTCTCCCACTCTTGGGTTTTTAGTTAGTGTGGGTTTCTTTCCTTTATCCATAGTTGTAGTTCCCCCTTCCTATATTTTTTCTTTGTAGTTTGTAGTCTTATTGAAAAAATAAAAATACCCCTCTGGGGTTTTTTAAAAAATGTTGAATCTAATGGGAAACTAAGTTAAACAATGGCATCCTGATGGGATTATGTCCTTTGCTGGCCAGAGGCATTTTTCTCTTGTTGCCTTGAGTCTGCGGTTTCGACTAGGTGACATATTAGGTGGGGACAAACGTGTTGCTTACGTGCACAGGAAGGGGATCCGTCACGGAGTCTGGGTCCCCTTCTTGCCTGGCATGGCAGCAGCCTGGCTTTTCAATGCTGTGTGCATGTGTGGCTAGGAAGCTGGTTCATCTCACTGCAAGTAATAGGGATGGTGACAAACAGGGCCCATGGACACATTGTTTCATAAGAAGGCTTCCTTCTTCTGGTCATGTGTCTGTAGCTGGCATCTTTTGGAGTCACCTTATAGTTCAGTCCCTTTTGCACGCAACTAGTACAGGTCAGGTTTTTCATAACGTATGAGTTCATAAAAACACAGTAGGGGCCTTGTAGGGCAACATTACCTTTAAAGCCCTTTATGGTCAGGAACCTACATACCTGAGGGACCACCTTTCTCCATAAGTTCCCCAGAGAGCACTGCGATCAGGGTCCCAACATCAATTGGCCCTCCCTGGACCCAAGGATGCCAGGCTGGCTATAAGCAGGGCCAGGGCTTTCTCGGTGGCGGCTCCTCTCTGCTGGAATGAGCTCCCAGAAGAGATCAGGGCCCTGCGGGACCTCATGCAATACTGCAGGGCCTGCAAGATGGAGCTCTTCCACCAGGCTTTCAATTAGGAGCCACCTCCAACAGAGAACCCTGTTCCCTGAAGCCACCAGAACAGCCTGTGCCGGCTGCACAAAAGTTAGATCCAGGGCTATTTTGGGGCAGGAACGCACAGGGACGGAGTTCCAGCTGGCTTCAGAGTTGGCCACACCCGCTACAGCCAAAACCTCTGCGCATGCGTGGCTACGGGGGAAAGGCCTAGAGAGCAACCCCCCCACCAGTGACTCCAAGGCGGGCAGGCCAGGGGGGGGCTGGAAGGATCGGGGAGGCATTTAAATGCCTCCCCGTGCCTTCCCCGGCCTGTCCAAGGGCCGGCTTGCCCGGGTGCCCCACAGCCACAGGGCGCCCGGACAAGCCAAGGGAAGGCATGGGGTGTGGCCTAATATGCTAATAGGCTGTGCTGTCAGGGGCGTGGCCTAATGTGCTAATGAGTTCCTGCTGGGCTTTTTCTACAAAAAAAGCCCTGGTAGATCTATGGGCTGATCACTAGGATGGAATACTGAAGGTCAACTGCCATCATTTAATAACCTATCAGTGTCATTAATGTTAGCACCTTTTAATGTTGGAAAGTTTTGTATGATTTTAGGACTGTTTAAATTGCTTACTCATGTGTTTTTTTAATTCGTTTATGTAAGCCGCCCTGAGCCTGCCTCGGCTGGGAGGGTGGGGTATAAATCTGATAATAAATAAACAAAATATAACGAAAACTCTCTAAATAATACTGTGACTTAGCCCAACAAATAGCACAATAGTATGAGCCAAACTAGACATTATATGTGAGATGAGTCAGGACTTGAGTCCCTGATTCAGCTTGCTATCATATGACAGTCCTGGGGGGCACGGGGGACATGCAAGGCGACATGTGAAACTAGAGAAATGGGCAAACAGCCCCCCCCCAGCCATTTACACTAGTGGAAACAGTGTGGGAGAGAAGCCTGAAGCCCCGCCTCCCTCCTCACAGCATTCAAGAACCGAATGGAGTGCTTTTAAGGTAACCCCCCCCACACACACACTTCTTCTGCATGATAGCGAGCCAGGTTGGGTACTGTGTTGGTCTGAGTTTCATCAAAGCAGGTGACACACACATAGGGCTGCCCACAGCCCTGACTTAGATAGCCCAGGCAAGCCCGATCTTGTCAGATCTCAGAAGCTAAGCAGGGTCAACTCTGGCAAGTACTTGGATGGGAGGCCTCCTTGGAATACTAGATGGGGGCAGGCTTTTTTCAGCCACCTCTCTGAATATCCTCCAGGCCCCCAGTAGGGGTCAGTCACCAGAGGCCGCCCATGACTTCCAGGTGCACACACACTCACCTGCACACACGCACATGTACATATGAAACACACACACACACACAAATAGGGCTGCCCACCTCCAAGTGGGGCCAGGAGTTATCCTGGAATTAAAGCTGATCTCCAGATGACAGTGACCGGTCTTCCTGAAGAAAACAGCTGCTTTGGAGGGTGAACTGTATGGCATTATACCCCACGGAAGTCCGTCCCCTCCCCAAATTCAATCTTCCTTGGACTCCACTCCCCAGATCTTCAGGAATTTTCTGGAGCTGGCAACCCTATATACAAATGTGATAAATAATAAACGGTGTTTCTAAATGCCAAAGCACTTTGTAGTCATAACCTCAATCTTCTTCACAGTGACATCATAAACCAATATTATTACTCCCATATTATAGACCAGAGGCTGATGGTAGCCTGAATAACAGCAGCTGGTAAATTTGTGGCCAAACTGAGATGTGAAGCAGAACTTTTGGCTCTTAAGTGCTACTCTTGTATATACTTTCCCTTTATTTCCTTGGACAAATGTATGTATGAAAAATCCAGTTTTTGTCTTTCTTGCTGCAGATCCAGGCAGCCAAACCTGTAGTGGACACCTCTGCTCCTCCAACATATGGACATCTTATCTTGAAATTAAAGAAACTCAAGGTACATTGCTGCTTAGTGCTCTTTGAAAGCAGTCTTAAGAAAATGTACTTGGAATCGTGTGTGTGTGTGTGTGTGTGTGTGTCTGTGAAGTTCCATCAAGTCACAGCCAACTTATGGTGATCTAGGGTTTTCTTTACTTTACTTTATTCAGGTTTAACAGACCATAAGTCATGCACCAAGAAAATATTTCAGAATTAAAAACAACATCAAGCGTCCACACTTTACAA
>NW_015166428.1:0-29020 GCF_001447785.1 Gekko japonicus
GCCATCTAGCGACGCTTGGCTCCGCCCCCGGGATCTCCCAGCTTCTTCTTCTTGGTAAGGCTACTTCTGGCTTTAGAGCCTCACTAGGAAAAATGTGGCCATCAGGTCTACTGCTACCCCTTTAAGTACAGCTAACTTTAAAAAAGACTGAGCCCAGTTTTGGTTTCCAAAATATTCCGTCTGGTTCTCTTAACTTTCACATACATTCACAACATCTCCTGAAGCATTCGGATGAATAAGCAGCAGCGTGTTATTCCTACTGCACATTAAATCTGTTACATGTGAACGCAACTATAAGCACATCAACCAAACACATTTCCTGGGCAAGCCTCATGAAAACAAAAAGTGTTGTTCAAGACTGGCCCCTGCCACACGCAGGGGAAAAGGCGCTTGAAGGCGCGGCTTTTAAAAGCCGCGCCAATGTTTACACGGCGCGGCGGGATCCCACGGATCCCCCGGCCGCGCCGCCTTTTCTCCCCGGCGCGATCAAACGCCGGGGAGAAAACACGCCCTACCCGGGGGCCGGCCGAACTGCGCATGTCCGGGCATGCGCAGTTCGGATCCGGGCCGGGGTTGAGCCGGCGCAGGGAAGCGGCGGCGATCAAACGCCCCGGTTGCCGCGCCGCTTCCCTTTAAACCACCTAGATAGGTGGTTCAGTTTGCGCCGGCTCATCCCGGGAAAGGGACAGTTTGGGTACAGAAGCCGGACGCTTCCCAGATGTTGTGGTGTGATCGCGCCGGTTTGATCCGGCCCCAAACTGTCCTGCTCCCGGACCAAATCGGTGAGTGTGAACGGGACCACTGTCACATTTCTTCTGTGTTTCAACCTATCAAATACCATTTATTTCCTGCAACTATTATGAGCTTATGTTTCGGATCAATATTTTTCCATCATGCACATATATACACATCCCATCATGCACACTGAAGCAATAAACAAATGTAATCACAATAAAAGGATGAATTTATTCTTCCAATAAAGTATTAGGTAAAGGTAAAGGTTTCCCTTGCTCAAAAGCCAGTCGAATCCGACTCTAGGGATCCGGTGCTCATCTCCATTTCCAAGCCGAAGAGCCAGCACTGTCCAAAGACATTTCCGTGGTCATGTGGCCGGCATGACTAGACATCGAGGCTCACGGAACGCTGTTTCCTTCCCACCAAAGCGGTACCTATTTATCTACTTGCAATTTCTTGCTTTTGAACTGCTAGGTTGGCAGGAAAATAAAGTATTAGTAATGCTCTATTTCATCCTGTTAATTTTATAGTGCATTTCGACAGTGTCTTGAATATACATGCGCTGTGATACTACACAGATTGAATGTAACAAGTAGTAATACTGCTTAGCAAGACCATTTGTCGGAATAAACCAACGCCTTAAAAACTCGGAACATGCATTTTCAAAAAGTTACATAAAACGTTTAAGTCTGATCCAAGTGCTTCCAAAAACACCCAACACTAAGACCAAAGAATTGTAAAAAATACGTATTTTACAATAAAGTTGAAAGTATCACAACAAATATTCCCCAAAAAACCAAGCATCCTTGAAAATAATCTAATAATAGACTGGCTGAAAGTAGCTAGCTATTAAACTATGCAGCATTCCAAGAACTGAAATTTTATAACAACTTGCATTCCACTCCTAAAAAGGGAGATTGTCTCCAATTTTGTTTGGAAGGTAGATATTAACTCTCTGCTGTCAGCTCATCCTATTGCACAGGCTTTCTGCTCAAAATGTTAATGATGAAGATTTTGGGGCATATTAATGTGAGGAAAACAAGACATAGGATAACACTTGAGAATCCATAAAACAAGATAAAAAGAGTGAAGTAAAAATAAATGGTCAACATTCCTAGCAAAAGAATGTGTAAATAAACATTTTGATTCAGCTTTCTGAATGAAGAACTGAGGTTATAATGAAGAAAATGTTTCAGTTTTTCACAAGATATTTCATTCCAAAGCCCAGATCTTTCAAATTAGGATGTATCTACTCACATCAGATGGCAACGATTTCCACCTTATATCTGGGGGGAAATATCCAGATACTTGACCTCTGAAGCAGTGTTTGCCATTTTGCTGTTCTCTGAGTACAGACTTCCAGGAAGTGTACCATCCAGCAAACATATGGGTTATCACCTAAGTAAAGGCATTCTTAAGTGTTCTGGAAACAGGCAGCTATGGAATGCATTCACTGCAACCTGGTTAGGTGTTTTTTGACTCACAAGATTTTGATTGGCTGTTCATACTCCTGCAGAACTAATGGCCAGAATATTATTTATTAAACTCTATTACCGGGCATGTAAGTAAATCACAGATTTATGACTTCAAATAGAATGTTCTCACTAATTTTTAGAGATTCCTGCATGTAAACGCTCAAAGACTGATGACACTCTAGGTATCATTTCCAAAGACATCACAAGTTTCCATACTTCACGCAAGAATTGCATAGCTTGGAAGAGCTTAGAAACAGACACAGGCAAGCATCCAGGAAAGGATATTCCACAGAACATCATTCTGCATGTTTTCTTTATCCAACTTGGCGCATCGAAGTGAAAATGAAGAGGTAATTCTTGTGGATTTAAGAAATCACAATAGCTCAGTTCAGATGTACTGTACCACAAAACTACAGTGACTGTGGTTTCCAGTTCAGACAAGCCATAAAAAATGCAAACTATTGTTTGCCAAGAACCAGGAACTATGGGATGGAATCTGATTGTGAGAAGGGGAGTGCACAAGGCAATGCGAAATCACATCAAGACAAAGGCACGGGAGAGTGACATCACCAAAGTACAGGAGATTCAAATCCTTTACAGCTTTAAAGATTAAAAACTAGCACCTTGGATCGTGCAAGAGAGACAACAGGGAGCAAATTCAGATACTGGACTACTTATCACTAAGAATGGGATCAACACATTGAGCACCACACGAACCTCTCAACAGTCTTCAACAAATTAACCTCTCAACAGTCTGAACAAATTAAGGCAGTCAATTCCCAGACGACTACAGGCAAGTATTCATTCACAGTATTAGCTTTTCCATACAGATTCTTCAAATATCAAATTATATATTTACACCATATCCATCAAATTGATGACTCTTAGGTATAAATAAGATTAAATCACTTTGGAAGACTTTGGAAGTTTAACACTGCCAACATAACTGCAGTAGGCTGCATACAAAAAAAGCATTTGGTAGCTCGCATTTATCCGGTACTTACAAGTCTTTGACTTTTCTTTAGGTAAAAGGCTGAGCACTGACAGACGAATGGAATCTCTTTTTGTGATGTGTTTCACAGGCTTTTCCAAGCACAATACATTCCATTTCTTCCAAGCAAACTTCTGTGGTTTGAAACCTGCAAAGCAGAAACGAATGTTGAATTTTAAAAAACCCTGACAGGAACTTTTGAATTCTCCAATGCTCTCCCCTCCATACATGTTTCTTTTTTGGAGTTCAGGGGCTCCTTTGTTAGGCTGCTGGAGGTATTCTTAACTTACTGCCCTTCTAACAGCCTCCGTCTGGAGGTTCTTGGTGGCTTTTCTGAAAAAGGAATATTTTGTGTTGCCCTGATTTCATAAACTTTACCCAGTTTTGTTACATTTATTTAAAACATTTTTGTTAAAATATTGTAAGATCCTCAAAACTTGCAACGATTATACACAGCTTATTTAAATAAAAACCAACTTATGTGACACGTTTAGCAAAAAGATGAATAAACCCTGCAGAGCTTTAAAAAATGAAAACAAACTCAGCACCACCACCATTAAAATCAACATTAATTTTAAGCTGACAGCCCACTGAAACAAAATTGTTTTAGGAGAGAAGAGATTGGATTTATACTCTGCCCTTCACTACCTGAAGGAGTCTCAGAGTGGCTTACAATTGCTCTCCCATCCCCTCCCCTCCCCACAACACACACCCTGTGAGGTAGGTAGGGCTGAGAGAGCTCTCCCGAAAAATGCCCTTCAGAGAACAGCTCTGAAAGAACTTATGACTGACCTAAGGTCACACCAGCAGCTGCATGTGAAGGAGTGGGGAACCAAATCCGGTTCTCCCAGATCAGAGTCTGTGCTCCTAACCACTACACTAAACTGGCTCTCAGTTAACCATCCCTCTGAAGACAAAAAATAATGCAGCAAACATGTCCTATGGAGGAGAGAATTCTAGTCATTGCAAATTCTCTGTAGTATTATTTAGATATTCTTCCTGTTTGGGTACACTGTGCACTGATAGTTTTGGTGTGGCCTCTCTTGTCTAAAAACTTGGGTACAATCAAGCTTCTGGAAGCCACTCTTGCAGGGATTGGCTAGGGGAAGCAGAAGAGAGCCTTTTTCCTACCTTCCACCCCACAATAAGCTCAAACTGGAAGTGTGCTGACATCACCAGTCTGCCACCACTCTAGGGAGAACAAGCAAGGAGATATATTCTGCAGGTTAGGAAAGGCACAAACAGGTATAGAAAAAACCCTGCATGGTTAACAAGCAAAGTAATGGAAACTGTAAAAGGTAAAAAGGATTCCTTTAAGCAGTGGAAAGCTAGTCACAGTGAGGCTAATAAAACGGAACACAGGCTACGGCAAATAAAATGCAAGTCTGTGGTCAGGCAGGCAAAAAGGGAATATGAGGAGCATATAGTGAAAAACGTAAAGACCAACAATAAAACTTTCTTCAAATACATTAGAAGCAGGAAACCAGCCAGGGAGGCAGTGGGGCCCTTGGATGACCAAGGGGTAAAAGGAGTACTGAAGGATGATAGGGAAATGGCTGAGAAGCTAAATGCATTTTTTGCCTCTGTCTTCACTGTGGAAGATGAGAAGTGCTTGCCCACTCCAGAACCACTGATTTCGGTACGGGTGTTGAAAGACCTGATTCGGATTGAGGTGACGAGAGAGGAGGTCCTAAAACTGATAGACAACTTAAAAACTGATAAATCACCAGGCCCAGATGGCATACATCCAAGAATTCTGAAAGAACTCAAATGTGAACTTGTGGATCTCCTTACAAAAATATGTAATCTTTCCTTAAAATCTGCCTCCATTCCTGAGGACTGGAAGGTAGCTAATGTCACTCCCATCTTTAAAAAGGGTTTCAGAGGAAATTACAGGCCAGTTAGTCCGATACCGGGTAAATTGGTGGAAACCATTATTAAGGAAAGAATTAGTAGGCACATAGATGAACAAAACCTATTGAGGCAGACTCAGCACGGTTTCTGTAAGGGAAGATCTTGTCTCACTAACCTGTTAATGTTCTTTGAGGGGGTGAACAAACATGTGGACAAGGGGGATCCAATAGATATTGTTTACCTTGACTTCCAGAAAGCTTTTGATAAAGTTCCTCATCAAAGGCTCCTAAGTAAGCTCAAAAATCATGGGATAAAAGGACAAGTCCTTTTATGGATCAAAAACTGGCTAATTAATAGAAAACAGAGAGTGAGTATAAATGGGCAATTTTCTCAGTGGAGGGTGGTAAGCAGTGGGGTACCGCAGGGATCAGTACTTGGTCCACTGCTTTTTAACTTGTTCATTAATGATTTGGAGATGGGAGTAAGCAGTGAAGTGGCTAAATTTGCGGATGATACAAAGTTGTTCAAGGTGGTGAAAACCAGTGAGGATTGTGAGGCACTCCAAAGGGATCTGTCAAAGATGGGCGAGTGGGCGTCAACATGGCAAATGGGGTTCAATGTGGCCAAGTGCAAGGTGATGCACATTGGAGCCATATATAAATCAATGGTGCGACCTCGTTTGGAATACTGTGTGCAGTTCTGGTCACCACACCTTAAAAAGGATATTATAGCTTTGGAAAAAGTGCAGAAGAGGGCAACTAGAATGATAAAAGGGTTGGAACACTTTCCCTATGAGGAAAGGTTAAAGCGCTTAGGGCTCTTTAGCTTGGAGAAACAATGACTGAGGGGTGACATGATTGAGGTTTATAAGATTATGCATGGGAAAGAGCAGGTAGAGAAAGAGGTACTTTTCTCCCTTTCTCACAATACAAGAACTCGTGGGCACTCCATGAAACTGCAGAGCGGTCGGGTTAGAACGGATAAAAGGAAGTACTTCTTCACCCAAAGAGTGATTAACACTTGGAATTCACTGCCACAGGAAGTGGTGGCGGCTACAAGCATGGACGGCTGCAAAGGGGAATTAGATAAGCATATGGAGCAGAGGTCCATCAGTGGCTATTAGCCACAAGGTATAGATAGGGACTCTGGGGCAAGTGATGGTCTGTCTTCTTGCTGCTTGGGGGGGGTCAACAGTGAGAGGGCTTCTAATGTCCTGGCCCCACTGCTGGACCTCCTGATGGCACTGGTATTTCTGGCCACTGTGTGTGGGAGCCTGGAAAATGAGGACTCTGCATCTTTAACAACCTCTGAAGCCCAAGAGTCCTCATCAAACCTAAGTGGAGGAACACCAAATTACAGGACAGCTGGCACCTGAAGCTGATCAGGCAATACCTGGCCCTAGCAGCTCACCACCCGACCTGCCGCCACCTGTGGACTGGCGACGATCGGTAAGCCCTGATTACTGACAGAAGCAAGGACTTCGCAAAGGAATGTTAACAAGATAACGAGCCAGCACAGTATTTGAAGAGACCACTGACTGCAAGCAAACTGTGCTGGCAACCTCGTCCGTGGACCAGAAGCTTTGCACCTCTAGCTCTGTGTTGACTCTTGACTGATCTCCAGGTTCCTGAAATCCGGTCCGTGTTTTGGCGATCCCTCTGGCTCCTGACCCCCGGCTATGCTTCTTGACTACGATACTGGACTCTGACTATTGGTAACATGTGACGACGGCTTGGATTTGTGTATTTGGAACTGTTTGCTTAGACTCTTGTTGCTCCCTCTGGCTGACTCTTGGACTTGCCTTTTGACTCTCCCTCTTTGCCCGGCCCCCTAGCACTGTCGTGACACCTGGTATTTTTGGCCACTGTGTGACAGAGTGTTGGACTGGATGGGCCTTTGGCCTGATCCAACATTGGCGTCTCTTATGTTCTTATATAGTACAGGCTTTACGTGTTCTTTTAACAGTATGTGGTGTAATGCCTAGACTAGAGTACACACAAAGCTGCCTTATACGGAAAGAAACCCTTGCTTCATCATGGTCAGTGTTGCCTATTCAGAACACCAGCAGCTCTCGGGGGCTTCAGGCAGAGGTCTTTCACATCACCCACTACCTGATCCTTTTTAACTGGAGATGCTCCGGGTTGAACCTGGGACCTCCTGCACGGCAAGCAGATGTTCTGCCACTGAGCCACAGGCCTCCTTGGACTACAACTGGCGAGACCTGGATTTAAATCTCCTCTGCCCTAAAGCATTCTGGGTCACCTTGGGCCAGCCATTCTCAACCTGACCTACCTCTCAGGATTGTTGGTGTCAAATGGAGGAGGGGACAACCACACATGCAACGTAGAGCACCTTGGGGGATGGGCAGGGGAGAAAAATATAATGAATACATATACACAATGGTAAGATAGCAAATGTTGTATGGATGAGAAAATACGAAGAAAGGCGCTTTCTGAAAAGTCTTAATAGCAAGGGTTTCAAAGCAAAAACATATACCACAGTACCTCTTATCCATTGGAAAATTAAATCCATTAGTTCATCTTTAAACTCATCACCAAAATGAGAATTGGGAAAAGCTTCATAGAAAGTAAGATAGATGGCTTGTGACAAGCAGTCAGGATACATCTGCCAGAAAATGAATTAAGCTTAATTTATGCAACATAAAAACATTTTAAAAGTTGGCAGCAACTACATTTAAAAAGCAAATAAAATAAACAATGAACTCAGAAAATTTAAATACATTTGAGTCTTTATGTGGGGGGGGGAGAGTACCACCTCTGTCAAAGTACACAGAAAACACACTAGTTTAACGCCTCGCAAAGCAATGTGGAAACTGAATCTGCCAGGTATATTAGCAAACATGGACAGTATCCATGAGGAAGATTCTATCTACTAACACGAACCATGGGAAGACCAAAGCAGTATAATCACCCTAGGGCAGCTGTATGCACAGTACCAGTGACCAAACAACTCAAAGTCCAAACTACACATTCTGGGAAGAAGTTATCCCCATGGACAGTGTGCAGCTGGGAAAAAATGTATTGTACGATTTAATCACAGTTGCATTTCCCTGTCCCTTTCTTTCCCCCATGGCATCCCAACGAAGCAGAACAGAGAAGCACAAGTGTGATATGTGGGGTTGGGGGGTGTCCAACTGTACTTTAGCAGGAAGGCACAGGCCCATATGGGTCCTCACAGCAGTCACTCACAACAGCACAAACACAGATGGGAGAAGGACTAGAAGGCAGAACACTGCTGCATAGAAAGGACACAATAGGTGGCAGATCACATTAGAGGACCACAGAGCAATTATTTTCCTTTGTTCACTTCTCAGAGAACTGGGAAAGCAGAATTAGAGCAAGACCAGTTTGTGTGTAACTGCAAAGTATGGATCATTATGTGCACTGTTACCTGAAAGAAAGGATCTTTTATGTAATTGGGAGTACTCAACAGAAGTGCCACAAAGCTGTCTGATATTCTGTCAAAAAGGTGATCCTGTTCTCCTTGGTCAGGCTTGAAATAATCAGGAAAAGGTATGGTCAGAATTCCCATTTCACATATTGAACAGCCATGCTTTGACACTCCAAGTAAACACAAAAGCTCTTTCAAAAATCTTGAAAGCTTGCCAGAGGCACAAGCCAAAGGACTTGTGGCTCATTCTTAACCTGTGGTTTGTTGCTTGTGGCCTAGCTGTGTTAGTAGGAACCGAGGCAAATTCCCTCATCGGGACATTAGCAGGATGTTGAAGTGGGCATCTGGATTAAGCCAGCATCACTCACCAAAGCCTCAAGATGGCTACAACTTTGAGGAAAGGTGAACAAAATCATCTAACCCTCCTATCTGTACTGTGTTTGTCTGAATGTCATGCTTGGATTTTATTGTCACACTGTTACCTGCCTTGGGTCCCACAATGATGTGGGAGAAAGGAGAGAGGTAAACATTTAAAATAAACAAATGAACAGGTATTTGGAACAAAGTTTGGACCAACATGAGACTGGGGGGTAAGGTCATGTCTATGCTCTTGAAAGATAGGGAGGTTACCAGACAAAAGGAGGACATCAGGAAGGAGAAAAATGAAACGTTTTCATTGAACCTTGCACCTCTCCCTGACTTCATGCCTCTGCTGTTACCTTTCCTGTGCTAAGCAACTGGTTGTCAAAAGCCTCTTTGATTGTCTCTCATACCAGCTGTGTTAACACATCATAGGCAGAAAAATTAAGGAAGATACAATTGTAATGCAAATGAGTATTCTAGCAAGTACAGTTTTCATTCCCAGTTGGAGCTCCATGAATGAAATGCCCAAATATTATGCAAGGATGACTGGGAATCAGATGTGAGCTTCCTAATGTATGGTAAAGGTAAAGGTTCCCTTGCTCGAAAGCCAGTCGAATCCGACTCTAGGGTTGCGGTGCTCATCTCCGTTTCAAAGCCGAAGAGCCAGCGCTGTCCGAAGACGTTTCCGTGGTCATGTGGCCGGCCTGACTAAACACCAAGGCGCACGGAACGCTGTTACCTTCCCACCAAAGTGGTACCTATTTATCTACTTGCAATTTCTTGCTTTCGAATTGCTAGGTTAGAGATGGGAGCTCACTCCATCATGCGGCACCCGGGTCTCGAACTGCTGAACTACTGACAGCCTGCAGTTCAGCGTCTTAACCACTTGAGCCACCGCAGCCCTTAAATGAGTGTTAGCCATTCCTTCCCATACACAAGGGAAGTTACTTTGTACTTTTCTCTCCAGGCCGCAGTTATTTTTGCACTAAAGTCCATCTAAGCAAGCTGAGATTCACTCTTGTTCTACAAAAAGAAACTTTACATATCCACATTTATTTTTTCAAAAAAACTTCAGGAATAAATATAAAACTTAATTTCTTTGTACCTTGAACTTCTGAAGAAACCACCACCAAAAGCAATCCTGTAAAAGTGCAATGGATGCTTCTGAGAGAAACAATTTCTTCAGAACTTTTAAATTAAGTCCATGCTAAAACATGAAAGACAGGCATACATGAATAATAAAATAAGGAACTGGAACTTCATTTATTTCCAATACTGTCATCAGAATCACAGCCCTCAAATCACATGAGTTTAGAAGGCGATAAACGTCAGAAAAAATTCTGATGGGCAAAGGAGCATTGCTCGTTGATATTATCAACTAATATTCTTTTTGCACCCATGAAACAAATAACTTGAACTTTAAAGGATAAATTGTACTTCATTAAGGACTATAGTACTGGTCTACCAGAATACTTGACAGCTCCACAGCTGTAACCTCATATAACCCTCCCCCTCCCCAAACTGACCCCAAATAATTGCTTAGGTCAATACTCATTTTCTCAAACAGCAAGCTATCGTTTTATGCTCTGTAACTATAGCATTTATTAAATTAGATTAAAAATTGCTTTTGGTTGTTAATGCTGCAGTACCAGCTTCCACTGAGGATTTTTTTTAACATCCTAAGTAATTTTTGGCTTCCAGAACATTATTTATACAAGTATAAACTGACACAAATTCTATACGAAGGCCTCTTATTTAAACAAAAAGTAACCCACATAAGTCATACACAATAACTGCAAACCATCAGGCTACCCCCTCCCCCTACCCATGGAAATGAAGTCTAGGTCTTCTTGTACTTGACACTACTTGGCCCTGAGCAAATGGCAGGAAATTAATAGTTACCACAATAAATAAACCTGACACTTTGTCAAAGTGTGTGAATTCCAGAAAAAGAGGGAGTCCATAAATTACATCATGCTTACGAATTTGCAGTTATTATCTCAGACAAGCATTGAACCACTGATTCAAAAAAATATAACTGGAAAACCGTAATGAGGAAACAACGAGGGGATGGTCTAAAACTCAAACATCACCTCTTAAGTCATGCATTAACAGTGCTTGAGGCATGCATTAATCCTAAACGCATGTCAAGATTGTTACAGTGCAATCCTAAAACTGGTTTCGTAGGAGTCAGCCCCACCAAACAAACCTGAGTAAGGTTCCTCTTAAGATTGTTCTGTAGGACTACTATTACCCCTCTAAGTTAGAGGACGTGGGCCCCAATCCACAGAACAGTGGGGATGGCAGCACTCAGGCCCGCTGAGCACTTGTTTGGTTATTGGGGTGGGGGGCTAGACACAATTTCACCACATGCTTCAAGCAGCTGATTGCTACTATATATACTGAGCATGGCAATTAAATATAGGGCAATCATGAGCACAGACCTAGTGTATCCCAAAGCACTATGTGCAGTTACAGATGCTGCACATGGTATTTTTAAAAATCAGCTACGGCCTTTTCCTTTGCTGACGTGGAGTCCCTTCTGGAGAATGACTAATTCTGGAGAAGGGTCAGATCATATCTGGTGATTCCCAACACCATCCCAAAATCTGAAAAACTAGCAGGAACAGGGCTACCTTTCTCCTGTGTTTTCAGACCCACTATTTTAATGTGTCAAACAGAAAAGATTTAATTGAGTGCATATGAGGCAACTAACTGAATAAAGATGTTCTAAGGATTAATCTCTAATTTTATCAAATCCTGATTGAACTTGACTAAAAGGGCAATAATAAACAGGCATACATATAGGAAATAGAGGGGAAAAGAATATCTGAATGTTTTGTTTATGATTATATCCGGGCTACAGCCTATGCCCTCTCCACTTTCTATTTGTTTTTTTAATCTATTATAAACCATTCTACATGTGAGATTTAATACTATATAAAATAGATGGAATTAACCACCAAAAAATGAGAATAACTCTCATTAGAGAGGATGCAGCAAATAGATTATTCCCCATACTGCACTGCAAAAACAAAGGAAATCAAGATTCTTTTTGTGCTGTACTGAGGGGAATATTCCTCCACACCAGAAAATCACTAGACAAAAAGAATCATGGCAGAACTGTATGTACAATCACAGCAAGATAACTTAATTGCAGAGTTTTATCACACACATCTACTGATAACTCAGAACAAGAGAAAAGAGACAAAAGGAACAGAAAATCCTGTACAAAATTCAGAAATAAAAGAACAAAACAACAAATGATTTTTAATGCATTCGTTCCACTTCAAAAATAAAGACAAGGTTACTTGGAACTCCAAAACTAACAGAGAAATTCACTTGAAGCAGAATTTTGGAAACATCCCTAACTATTTTCAGCTTTTCCCAGGTACTGCCTGAGGCACTACCAAAGCCTGCTAAATTAGTTTGGCCCAAAGATCATGGCAGGACAGAAATAATGTGTGTACTACAAACAAGTCCAGTTCAGCAACACCACTTCCAGCTCTATGAAAAGCTGCTGTCTGTACAGCGCCCTGTAAACAATTGAATAATCACGAACATAAGAATGAAAAAATACTGGATATCTCTCTGAAGTGAGCCTGCCAAAGCAAAAACAATGAAAAGCAATTCTGTTTCTAGATTTTTCAAACATCCTTGAAGTACACCAGGAAAAACAAAAACACATAGAAATTAAAACAGTGAAGCAGTTAAACACATAGTAGCTTCAGATGTAAGTCAAGAAAGTTGTTGTAGTATTTTAGATCATTGGTTTTTGCTACACAAGTTAAAATAACAAAGCACATACTTTGAAAGTTTGAACTTTTAGAACTGAATCCCAAAGCTGGGCAGCTTCTAGTTGACACGGCAGATCTGTAAGGTGATGTGACTGGAAACCAGGGAACTTGTAATTCTAAAAAGAAATGGACATTCACTTAAATAACTATCCTCTAATTATTTATTGTAGACATTATTTTATAAAGCAGAAGTGCCAAATACAGTCAGTTGGTGAAGTGACTGATATTTTAGGCAGAGATTGTTATCTTTGAAATGAGTACCCATAGAGAGTGTAAGTATTTCTGAGTAAATGAGTGCCAGCGTTAACAGCTAGAATGTCAAACGACAACAGGAGACCCAGGTTCAAACTGCCGCTCTCCCACTGAACTCACTCTGGCCGTGGGCCAGAGGCTATTTCTCAGACCAGCCTACCTCACAGAGCTGTTGGGAAGCCAAAACAGAGGCAAGAACAACAAAGAAAGTTACTCTAAGCTCTTACATGGTAGGACACAAATGCAGAAGACAGAAAGAGAGAATAACATGGAAAGAGGTAAGTGGGAAATATTATTCTATTTATCTGCACTGGAGTGCACACCTAACATTTTAAAAAGGGGGCAGCACAGTTACTCTCACGTTGCTTTGGAGCAAGAGAATCCACTCTAAAGTCCCCTGTCCCCCCATTCCACATGCTAGAACTTGCAGAAAATGCTTTATTGCCTATGAAAGGGCACTTGCAAAGGCTAAAATATGGTACAGTACCATATGCTTTGAAATGATTACTTGGATAAACAGAAGGTTGTATTCAACCAATTCCAGGACAGCTGCCTTGGCAAATCAAGTTAGAATTCTATATGATTTTGTTTAAACTAGCTTTTTTAGCTTGACTCTATCATCTATGCTACGGTTTAGATCCTTGTCTCTCTCTTATGCCGAAGGCCATGCACCAAATTAGCGGGAAGTCTGTTTCTCTTCTCTGTTAAATACGTGTGTGTGTGAGATCGCTTACAAACAAAAGTTCATTGTAGACTTCTCACTTTTCTCAACATTGAATTGGTGGATGGGGGCACCAAGTCATGATTTGCCTTCAGATGACAAAAACCCTTGAGCCAGCTCATGTTTTGTAACATGAAGTCATATAAACATACTTGGCAAAATTACCTCTGCTCTTTTACACCTCGAATCTTGCGTGGTTTCTGAGTCAAACTGAAAGATATTTAAAACAAAGGCACTGAAAATTCACGATAAAAACACTGTACAGTGGGGGAGGGATCACATAACGCCTTCTTCACTGACAATGGAAGCAATCCTAAGGAGGTCTACTCAGAAGTAAGTCCCATTTTATTCAGTGGGACTTACTGCCGGGAAAGTGTCCTTAGGATTGCAGTCAATGTTTAGAATAAAAATGCTGATTTCTGAAAACATATAATGAAGACATTGTGCAAAATTAAAACTGTGCTATCTTGTCAAATCACATGATGACCTTTGCAGTAGCAACTTTTACATTCTTCCATGTTTTCCTGTGGATTGAGATTTATTGTGGGATGAGGGTTTGCATAAACGACTCCGGTTGCAAAAACAGTAAAGACAATAAATAAATAATCATGCTCTCTTATCTACATAACTTCACCTGTACGGGCTTATATTTATTTATTGTCTTTAGATCAAAGTGGGCAGCTGTGTTGGTCTGAAGCAGTAGAACAAAGTGTGAGTCCAGCGGGGGCACCTTTAAGACCAACAAAGTTTTATTCAAGGTGTGAGCTTTCATGTGCACGCCACACTTCATCAGACACAATGAAATGGAATCACAGATCACAGTTGTCTATATAGAGGGTGGCTTGTCATCCTCTATATATTCAACTATGATCTGTAATTCCATTTCATTGTCTGACGAAGTGTGCGTGCACATGAAAGCTCACACCTTGACTAAAACTTTGTTGGTCTTAAAGGTGCCATTGGACTGTAACATTGTTCTACTGTTTTTGCAACCGGAGTCACAAACAGCCAACCTTCATTCCACAATAAACTTCATTCCACTGAAAAATATGGAAGAATTTAAAGGTTGCTACTGCAAAAGTGTGTGGGCTTTTAAAAACAGAATCTCATATTACAGGGCTTTGTTTTACTGTGAGCAGGGTGGGAGAATCACTGACTGTGAGAGCCACACGAAACACATTATCTGTCCAAGGCCTTCACTGAAAAACAACTGGGCATTGCCATTAAATGCCAAAACTTACCATTTTGACAATCGGTGCACTTTCCTAATTGAGTCTTGGCTGCTGCAGAGAAGTATTCAGACTTAATACCTTGAGTAGTGTGATTGTTGACCATTATTAGAACCTTACCTACCCTGCCACTTTATACCACCAGTTTGACCACCCTTTCAAAGACACTCTGTAACCGTGGTTTGGCAAGTGTGTTCTGAATTCTCCTTTCCCTGCTCCTCTACAGTCCTCTACAGGCGAGAGTGAATGCAAAAACCACTGTATTGACACAGCATAGCTATGCGATCCCTTTTTCCAACAGACCAAACTAAAGATTCCCAGTTTGGTTCCCGTGGGCACTAAGGAAACCCACAGATGTGTTGGCCCACTTGCCCCTTCACCAGAATGCCTCATCCCCGAAGCAAAATGCTCATCTTGACTTTCCTTTGCCTCTCTGGAACAGAAGACCCCGAGGGGCATCACCTCTGGGTCTACAGGGAACATTTGTACAGAAATAGCTGCCCCCCATCACAGCAGGATGCTTGGCCTGGAACTTCCAAGCTTTTGGGGATTAGCCCCACCCTCCCATGACAGCCATCTGTGACTGGTCCCAGCTCCCATGGCAGCCATTTTGTGGTGGCACCCATTACCCTCTCGTAAAATTCCTAAGGTGCCCACAGGCTCAGTGGGGTTGGGAATTCCTGGCCTGAACTTAATCTTATTCTGGCAGAACGAACTGGTTTGTGCTGCTGCAATTAAAGAAACAATTAACAAGACATCCAAGTTCTATTATTTCCCTGGGAAACCAATGATGTGATCCCTTAATTTCAGGAAAACTGCATTATGTTGAATACAACATTTTAGCACAGGAAACTATCTATGGCTCCTCCTCCACCATGACAGTGTTGCGTAAACGCTCTTGATAGGTCTGCCTGCATGGAAGCTCACCACATTAGGCTATTACAGTGAGAATAACCAGTTCATCACTGACTTTTATTGCCCAGGTGGGCTGGGGAGGGGACACCCTTGGCACTCAGTAGCATTGACCAAGCCCTCAGTTGCCGGAGCAGCATACTGCAGGGAGAAGGATGAGGACTAGTATCTCCCAGCACTGTCTCATACACAGGCCAATGAAGCCAGAAGTAATGCTGGCCAAGCTCGGAGCCAGGGTGGATCTGTGCCAGTTTTGGAATGCTGCCAGTATCTCACACCAAAGTTAGGATTTTTTAAAAGCAATTAATTTTTTAAAACTGAAAATAGGGTGTGCACATATGTGGAGGAAGGGTATACTAATAAAAAAATAAACTACCTTCACTTTCTTTTTCTTCTTTGTCATCACCAAAAAGTCCTTTGAAACAGCAGCTGAAGGCTCAACAGCTTGAAGAGAACAATAACGGATGCAACAAATTTAACATTTAACCCCTGATTGGCAGTCTCAGATCCAGTGTTTTGCCTCCTCTTTGCCTTAAGTTCCTTTCAAATTTGCATAGTCAAGGAATCTTCCATGACTACTATTAGAAAAGCTAGGCAGCTGCTGAGTCTAGGACTGCAATCTGAAGCAAAAAACTTGTGCTGAGGGTGATTATCTAGGGGGAGGGTTTAGGACTCCCCCCCCCACCACAACATTTTTTTCTCTTCCAACTGCAGCCCAGCCTTGTGTAAAAACAAAGCAAAAAACACCTCTAAAAAGCAGCACAGCACTATATGTTTTGCCCCCAAAATCACTGAAAATGGTTCATGAAATCTGGTAAATGGACTAGACTGGTGTCGAATTGATCTATTTAATCAAATTTTCTACAGCTGAGGATCTGGACCATGGAACTAGGGTTCCCAAATTGGGCCGGGGGGCAGGGAATCCCCCGCTTTGATGGCCCGATTTTCAACGGGACAAAAATCGGGCCCGGGGAAAACCCCACCCCCGCGTGCGCGTCACCCGGAAGTGACGTTGCACGCTGGGGGCGGGGCCACACCTTTTGAGGGGAAAACAAAGAGTTTTCCCCTCAAATGGCGTGGCCCTGCCCCCAGCATGGAACTATTCTAATTACATAGCTGGAGTTAATGATGGATTGCAGCCACAAATCCCGAACTAAAATGTCTCAAAAATTATTTCAAAAGAAAGCAGAGGTACTTGAGGGACTGGTGCCAAATGACAGAAAGTGAAACTCCTTTTGTTTGATCATTAAAAACATTGTGGTGCTTAAGTGGTTAAAACGCTGAAATGCAGACCGGAAGGTTGGTAGTTCAGCAGTTTGAGACCCGAGTGCTGCATGACGGAATGAGCTTCCGTCTCAGGTCCCAGCTCCTGCCAACCAAGCAGTTTGAAAGCAAGAAATTGCAAGTAGATAAATAGGTACCACTTCGGTGGGAAGGAAACAGCGTTCTGTGCTCCTCGGCATCTGGTCATGCTGGCCACATGACCACAGAAACATCTTTGGACAGCACTGGCTCTTCAGCTTGGAAACAGAGATGAGCACCGCACCCTAGAGTTGGATTCGACTGACTTTCGAGCAAGGGAAACCTTTACCTTTAGTGCTACAATAAACTGTTCTGCCATATCTTTAGGTGATATGTAAACTGGCTTTTAAAAGCACTTTGGCCATTCAGAATGCTGCTTCCCTTCTGGTCTGAGTCACCATGCTTTTTGAGTCTCATTTTCGGATCACCAATTCCATCAAAGAGGATACATCTGTTTTTTCCCCTACTTGTGCCAAATATCCCTGGCCTCCAAACAGGGTAATGGTGCAGACTTTGTTTAAAAATCCAGCATATTAATGAATGCAGATAAGTGGATGCAAGATGGCTTATAATGTATTATTTGCTTGTGTAGTGTCTTGTCTGAATGCACTCCAGACACAATGCTGGTTGCACGGCTGTGTTTAAAGGCACAATCTAACTGCATTAACATGGTGAAATTAATTTTCTACTGTGCACATGTACATCAGCATTGTTTACTGGATAGAAACTCAAGTTATCTTTTTCAATGTACATTGACCTTGAGGGGAGGATCTTAAAACATCTGAATAATCAAATAATTGGTTTACTTAGCATTGCACTGACTTACATGTAAGAACGTGCAGAGAAAATTTTGATAACTGGGTCTTTCACAGTGCAATCTTATGCAAAGACACTCCACCCTAAGCCCATTGATTTCACTGCAAGACAGCCAAGTTCAGAAAATACACTACATATACATATTAGCTTGATTCTTTGTTTGGGAAGGGGATGTGGCTCAGTGGTAGAGCATCTCCTTGGCATGCAGAGGGTCCCAGGTTCAAACCCTGGCATATCCATTTAAAAAGACCAGGCAGCAGGGGATGTGAAAGACCTCTGCCTGAGTCTCCGGAGAGCTGCTGCCAGTCAAAGTAGACAATACTGAACTTGACAGAATCAAGCATCTAACTCAGTATAATGCAGCTTTGTGTGTTCCAGAGGTCATTTCGGGGGGTAACGTGGGGGAACACAGTTCCCCCGGGTGAGGTACGGGGGGGGGCACATGATGAAACCCCGCCCCCTGCTTCCGGCCGCCCCGCTTCCGGCCCTCATTCAGCCAGGAGGACGCAGGAGAAGAGGGAAGGTAAGTTGCTTCCTCCCTGCCTCTCCCCACCCCTGCCTGCCTGGGGCCAGGGAGGGCCTTCGCGGGGCTTCCTTGCACTCCCGCCGGCCTTGCAGGTCCACCGCCAGGCCCCTCATGGGGCTCGGCAGTGGAGCTGCAAGGCCGGCGGCGGCTGGGACCGTTGGGGGCGGGGTGTGTGGCCTTATGACACACTTCCGGTGATGTCAGGGGGTGTGGCCTTATGACACACTTCCAGTGATGTCAGGGGGTGTGGCATATGCTAATGAGTTATGCTAATGAGTTCCCCTAGCTCTTTTTCTACGAAACGACCCCTGGTGTGTTCCTTCTAAATCATACACAGTACATGGTGTCCTTGGGCTTCCTTTCAGAAATGGTACATTTAAAAATAAGAGTATGTTTCAAAGTGTGAAACAGTCGGTTCTTTCTTACCAATAACTAAAGGGATAATTAGATACCTTGCTCCAGGAAATACTGTTCTTTTCCCTCTTCGCTACCTTCCAAATGAACTATTTTTTTAGCATGTTCATGGACTTTAATTTTACATTCCTCCACCTTCTCCTCCAAGTTGGAGAGCTTTTCAGTTGAAAGAGGAACATTGTCATAAAGATACTTAGCAATGTTGTCCAAGGAATAGTCATTTCTTAATGTAGCAATCAAAGGACGAACATCCACTTCTGGCCCGTAAGGGAATCTTGGCCACTCATCCTACAATAATCAGTTACAGAAAATAACATGATCATCAATTACGTTAAACAGCACTTCTGAAAAAAAATGTCAGAAACGCACTGTGAAGTCCAGCTTGTTTCAGCGGCGGAGATGCCTGGGGCCACAAAACATAGGCAGACTACTCATGGAGAAACACAGAGAAGAAAGTGACTTATACAAGGTCTGCTGAGGCAACTTCATGGATGAGCAGGGGCTTGAAGCCTGGCCCAAGAGTAGCACTCCATCATGTTTCTAACTGCATGATAAATTAGTCAAGTCAGACAAATTCTATGTCATCGATATCACTCCAGCTTAATTTGAGAGGCAATGTACAATGAAGCATATACAAAAGTAAGATGGCTTCTAAACCACCCTCAAAACCTACATTCCATCAATGTCAGCCCCAGGAGTGCCTCAACATTGAAGGTTTCCTGTACTTGCATTCCATAGCCTGAGGATCTGAAATACAATCCTCATTCAGACTGGCTTCTCAGCATTTACATACATAAGGTCCTCCCCGTTTATTGTCCTGTCCCTTCCCCACCATTAGGATTTTTCTTTAAAATGTACCTACCAAGTTGCAAGAATGTAAAAATTCCTCAAATGAACGAGGAGGTTCTTGCATTTTCTATAAACACACGAAGACCCACTTGCCTTCTGAAACAACAAAAACCACATTAAGAAAGAAAATGCATTTTATTACCTGCTTCATTTAATAAACAATAAGTTTGTATGCCTACATTCATAAAGACTTGGTTAAGAACCAGCAGCTACTGAGATTTCCTTTCTTTTCCCTAGATTTAACAGCCATTTCTCCTGCCAACCTAGCAGTTCGAAAGCAAGAAATTGCAAGTAGATAAATAGGTACCACTTCGGTGGGAAGGTAACAGCGTTCCGTGCACCTTGGTGTTTAGTCATGCCGGCCACATGACCACGGAAACGTCTTCGGACAGCGCTGGCTCTTCGGCTTTGAAACGGAGATGAGCACCGCAACCCTAGAGTCGGATTCGACTGGCTTTCGAGCAAGGGAACCTTTACCTTTACCTTTTTAACAGCCATTGCTATTCACCCACAGTTTCTCACACACACAAAAGTGAGGATGAAAGTCAGTTCCCTCTTGACACCACAAAAAGAAAAACTGCCACATCCCTCACACAGTTCACCAATCTACTTGACAGCAGATAGCGCAGGGTCCACTTCTCAGAAAGTGTTGTTAGCTGTTTTATCCAAGGTGTAATATATTTGTGTCACGCAGTATTGTTTTGGGGACATGCTAAAACAAAATGAACTAGGGAGTCGACTTTGTTAGATCGCGCTAACAAAGGACTCGTAGAGTGATTCAGCAAGTGATTCAGCTTTATTTAGAAGTAACGAACAAGCACTAACTCAGTAAGAAACCAGAACAGAAAACAGTGGGAGCTTATGCTCCTTTTAAACATAACCGGGCTAATGTAGCCACGCCTATTTACATTTAACAACCAATGAGGTTGCTAGGATAAAGACCAATGGGAGTCTTTCCCTCCTAGGGAATGGTATCGTTCTGATTGGTCGCTGTTACGAAGCGACCAATAGGAAGTTCGCTCAGAGGAGCCCTGGTCTGGCTCGAAGCTTAACATGGGAGTCCTATGAGGTGATTCATGTAATCATTTCAATACATTACAATTCCTCCCCCCTAAGTTAAGCCATCATCCCAATTGTTTTATTATTTACATACATTCAAGTCATGCTGTTGTACATCAACTGTTCCAAAATACCTTATTACAATCGTAGTCTTTTAGATAAGTCGGCATCTGCCGCGTACGCTGAGACCTGCGAAGCGGTGCAGGCTCTATGGGCACACAAGGTTGTGAGTCACTGTGGGGTTCACTACAGCCTGGTTCAGGCACCAACTCTACTGGGATTTCAGCCCCGCACACAGGGTTCTGCCCTGACTCGGGGACAGTACCGGGCCTTTCGGTACTCACCGCCTGCTCTGGGGGTGTCCACTCGACATCAGGGGATTCAGCCGTCGGAGAGTCAGCGCTGTCCCTAGCCCAACGTCTCCTTAACTGATCTATGTGGCGCCGCCATATTCGACCGTCAGCTAACTGCACCACATACATTCGAGTACCCACAGAGTCGGATATAACCCCAGGAAGCCACAAGTGCCCGTTTGCATAATTTCGTGCGAAAACCTTGTCCCCTTTTTCAAACATGCGCACCTTCGGTTGCGCAGTGGTACGCTCGGACTGATCTTCTGATAGGTCTGGGTGCATACGGTTCAAACGGGTCGTGAGTCTCCGCCCCATTAACAATTCGGCCGGACTACGGCCTGTAGCACTACAGGGGGTGGTGTGCTGCAGCAAAAGAAAGGAGCCCAGCCTCTGGCTCCAGTCCCCTTCGTCCATTTTACCCAGGGCCTCTTTGGCCGTCCTGACCATCCGTTCGGCTTGGCCATTAGATGCCGGATGGAAAGGGGCCGAAGTCATTTGGCGTATGCCATTACTCGTGAGGAAGAGCCTAAATTCCTCAGACACAAATTGAGGCCCGTTGTCACTGACGATGACGTCAGGCAACCCGTGGGTGGCAAAAAGTCGGCGGAGCGCATGGATCACAGCAAGTGATGTGGTCGATTTCATATGCACGACCTCCAGCCATTTGGACATAGCGTCCACCACAATTAGGAACATTTGCCCTTGGAGAGGGCCAGCAAAATCTATATGCAATCTGGCCCAGGGTTTACCAGATGACTCCCAGCCTTGGGGTGTAGCTTGTGGGGGATCGGGTCTGACTTGCTGGCATTTGGGACACCCTCGTACCCATTCTTCGATCTCTTTGTCCAGCCCCGGCCACCAGACATACCCTCTGGCCAACGCTTTGGTGTGTACCATACCGGGGTGACCCTCGTGCAGCGACTCTAACACTCTCGTCCTGAGTTTGTCAGGAACCACCACCCTGTTCCCCCATAATACACAGCCCTTAGAAATGGATAGTTCATTTTGACGGCTTTTGTAAGGGCCGAACTCCGGTTCAACGCTTCCAACCGGCCACCCCCTCCAAACCCAGTTTAATACTCGGGACAGCACGCTATCCTTGGCCGTGTGTGCTGCAATGTCCCTGGATGATACCGGGGGTCGAGGAAGCTCCTCAATTGCCAAGACCTCACAGGCGGGGGCAGGGTCTGCGCCAATGTCCGGCACCGGGCACCGGCTGAGGGCATCCGCATGCCCAATCGCTTTCCCAGGCCGGTGCTCTAAGTCAAAATCATAAGCCTGCAAAAATATCGCCCATCTAAGCATGCGTGGGGACATGATGTTTGGCAATTGCTTATCGGGCGCAAAAATCCCCAGTAGCGGCTTGTGGTCAGTGACCAGCAAAAATCGTCTGCCAAAAATAAAATCATGGAACTTTTTGACAGCCGCTACCAACGCCAGACCCTCCTTGTCTATCTGGGCATAGTTCCGCTCTGCCGCAGATAGTGATCTAGAATAAAAAGCGATAGGCGCTTCGCTCCCATCAGGCATCAGATGGCTTAAAACTGCGCCTACTCCAAACGGTGAAGCGTCAGCAGCTAACACCAGGAGCTTGTGTTCATCATAATGCGTGAGTACGGCATTAGATGTCAGCAGCTCCTTGACTCCCACAAAAGCCTTTTCCTCGGCCTGCCCCCACTTCCATTTTGCCTCCTTGTGCAAAAGCGCGTGCAAAGGGGCCGCCACTGATGCCTTATGCGGTAAAAACGCATGATAAAAATTCAGGAGTCCTAAAAAGGATTGGAGCTCCTTCTTACTCACCGGCCTGGGGGCGTTTTGGATTGCAGATACCTTCTCATCCGTGGGGTGGACTCCCTCTGCGTCAATGCGAAACCCCAGGAAGTCCACACTTTCCACCCCGAGCGTGCATTTTGAGCGCTTAACTCTGAGGCCGGCATTTTGAAAACGCCTGAGGACCTCTTTAACCCGGTCCAGTAGTTCCTGTTCAGACCCGCCCGCAATCAGCACGTCGTCAAAATAGGGCACTGTGCCAGGTACCCCCCTTAGTAGACGTTCCATGAGGCCCTGAAAAATCCCAGGTGCTACGTTGACCCCGAATTGCAGCCTGTTCACTTTAAAAGCCCCTTGGTGGGTTACAATTGTTTGGGCCTCGGCAGCCTCCGGGGTGACAGGCAACTGCTGGTATGCCTGGGCCAGGTCAAATTTGGCGAAAATCTTGCCACCCCCCAGGGAAGCCAAAATGTGGCTTATTACCGGGACCGGGTACGAATGTTGCTGCAGCGCCTTGTTAATCGTACATTTGTAATCGGCGCATAGTCGTATGGACCCATCTGATTTGACAGGGGTTACGATCGGGGTCTCCCATTTGCTGTATGGTACTGGCTCTAAAACCCCTTGCTCAACTAGTTTGTCAATCTCTTTTTCCACCTTATGTTTGAGAGACACAGGTACTTTCCGATACTTCAACCTAATAGGTTTGACTGACGGATCTAAGTCAAACGCAACCGGGGGGCCCTTGTACCTTCCCAACCCTTCGGCAAATACATCAGGGAACAGGTCGTACAGCATGCCCCATTTATTTTCAGACATCCTGTTAATCCCAGAAATACCGATGCCCAATGGCTCAAACCAATCTAACCCTAGCAGGTTAACCCGGTCTCCCTCTGCAATCAGGAATGACAGTTTAACACATTTCCCCTTATACTCAACAGTAACAGAGTCCCGTCCGGCCAAGGGAATTCGGTTGCCCTGGAAGTCGGACACTCTGGTTCCCGCAGGCTGGAGCCGCCGCCGGCTTCGGTTCGGGAACAACTGGCGCCAGGACGCGGCAGAAATCACCGTCACGGACGATCCTGAGTCCACCTCCATTGTACAGGGTCGGCCGTCGAGGAGTGGAGTCACGGTGATCTTGCCCTGGCTGCTGGTGCGATTTACGGCCGATGCGCTCGACAAGGTCGCCGTCAACTGGCAGCTTGCTTCCGATGCTGAGGAACGGGTCTTGCCTTGGGTGCTGACTGGAGTGCCCCTCTGCGCTGACCGGTTGTTAGTTGAGGGATCCTTCTTCGCTGATCTGCAGACTCTGGCCAGATGACCACGCCGCCCACACGCTCTGCAGTCGACATCACGAGCCCAACAGGAGCCGCGCTGGTGCTTCCCGCCACAACCGGAGCAAGGCTTGACGTTGGTAGTCTTCGCTGGGGTCCGCTTGCCTCGAACCGCGTTGACGTCATCATCCGCGTCTTCGCCCTCGCTGTCTCGTTGAGCGTGTATACTGGGCTCTGCCACCCGCTGGCGGACCTCCTTCGTGGACTTCTCCGCTGCTTCCGCGGCCACGGCCTCTTCGTAGGCCACTGCCCAGGTCAGGGTGGTGCGGGCGAACAGCCTCTGTTGCAGCCTTTCATCTTTGAGACCGCAGACGAGACGGTCTCTGAGGGCTTCCTCCACGTTGTGGAAATTACATGGCCGTGCGGCTTTGCGAAGGGCCGCCACGAAATCTGCGATGGTCTCGCCTCCGGCCTGGTTCCGCTTGTAAAAAGCGTGCCGGCAGGCGATCTCCGACGGTTGTGGAGAATAGTGAGCCTTAAGCTTCTCCGTGATGTCAGCGTAGGTGACAGTCTTTATATCAGTTGGGGCCACCAACGACCTGGCTATGTCGAAGGTCCCCTTCCCGCAGGAACTCAGGAGGCATGCTCGTTTCTTCGCCTCATCGGTGATGTCGTGGGTCTCCAGATGGAACTCGAACCTGGACAGGTAGGAGTCCCAGTCTTCTGAGGAGGGTTCGAAGCACTCGAACTTCTGGCTTCCAGCCATCGGGGGAGACTTGGGCACCGGAGCTGGTGGCGCCTCCGCCGGATCGGCTGCTGTGCTCTGCTCGCTTTCTTCCGAGTCCGAAGTGTGGATGTCCGCAGGGCTGCCTACCTGCTCTAACATCCCATCCTCGTCGCCAATTGTTAGATCGCGCTAACAAAGGACTCGTAGAGTGATTCAGCAAGTGATTCAGCTTTATTTAGAAGTAACGAACAAGCACTAACTCAGTAAGAAACCAGAACAGAAAACAGTGGGAGCTTATGCTCCTTTTAAACATAACCGGGCTAATGTAGCCACGCCTATTTACATTTAACAACCAATGAGGTTGCTAGGATAAAGACCAATGGGAGTCTTTCCCTCCTAGGGAATGGTATCGTTCTGATTGGTCGCTGTTACGAAGCGACCAATAGGAAGTTCGCTCAGAGGAGCCCTGGTCTGGCTCGAAGCTTAACATGGGAGTCCTATGAGGTGATTCATGTAATCATTTCAATACATTACAGACTTGATCTGGATGATAAGGGCATTTGCATTCCTCTGTAGGAATTACATCTCCCTTACACCTCAGCTGAGTCTAAGGCATTACACCCGGCCAATAGAAAAACTAATCTAAACTTATGAATTACTAACCAGTGGAAATAGTCTGGAAAGGAAAAATTATCACTGAAGAGTATCTGGAAGAAAAATGGCGAACATTTATGATTTGTGTCCTTGAGCACAAAAGACCAATCTTCATTTAAGATCTTATTTTGAAAATTTTTACTGCTTACTTTCCTAGTACTGTTCTTTTGCAGCCTTAAGTCACTCTATTGGGAGGGAAAGTCTTTTACCTAAATTCCTACTCCAGGTGGACAGAGAGGTATCTGAAATTAACTGAAGCTACTGAGATTTAAGAAATGCAAGAAAGTATGCAGAAGTTTAGCAGGGTCATTAGAGCTGGTTTACATGTTCAGCTATGGGCTGCTGGAGGATCTAGTGTACGCCTCACCCATTCTGACAATGCATAATGTGTGACATGAGCGCAAAAAGCATTTAATTAATCATTAGAATTGTGAGGTGTAAATATTCTCTTTCCCAGAAGAGCACCGAGGGGGGATACGTGATTAACACTAACTTATATATTTATAATTATTTATTTATGTCATTTGTACCCCACCTTTCTCCCCAATGGGGACCCAAAGTGGCTTACATCATGCTCCTCTCCTCCATTTCATCCTCAAAACAACCCTGTGAAATAGGTGAGGTTGAGAGTGTGTGACTGGTCCAAGGTGATCAGTGAGCTTCCATGGTCAAAAATATACATTCACAAGAAGCGGGGACCTGCAATACTTGCCGGGGGGGGGGGGGGGCACGTGGAGGAGGAAGCAGCTGCAGGTGAGCCTTCTCCTTCCCCCACACTGATGGCAAGGCCCGGGCCCGCCAATCCTTCTCCCCCCACCCCCTGCACTGGCAGTGAGGCCTGCGTGGCTCCCAGCTGCTGGGCCTGCCGATCCTTTACCCCTTCCCACCAGCAGCGAGACGCGCAGGCCTACCAAGCCTTCTCCCGCTCCCCCCCCCGGGCACCAGCGGTGAGGCCTGAGTGGCTCCCAGCCACTGGGCCTGCTGAGCCTTCTCCTGCTCCCCATCGGCCAGAGCGTTTTCTGCGCATGCGCAGGGAACGCTTTTACTTTTGGGGGGATTTAAATATCCCCTGTATATTTTTTTCACCTTTTTAATTTTTCTGCACACCTGGGGACTGCTCCAAGTGTGCAGGAAAATCTCTCTGCCCCCAAGTGCCCCCGATGCGCGGATTTAGATATCTGCACAGAGGGGGCAACTTGGCTATTAGATATATAGATGTTAAATGCGTACAAAGATGAGAATGTACAATTTAGCAACATAGCATGCATGATCAAAAATCTTCTCTGCTTTTATAGATTAGTTTGCTGCTCTTTGATGGGATTTGGTTGGTTTGGTGGGATTTAATCTATTTTGTGTGTGTGTGTGTGTGTGTGTGAATTTTTCTGGGTGCCTTGATTGGGCAGAAAGCCAGTGTTATAAATCAATTAAACCTCATTTGTACAGAATTAACAGTCTAATTCTTATCATTATAATGCATATATAATGTGTTTGCTAACCATGAAAACATAAGACTATAGTAAAAGTTAAGGTCAGAGCACTGTTTTTTAGCTCTGTTTGAAGTTCTGTCCATAGAAGCACATAAAAGACTATACTTTTAACTGAACACAGAATTTGGCATAATATGAACAAACAGCTTTTTGCTCAGAATTCTCAGCGTACCATTGTTTAGAAATATGTAGAACACTTAATGCATTATTCTGTGCACTGAGGCTGGGAAATCTTTTAAAAATCACATTTGCTCCATGTGTAATAACTCTTTGTGTCTTGGTCTAAGGAGCACAGCAGTTCTAAGGAATCAGAATGTTAAGTCACTTGAAAGCTCACTATTTATGTTGGGAGCACGTTAATTAACTATGATAACTTGAGGCAAAAACAAATGATCACTCATATAACACTACAAACTACAGGATTCCAAATTAGAAAGAAAATTCAGCAAAAAATAGCAAAAACAAGGTGGAAAAATAATCTGTATCCCGCCCCCCCCATAGAAAGCAGCTAAAAAACCCTGCATTATATATTTTTATTCCAAAATTGGAAATACCAATAGAACAAATTTGAGTCCAGCAGCACCTTTTGGGGCAAAACATATAGTGCTGTGCTTCTAATATTTTTCAACCTTTATTTTTAAACGGGGGGGAGGGGGAACGGACACACACACACACACACACATATATACATATATACATATATATACATACATATACATAAAGGTCTACAGCTATGGGATCTGCTTTAAGAGATCACAAGAAGGGGTAGTTCAACTGCAGCTGCTCCCCCCCCCCAAGTTTCTTTATATCTCAAACATATGCATGTTTATCCAAATGTAAAAATAAACAAGAGTCTCGCAACACCTTTCAACCTAACATTTTATTCCAGAATAAACTTCCTTAGGAGTCACAAGAATGCTGTTTATTTTTGCTGCTACTGACCAACACGGCTACCCCTCTGGAATTACCCAGAAGTAAGTCTCCCAGAGTTCACTTGAGTTTACATGCAAGTAAACATTATTTATTTAAGGGTATTTTTCCAGCAAGCTCGAAGAAACTAACTGCACACAGTCCTAAAAATACTTCCCAGGGAGGAAGCTCAACTGAATAGTCCTGAGGAGGATTCTGCGTAGAAGGATTCTGAAAAGGATTCTGTGTAGACCTGCTCTCTTAAGGTACCAAATACAACATATGTACCCCCAAAAAGGGATTATTTATTCAGCACATTTTTTAACTTCACCATTCCTACAGACTCAGTGAGCTCAGGCTGATGTGTAGTCAGTCCCACTCACTCTCTCAGCCTAGTAAACTCTCACAGGGTTTTTAGTGAGGGAGACCACTCTCCATTTTACCCACCGATTCAAGGTTCAATTGTCACTCTTAAGTGAGCTTCACAACAGACAAGTCATTTGGATCTTGGTCTGATGCTCTACGGACCTGCATAACCCTAGAAGATAGATTCAGGTGGGTAGCCGTGTTGGTCTAAAGCAACAGACCAAAGCTGGAGTCCAGTGGCACCTTTAACACCAACCAAGTTTAATTCTGGGATTAAGCACAGGGTTAAATTTTGTTGGTCTTAAAGGTGCCACTGGACTCAAACTTTGTTCTGACCCCAGAAATGTTTGCTCGGAAGTAATTTCCACTGTGTTCAACGGAACGAGGCTGCACGACAGCCAATAACGGGCTGCAGCCGTGCTATCCTATGCATGCTTTCTCCGAAGCACCATCAAATTCACGCTGGCTGACTCCCAAGGAAGCAAAGACAGCTGCTTCCCACCTTCAAATTACGGACTTCTAGATTAACCCCCCCCGACCTCGCTGCGAGGGAGCGGCTCTGTTACTCGTCGCTGTCAGCAGCTGCCCCGCAGCCCCTCTGGGGGCTCGCGAAGCCACACTGAGGGTCGCCTCCTCACCCTATCACCGACAAGCCTTCACTATGGCACCACGAAAGCGGCAGAGCAGGCCCGCTAGGCCCGTCTTTTGGTTGCTTAGCAACCGCTCTCTCGGGCGCGCGTCCACCGTAAAAAGGATTCCCCCCCTCCGTGTCCC
>NW_015166428.1:29065-37027 GCF_001447785.1 Gekko japonicus
GCGTACGCTGACTTGCGGGGGGGAGCTGCGACGCAGTGGCCGGTGAGGACAGTCGCAGTTTACACAGCGGAGTCCCGGTGGCTGACCCGTCTCCCCAGCCGGAGGGAAAGAAGGAAAGACTCCGCGGGCTTTCTCTGCAACACGTGTGTTTGCATAGCAGGTTCGTACCAGAGAGACGCTCTGTTAGATAGATAGCCTCGCCCCTTGCTGGAAAGTTCCTGTAAGGAGAGAATTTGCTAGTATTTGCAGCCGGCCCCTGTAGCAATAACGTGCAGGTGGGTGCGCGTTTCTCTCCGTGTCCTGAAATATCCCTGCTACTAAGAGTGAGGACTCAGTACTAGAACCTCTGCTATAAAGGTTTGCCAGCTGCGGGTTAGGAAATACCTGGAGATTTGGTGGGTGGAGCCTGAGGAGGGTGTGATTTGAGGAGGACTTCTGTGGGGTACAATGCCACAGAGTCCACCTTCCAACGCTGCCATTTTATCCAGGTCAACTGATCTGTTGTCTGGAGATCAGTTGTAACCAATGTTCCCTCTAAGCTGTGGAGTCTTGTGAGCAAAAATTTCAATTTGTGAGCTACTGGCTTTATAGTTACGAGCAAGCGATTTGGCTACTGCATAAATTTGTTTGCTCTGGAGCCGTCCTTCCTGAGCTGAGACAAAAATGTGTGAGCCGGAGGCTAAAAAACTGTGAGCTAGCTCACACTAACTCAGCTTAGAGGGAACACTGGTTGTAACCCTAGATCTGCTCCAGCCACCACCTGGAGGTTGGGTTGGCAACCATAGCTATTCACCCCCCCCCCCATCTCCGTTCAAAGTGAACAGAGAGCAGGTGACCTGAAGGATGATGGGACCCTGGAGAGCTACTGCTAGTCAGTGGAGACAAGCAATACTGATGTACTCTGACAGTATAAGGCAGCTACAGTACAAAGCCGTTTGAGGGCCCAGGTTCAGCCTTTGGCATTTCCAGATAAAAGGAACACATAATAGATGATGTGAAAATCTCCGCTCAAGACTTTGCTGTCCATGAGATGAGATAAAAAGAATTGATGCCTTGATGCAATAGGACTAAACAACAAAAGAGGAACACACAGTGTAAGGATACAAAAGAGGAAAGATATCTGTGTGAAAAAAGACGCTGATGCTGATGCACAAAAAGCTGAGTAATAATGCCAGTACAAAGTATAATCACATATAAACAATGTCTGAAGTAGAAGAGTAATCTCTTGGGGTATCAAACAATGTCAGCTTGTAGAAAAGTTCTCTCTTGAGGTGAAGATGTATGAGGAAAAATAAACTAAGGATCTGGATATTGAGAACTCTGTTTCGAAGAACTTCCTCAATAACTGCCAGTAACAATGGAAGGAAGTGTGATTGTTATGCCAACTTCTCCAGGAAATTCCTGGAGACCCAATCCAAGTTATCTACCAAGGAAATTGGGTGGTTGTGGCTGTGCGTAAGTTCTATACCAGTCTATACAGAGGTCAGATGGCCAATGAGACGCTCGCTATATCCCAGGAAGTGAGACAACACGCTAGGATTAAGAATAAATGTTGTCTTTACTAAAGGTTTCTGCAGTCATACAAAATCAGAATCACACACACAGTTATACAAGCTCCTTAGTTACAATAGTACATCAGAACAATTACAGCATAGAAAATAACAAAAGCATCAAAATGGGGAAGACACAATGGGGCACGGCTATACTCATCTGAGGTCCAGCTGAGGAAGAACTCTCCTCCTTGGAACGCTGGGCAGCCGAAATGCAGCAGCTTGTGAACTCCAAGGCACACAGGTAGGACCAGCCAAACCACGTGTGAGCTCTCTGGGTCGCGACTCCCGGAGAACTTAAGTAGTAGAGTCACTTGTAGCACCTTAGTGCACTGCTATGGGGAAGGTGGGTTAACCAGTGAGACAAAGGAGAGTTTCTCCTTAAATAAACTCTTTTTGGGGCATGGGCTATCCAGCCATAAACTATCAAACCCGTCCTCTAAACTATCACTACTGGATGAAGAGGGGGTGACGAGGGGATGACGCTCTACTAAGGGGTGGTGGCAATATGCAGATCCTATCCCTACATCAAAGGTGCCTTTTGGTGAGGTGTGAATCTTCCGTTCCCATGGACACCTCTTGACTTGCAGATCTGGTGCCTGCTCCAAGGCCATAAATGCTATTGTCTTCAGATCTCCAAACCAGATTAGGTGCAGAGGGTTACGTGATTCCTGGCATTCTGGTGATGTCGGGGTTCGCTGGGGGATTTTCCATAACTCTCCAAGTGGGTGCAATGGCGCGGTGTCTCCTTCATCCCGATGCAGGACGGGATACCTTCTCCAGGGAAGCACATGGTCCGTATGTGCAACGGCAGCCCCAGGCCAGCCTATCTCTAGGCAAGCATGAGATGCAGAACAAAGCAACACAACCAAACAGCAGTCCCTGAATACACATTGCATAGACACACATAGACAGCATCACCACTATACAGAAACACAAACATAAGTTCATATAGTTACATGATGCAAAGCTTTGGTAGAAGCCTTTCTAGAGATGTGCTGTAAATAACTGCCCACTAATGAGATATTGTTTGCTGCAACTCACAAGACTGCATATAATTGATTTTTTGAAGATATATTGTTTCAGTTACTGAAGACGTTCTTCGAAACGGAGTTCTCAATATCCGGATCCTTCGTTTATTTTTCTTCATACATCTTCACCTCAAGAGAGAACTTTTCTACTTGTTGACATTGTTTGGTACATCAAGAGATTACTTTTCTACTTCAGACATTCTCTATATGTGATTATACTTTGTATTGGGTTTATTACTCAGTTTTTTGGGTATTCACACAGGTATCTTTCTTCTTTTGATGCAATAGGAGGCAGATTCATATGTTCACAGAGGCCATCTGAAAAACTGATGGGCAGCACTCGGTCCTCAACCCTAAACAAGAGCTACATCCCCAACCTGGGTTTGGTTAACTGATATGGCTTTCTCCCAGGATGCATAGGATTAACGGAAGTCTAGTTAATTGCAAGTCACCTGAATATTTTTGCTCCATACTTAACAGAAGCTGTTTGGTTGTGTCACTTGTACAGCTCCTGAGACATTTCTTGTTTGGTGAACTTTGTTTGCAGGTGGTCAGCTGTGTTGGTCTGAAGCAGTAGAACAAATTTAGAGTCCAGTGGCACCTTTAAAGCTCATACCTTGAATAAACCTTTGTTGGTCTTAAAGGCGCCACTGGACTCTAAATTTGATTGCAGGTTTATCACCTGGCAACCACGGAAGTGTCTCACTTGCTCTGCCAGCAGCATTTTGTTTGTCTGTGTCAATAACAACAGAACTCTGGGACTGAGTGCTGTGCTGCCACAAGTCATTATAGTAAAAAGAATTGGGTTTTAGGTTTGGGAATGCATAACAAATTAGAGAGCTTCCTGCTCTCCGTTTTTCACAAAGGAATCTGTGTGGTTGGATGGTTAGACTAAAACCCAACAAGCTTTCTTTGCCCCCACCTCAAGCTTTCCAGAGTAAACTGAGAAAATTCTGAGACATTCCGGGGTACAAAGAGCTAACCTTGCAGTTGGGAAGTGAGGTCAGTTACACGAAAACAACACCGGCCGATTTAGTGAGTAGAAGTAACAGTTCCAAACCTTCTTCAGCTGAGTAAAAATAACAGCTCCAAGCTTTCTGATGTCTAGCAAATTCTTTTATCACTTTCTTAATATCACTTCCTCTAATAAGCACCACTGCATCGGGCAGTATTACAAATGTTAACCACAGAGTTGGCAAAGGAAATGAACTTAACTTAGAAAATATTCCATGGGCAGCGTTCACAGCAAAAAATTAGATAATCACCTCATAACTCCTTTGAGTTTTGTATTTGTAGGACTATGTGAATTTTCTCAAACATTTGGAAGCTAAATAAGCTTGCTCTTATCTCTAATTTTGTATCTGCCACTCCAGATAAATATATGTATGTATGCTAGTTTGCATGCTAGTTTGCCTGTATTTATTTCTCTTCTAAAATGTTCTGTCCTGCCAAATGGCCTCTTAAGGACTTTGGGCAGCTCCTTCTCCCCCAGTACCGCAGCCTTGTTCGGAACAGGGCCCCCGCAGTGCTTCTAAATAGAGTTCCCACAGTGAACACACAGCTGGCATCCCCGCTGCAAGTCCCTGTGGTGATCATGTCGTATATGTAACGTGTATGTAACCCTTCAGTACTGAAGACCCTAAAACACAGTGTAGAAAATAAATAAGCAGAGCTTGGAGCTTTAAAAAAATTTACTTTGACATTTTGCTTATAAAACGAGAGAAGGAAAAGTACAAAATGTTGTGTAACATGTTCTGAGGTAGTGTACAGGAAGCAAATTACTGAAAGAATGTATGAAATCCTTGGTTCTGTTAAGCTGCAGTCTTCAAAAGGACCATGAATTCAAAAACACATCATGACAGCAGTTGATTTTGAAATGGACCTAATCAGTAAGATTTGTGGCGTTTTGGATACTATTTGAAAGTTCTGATATTTCTCCGTACAGGTCCAGGACCTTACCTGAACTTAAGATGTCTTTATATACATCTGTGGTTTTAAAAGGAGACCAAGATAGCCAGCAAGGAACAAAAAGAAAAACTGAATGTCCAAAAAGTCCAGATTCACCGACTACATCCATGCTGCAAGAAACCCCGCTTCAAAACTTGCATTTGGCTTCTCAGGCAGTTCTTGAAAGAGCCCAAAAACAAGGGCGATCAAAGTGTCCCAAATGTAATAGTTCAAGGATGTTCTACTGTTACACATGCTACGTTCCAGTTGAGACTGTGCCTACAAGTGAAATTCCTGTTGTAAAGGTTAGTGCCGGAACATATTTTATTTGTTGGTCTAGTTTGTTGCTTCTACTTGTGTAATTAAGAACAAGAGGAGCTGTATTAGTTCAGACCAATGGTTCATCTAGTCCAGCATCTCTTTTTCACACAACGTGCCTTCGGAGGGCCTATAAGCAGAGTATGGATGCTAAAGCCTTCCCCTGGTCTTGCTGCCTAGCACTGATATTCCATGTAGTTATCATAACTAATAGCCATTGAGGGACCTATCCTCCGTTAACCTGTCCAAATCTGCTCTTTTGAAGCCAACTAAACTAGCAGTCACGGCCACATCCTGTGGCAGTGAATGCTGCACATTTATTATTCCTTGAATGAAAAATTTTAAGGGGCATTCACAAGGGGGATTAATTTGTTTTGTATCCAATCAAACTAATAAACAGTCCTCCCCTCTTGCTTTTTAAATCTGGCAATGGCAGTCAAGATCTCAATTAATATGAGAATAATCCTGTTTGTAAATGCTGTCTTCCTCTTAGAACTTCCAAGGCTGACATAAATGCCTAGTGAGACACCTTTTTTGGGTGCCTGTGAATTATAGAAGGAGAAGAGATTGGATTTATACCCCGCCCTTCACTTGGAGTCTCAGAGTGGCTTACAAAGTCCTTTCCCTTCCCCTCCCCACAACAGACACCCTGTGAGATGGGTGGGGCTGAGAGAACTCTGACACAAACTGCTCTTTCAGGAACAGCTGTGCCAGAGCTTGTGACTGACCCAAGGTCACATCAGCAGGTGCAAGTGGAGGAGTGGGGAATCGTACCTGGTTCTCCCAGATTAGAGTCTGCACACTTAACCACTGCACCAAACTGGCTCTCACCATCTGTGAATTGCTTCTTAGAGAACAAAACCTGGATGGCCTTTGCTGCCTCAGATAAAGAGCAGTTTAAGCACAAACATTCTGTTAGTCTGGACTGCCTTATTCCCTAAAAGTCTCCATTAAATGCCTGCAATTATTAAAAAAAATTTTTAAAAAACCATAGGAATGGTGAAAGCGCTCTCTGTGTTCAGTTTTTCAGCACCATGCACACATACAGGATGGGGGATACTCTTCTAGGCAGTAGCATGTGTGAACGGATCTTGGGGTTTTGGTGGACCGCAAATTGAATATGAGCAGCCAGTGTGATGCAGCAGCAAAGAAGGCAAATTCTATCTTAGGGTGTATCAACAGGTGTATAGTGTCTAGGACACGAGATGTGGTAGTACTACTGTATACTGCACTGGTTAGACCCCATCTGGAGTATTGTGTCCTGTTCTGGAGGCCTTTTTATAAGAAGGACATAGAAGCATTAGAACAGGTGCAGAGGAGAATGCTGAGGATGATTTAGGGGTTTGTAGACTAAGAGCATTTCTACAGTAGTGAAATTCCCCACGTTGATGTTTTTAAAACTGCACGTTATGTGACATTTTCTGCAGTAGATTTTTCCTTACCAGGCCCAAACCCAAATGTTTCTTCTTTCCCCACATTTTCAGAATCCCCAGTTTTAGCAAGTTCCAAAAGTGCAATGCAGGGTAAGAAGGAGAAAACTTCGGGTTTGCGCCTGGTGAGGAGAAATCTATTGCAGAAAATTTCACATAATACACAGTTTTTAAAACGTCAGTGCAAGGAATTTCACTAGTGCGGAAATGGTCTAAGCCTTATGATGAAAGGCTGTGAGAACTGGGAATGTTCTGCCTGGAGGAGAGGACGTTGGGGGGGGGGGGGGGGGATGCAATTACTTTTTAAAAGTATTTGAAGGGCTGTCATTTAAAGGAGGGTAGGGCACTGTTTCAGTTGGTAGTGGAGGATAGGACACGTAATAATGGGCTTACATTATGGGGAAATATCGGCAAGATACTAGGAAAACCTTTTTAACAATAAGGGCAGTTCAGTAGTGGAATCATTTGTCAAGGGCTATTGTGGGTTCTCCCTCCTTGGAGGTGTTTAAGCAGAGATTGGACAGTTATTTGTCAGGATGGTTTAGGTCATCCTGCACAGTGCAGGGGGTTGGAGTGGATGGTCTTGAGGCCCATTTCACCATTTAATTCTGTGATTCTAATTTTATACATTCCTATTAACCCTTGCCCCTCAGTTTAAATAATTTTAGTAAATGAAATGGGGAAGGATGGTAGGCAAGATAAGAGAGAAGTGTTTGCACTTATGAAAAAGACTCCTTTTGTGGCTCCTTAGTCAAAGGCCTGGTGGAAGAGCTCTGTCTTGCAGGTCCTACGGAACTGTAAAAGGTCCCTAAGGGCCCTGATGTCTTCCAGGAGCTCATTCCACCAATGTGGAGCTGCCACTGAGAAGGCCCTGGCCCTCATCACAGCCAGCCTGGCTTCTCTGGGGCCCAACAGAGCCAGACGATTTTGGGACCCCAGTTGTAGTGCTCTGGGTAACATGTGGGGAAAGGTGGTCCCTTAGGTATGAAGATCCCTGACCATATAGGGCTTTAAAGATAAGAACCAGCACCTTGAACTGAATTTGGTATGCTATAGGCAGCCAGTGCAGAGCTTTTAGCGCAGGCTGGATGTGTTCCCATATGGTGAGGCCCAACAACAGCCTGGTCGCCGCATTCTGCGCCACCTGTAGCTTCCGGATTTGGGACAAGGGCAGCCCCATGTAGAGAGCATTACAATAATATAATCTCGAGGTGACCATTGCATGAAACATTGTTGCCAGGTCATTTATTTACTTATTTCAATATGTATCCTGCCCTCCCCGCAAGCAGGTTCAGGGTGGTCACAACAATAATATTACAAAACCATTAAAACAGTTATAGTAATAAATAATTAAAACAATTAAAAATAGGTCGCACAATAAAATAGGAAAGTACAACCATCCCAAATGGCTGGAGGCTACTAGGCTATAAACCGAATGACAGTGGAGATTTATTAATATGGGCTGTATACAGTTGGAGAGCTTCAGCAAGGGAGGCCTAGTAATGGGGCACCCGCCACCTCAACCAAAGGTCTGGTGGAACAGCTCCGTTTTCCAGGCCCTGCGGAAATGTAATAGGTCCCGCAGGGCCTTTTTTTTGTATTATTATTATTATTATTATTATTATTATTATTATTATTATTATTATTATTATTATTATTATTATTATTATTATTATTTTCATTCTG
>NW_015166428.1:37056-56101 GCF_001447785.1 Gekko japonicus
TTCTCTTGAATTGTTGCTGTTTTTTCTTCCCACGGCTTGTCTTGGTTGATTTCGGAGATTATCTCTGCCTGAATAATTTCAAACACATAGTTAAGCCAGTTTCTCTCTGTCCATTTGCTTGCATCTTTCCATCCTGCTGCTATAACCGCTTTACCTGCTAGAACCATTGCTTTCAGTAACTCTTGGTGCCTTCTCTCTATTGTCTCCACTCTTATTGTACTTATCAACATTAATTCGAAATCTATGTTTATATTTACTGCAAATAATCTATTCATTTTCCCAACTATATTTTTCCAAAAAGTTTTAACTTCTGGGCATTCCCACCACATATGTGAATACCACCCTTTTACGTTTTTACAGTGCCAACAGTTAGGGCTTAGTCCTGGAAACATATTTGCCAACTTTGCTGGGGTTCTATACCATTTGGTAAAAAAAATTAATTCCAGTTCTTTAAACTTATGTAATTTAATCTTTTTAATTCAATTCTTAAGTTTTATAGCTTTTTGCTCTGTTATTTGTGTTTCTGTCTCCCATTTTCTTTGTAATTGTATAATTATTTGTTCCTTATCTGAAATCATTTTCTTATATATTGCCCCTGCCAATCCTCTCTTATTTTGTTTCATTCTCTTGTATATCTCTTCTAGGTCCTGCAGGGCCTTGATCTCAGACAGGAGCATGTTCCACTAGGCTGGGGCCAGGGCTTCTTCTGCCCTGGCCCCGGTCAAGGCTAAGTGGATGTCCTTTGGGCTGGGGACAACCAGTAAATGATAGTCCGCCAAGTGCAAGGCTGTCCAGGTCATATATGGGGAGAGGCGGTCCTTCAGATATGTCGGTCCCAGGCTGCATAAACTGTTCCAGCATTTTAACCACGGGCATCCAATAACATATTTAAAAACAGCATCTTGTATCCATTCAAATTACTTACTTACCCAGTCAATTCAGGACCAGTCCGGGGGTTAGAACTCTACTGCATATAGCTGTATATTTTTCCTTATTTTTCTGTCAGAGGGGCAAGGTATAAGTCACTTGGATTCCCCATTTGGGAGAAAGAACACTTCAGCATTTGATAAAGTAAGCTCTCACTCACAAAAGCATCCAGAATATATTTTGTCAGTCTTCAAGGTGGCACTGGACTCTTGTTTTAATTTGAGCTTGATGATCTGTGGGAGCAATCCTAAGGAGGTCTGCTCGGAAGTCCCAGATTACTCAATGGGGCTCACTCCCAGGAAAGTGTCCTTTAGATCGTAACCATATGCACAGTGTCAAAGGAGTTCCTAGTTTTGCATTATGTAGGAAGCTCTGAATACTTTTCTTTATGGACATGTTTGTGGTTTCGTTTGCAGCTTCCCGTGAAGGTCGACATCATTAAACATCCCAATGAAACAGATGGCAAGAGCACAGCTGTACATGCCAAGCTCCTGGCACCCGAAGATGTTACTATTTACACTTATCCTTGTATTCCAGACTATGAAGAGATGAAACACGAAGTAAGAGATTGCATAGCTGTAAGGGGGGAAGATATAAAGGGGACTGTTCCTTCCTCCCTCCACCTTGCAGTTTGCAAAGTACACTCGTTTTAAAATTCAGGACACTACAAGTTGTGGTCTTTGGGGAAAACTATCAGTTTGGGTGTAGTGGTTAGGAGCACAGACTCTAATCTGGGAGAAGTGGGTTTGATTTCCCACTCCCTCACATGCAGCTGCTGGGTGACCTTGGGCAAACCACAGTTCTTTCAGAGCTGTTCTCTCAAGGGGATTCTCAAAAGAGCTCTCTCAGCCCCATCTACCTCACAGGTTATCTGTTGTGGGGAAAGGAAGGAAAGGAGATTGTAAGATGCTCTGAGACTCCGAGTGGAGGGGTATAAATCTAATCTCTTCTTCTTCTTCTATCACAATAAGTAGTGCTGACCAATGTTATTATCTCCAGTACGTAGGGAGGGGCTGGTTGAAGGACACTCAGTGAGCTCTGGGCTATGTAAACTTTAAATTTGAAATCCCCACGTGAAAAGTTTGTGCTCATTATCACTGTGTCATTTTTTAAAATTGTAACCCAAGATCACAGGTTTGGGTCTGTTTGTTTTTCTTTGTAGATTGCACTTATCTTTCCTGGACCCAATTCAGTTTCTGTAAATGACATTCCCCTCTCTTTGCTAAACAAATTGGAAAAGAAAGTGGGTTGCAAAAGGGTCAACGATTTGCCAGTGGAACCGGTTCTCAAGCATGCAAAAGTGGAGCCAGCCAGCGACAGCGACTTTGGCGATCTCAGCTCTCACAGTGCGATCAAAAATACAGGGCTGAAGAAAATCATATTTGTTGACAGTACGTGGAATCAGACCAACAAAATCATCACGGATGAGCGACTCCAAGGTGAGGATGGGCAAACCAGCACTAGTCCTGTTTCACGGACCGTTAAGCGGCAGAGCTAAGGAACTGCCCACAGGAGGTTTGGATGCTGCTGTCTATGAGCTAACTGAGAAATTGTCACAACTGGGGCAGCAGGTCTACTTGGGCACACATTCAATGGTGGTATGTCTATGCAAGTATGATTCCCCCTAACACTATTGCACAGAGTATTTTGGTATGTATGTCCTAACCAGTGACATATTTCAAGGATGTAACAAAGTGATCTGCAATTTTTGCTCACAAGATTCCACAGCTTAGAGAGAGCCTTGCTGTGGTGTGGAGTCTTGTGAGCAAAAATCCAACTTTGTGAGCTACTGGCATTAAAGTTGTGAGTGACCGATTTGGCTATTGCATAAATCAGTTTGCTCTGGAGCCATCCTTCCTGAGCTGAGGGCAAAAATATGTGAGCCACAGGCTAAAAAACTGTTGAGCTAGCTCACACTAACTCAGCTTAGAGGGAACACTGCTGTTGAGTTGTGGCTGACTCACGGTGACTCCAAGGCAAGAGACGAACAGTGGGGGTTTGTCGTTGCCTGCCTTTGCGTAACCCTGGACTTCCTTGGTTGTCTCCCACCCAAGTACTAACCAGAGCCAACCCTGCTTCGCTTCTGAAATATGATGAGACCAGGCTAGCCTGGGCCATCCAAGTCAGGGCACAGTTATTAGATTTGGTAAAACGCATCAATGTTCTTTCTCCCCCCCCCCCCTTTGCCCTCCCATACAGCATTGCTACAAATTGAACTGAAATCGAGGAAAACCTGCTTTTGGCGTCATCAGAAAGGAAAGCCAGATACGTACCTGTCTACCATCGAAGCAATTTATTACTTTCTAGTAGATTACCACAGGGAACTCTTGAAAGAAAAATACGAAGGACAGTATGACAATTTGCTTTTCTTCTATTCATTTATGTACCAATTGATAAAAAATGCCAGGAGCTCTGCTGGCAAAGAATAAGGCCAGGATTGGCTCGTTGGTTGCAATTTGGACAAAAGCAAGACCGAAGTCCTCTTTGCCCTTGGTTCATTTAGAGGTCACAGTGACAGGCATGGAGCAGGAAGACTGTTCAGAAGCCTCGTCCTTTGAATCCAAGCTCCTGGTACGGTGCCTCAGGCAAATTTCCTTTGGAGTCTCTCTCTCCCAGCAAAAGCCTGCAAAACTATGAAATGTTTTCAGGAGTATAATGACCAACAAGAAATGCCAACGTGGAACCTCTGTTCTTAAACCTACTAAAGTTTACTTCGGCTGCTACACGGTATAAGAACATGTTCTTCACTAGCAAGGATGACTTTACTCTGGTGACGTCATTGGCTCCTGTAAAAGGACCAGAACACCATTTTCATTAGACGCTGTCTGATCAGCCTGCTGCTCAAGGGAGATGCGGCTCATCCCGCAAACTGACCAGGGCTATGCCTCTGAGCAGAGGAGTTAAACAGGGGTTTTCATTAGACTAATCCAGACTAATGCATTCGGTAGGATGCCAACAGTAAACATGTTTGTGTTTAAGCTGTAAAGCTGCTTTGTTAATATTATAATAGCAACTAGGCTGGAACCGCTGTTTACATGCCCTTTGCAGATTGAGAACTCTGCTGCTGTCCCCTCAAGGTTTCCTGCCGAATTCTGGGATAATAGTGTTACATTCTTCTCAGCAAAGCAACAGCTGACATTTAAGAAAGGAGGGAAAAAACTTTTGCAGTTGGCTTTAAAAGACTGCAGAGGATTCAGAGGTCGGGTGTGTGTGTGTGTGTGTGTTGCATGCCTAGTCTTCTGTACACTCAGGGCCAGCTTCCCTTTCTTCCTTCCCCCTCCAGTGATAAATGAAGAGGCCTCACAGGGAAGCAAACTGCTGTTATACTTTTTTATTTTCTTGTGTTTCCAGCAATGTGCTAAAGCAGAAATCGGTTTGTTTAGATGTGCTGCTGCTTTCCCCACTTTCCCAAGACTTGAGATTTTATATAATAAGAGGTGCAGTCCTGATACCTCATCAGATCTAACATGAACATCACTTTGAAGATGATGCTATGCAAACTTCACCATTGCGTAAAGACCAGCTGGATCCCCCCCCCCTTGTTTCTTTTCCTGCTTTAGCACAATCCAGTTTAATGCCACTACATGCTGTAGCTATAAGTGAAAACACAGAAGTCATGATTCTGCAGACAGCTCTTTGCAGTGGATAGCATTGACCAGGCTGATGATGAAAGGTCTCAGGAGCACAGTGACATTTCTGTCTTTCTAAAAACCAAAATGTGCTTTTGGAAGGAATTTTTGTGTGTTTTCTCCAGTGTCAGCTAGACACTGAATGCAAAATCTGTCACCTCTGGAAGTCTGAATATACTTATTTTAGGGATAATGCTTAGACTATTTCCAACTCCCTTTCTTTTCTTTTTCACTTTCCTTTCCAAAGGTTTGCAGTGAGCCATAACATTGGCAGAGGGAAAGGGGAGATACACAGTAAACATCTGTTTCCTAACCACATTTGCAAAGAACGACTTTGATTTATAATAAACCATATCATGAAATACTCACCTTCTCTGTTGATCTTCCTTGAGAAAGTCTCTAAACATTATGCTTGTAAAATGCCATCAAGTCCCAGCTAACTTATGGTGACCCCAGCAAGGGGCTTTCAAGGCGAGTGAGAAGCGGAGGTGGTTGGCCATTGGCTTCCTCTGCAGAGTCTTCCTTGGTGGTCTCCCTTCCAAGTACTGACTCTGCTGAACTTCTGAGATTTGACGAGATCAGGCTATGTCATCCTGCCTTCCCTCCCCTCTGAATTTTACCAGTCTGATTTTCTCTTTCAGCTTTTCTGTGCAAGGCAGCATTTTTATACTTACTGGGCATCTGATACCATATGTTAAACTGCTAACATTGCAATCTCATGCAGGTTACTCCTGTTGACTGAGGTGGTTCTGCATAGATGGGCATTTTTAACAGTACAATCCAGAGAACCCCACTGAATGGATCCGACCTGCTTAGGCATGTTCTCTAGAGCACCTAGCATTTGTAATTTTCCCACTGTGCACGGATGCTGTGCTACAACAGGCACTCTTTTCCCTAGTGCTTACAGTGGGATGGACCTCAGAAACGGATGGCCTTTGTCCTGTTGCTTCCAATATTACTGTCAGACTACTGCAGAAAAAGACAGCTAAGAAGAGCCTTGTTGGGCTAGCCCAAAGACCCATCTTTGCCATCGTTCTGTTTCCAGCAAGGGCAAGTGAGATGCTTCTAGGATGCTCACAAGCAGGGCAGACTCCAGCAGGCTGCAGTTGCTGCTATTCAGCTGTCTGGTTAGCAATCCCCGATGTGGGGATTCAGGGGCTCGCTCTTCAATGGCTTGTCTCTTTCCTCCGAGGTCGGGTACAGAGGGTGGAATTAGGGGAGCAGCGGTCCCGGAGGTACCTGCTTGAATGCGGTGTGCCTCGGGGGGCAGTTCTCTCCCCGATGCTATTTAACATCTGTATGCACCCCCTCGCCCAGATTGTGCAGAGGCATGGGCTTGGGTGTCATCAATATGCCGATGACACCCAGCTCTATCTGATGTTGGGCGGCCGGTTGGACTCCGAGCCAGAAGATCTGCACCGGGCGTTGCAGGCCGTATCTGGATGGCTCAGGCTGAGCCGGTTGAAGCTGAACCCGGCGAAGACGGAGGTCCTGTGCCTGGGTCGGAACGGGATGGGATTGGGGCTCCCGCTCCCGGCCTTCGACGGGGCGCCTTTGGTGCCAGCTTCGGAGGTTAGGAGTTTGGGAGTGCTCCTGGACTCCACCTTAACGATGGAGGCCCAGGTGGCAGCCACTGCCAAAGCGGCCTTTTACCATCTTCGGCTGGTGCGGCAGTTGGTCCCCTTTCTCAGCCGCGAAGACCTAGCCACAGTGATCCATGCGACGGTCACCTCAAGGCTAGACTACTGCAACGCTCTCTACATGGGGCTGCCTTTGTCGCTAATTCGGAGGCTGCAGCTAGTGCAGAATGCGGCGGCCAGGCTGGTTGCTGGTGTCTCAAAATGGGACCACATCCAGCCTGTGCTCAAAGCGCTGCACTGGCTGCCTATAGCATACCGGATTCGCTTCAAAGTGCTGGTGCTTACCTTTAAAGCCCTACATGGCCAGGGTCCGCCATACCTGAGGGACCGCCTTGCCCCACACAGGTCCCAAAGAGCACTTCGGTCGGGGTCGCAACATCGTCTTGCGACCCCGGGCCCTAAAGAGGCCAGGCTTGCTGCCACAAGGGCTAGGTCCTTCTCGGTGGCGGCTCCTATCTAGTGGAAAGAGCTCCCAGAGGAGATCAGGGCCCTGCGGGACCTGTTGCAGTTCCGCAGGGCCTGCAAGACGGAGCTCTTCCGCCAGGCTTTCGAATAGGAGCTGCCGCCGTCACCACTACCACCAACAGGGGCCTATATAGCGGCACCACCGGAGGCTGAGTGGCCAAAGAACATCTGGGGGCCACAGTAACCTCCCTCTGGATGTAAGGGCATGTGCAATATGGAGAGAGGGTTTTAGTCACGTGGGATCCTGGGCATCGCCCACTGTACTAAATTGTTTTTAAATTGTTTTATTGTGTTTTATTGCACTGAGTGCCATATTGTTGCAAGCCGCCCTGAGCCCGCACGCGGGGAGGGCGGGGTATAAATAAAATAAAATAAATAAACTAGTCAGAGAGCCAGATTCAATTCCAGTAGCACCTTAGAGACCAACAAGGTTTTCAGGGTATAAGCTTTCAAGAGCAAAACCTCCCTTTGTCGGATGCCTAGTCTCAGAGATGTCCCCGAGGAACTTGACAAATCCCTTTTTAAAACCACCTAAGGTAGAAGCTATCATCTTCTAGCCGTGAATGAGGGGAGTTTTAACTAAAAGTTCCACTCTGTGGAGGGTTTTTTTCCTCCCTGTCTACCTACAACTACTGACAGCATCAGGTATTGTAAGAAAAGAGAGAGCCTCTTTCTTGTTTGAGATACAGAGCCTGGCACAGGAAAACTGTTTTTCACTACTGTGAACAGAAAAACAGCAATACAAGAGCTTCCATCCTCAGCTGAGTCACCCCAGGTGTAACTTTTAGGAGTGCAGGTGCTGCAGGTAGAAGGCACAGTCTTTTGCTCGTGGAAGGGCTGCTCGTGCAACTATGTTAGAGTGTCTCGTGAAAAAAGAGCAACTAAATCAAAAGATGTTTTTCAAGTTGCACAAATGGGAATGTAAGAACAGCCTCTGTTACAGCATGACTTGAATTGTTGCTCAAGCATTTGTAAAATGGCGCTTGCGGCTATTTTCCTTTGGATCCATCTTTACAGCTACAATCTATAATAAAATAAAGCACCCTTCAAGTTTCTCTGGATCAGGGCCTGTTTTGCTACAACTGCCGATGCAATACAAAACTAAATGTGTAATGTTTGTACAGGAAGAAATGTCATTAGCAGCTATTTGTCTAATCAACTGGAACAGAAAATGCCTTCAACATTCACACTTTTATTGCTGTCAAGAAAAGGACATTTTGACTTTGTGCAGTGATGAATATTGTTTCCTCTATAGGGATTTTGATCAACTTTGTGTGTGTGTGTGTGTGTGTGTATTACACAACAAGGACTCCTTTGGACTTTTCTTAAGAAATTCTAAAACAGCTTTGTGAAAGGGCTGCTGGATTATAATTGAAAAGGACAAACTTCTGACCATTGAAAGGGCACCCAAAATATGTGCCTCCTGACCTAATAGATTATACAATAACCAAACAGAAGGTGGGGGGGGGGACTCTTGATTTCTTCCACATCACATTTAAATAAAAAACATGTTTCGCAAAGAAAAAAAGTGTTGTGATAAAAAGTTTTTGCAGACTGGGTTTGGTTCCTTTTAGAAGCAACACTAACAAGTTGGATTTTTCCATTAAATAAAACATGAGGATCAGAACCCTTGGGCAGGAGAGGGGTGTGGGTCAGTCTTCCACGTTTCCTTTTTGTTGCAGCTTCTTGCACAGCAGCTAGTGTCACTCCAAAAGACAGCTCCCAAAATGAAGGCACCGGTTCTGGAAATTTTGATGCTGTTGATAAGAAGGGCAAAGCTCCTGACTAAGGGGCAAGGGGAACGAACACTTGGTATCCAGGCCAAGAGCAGCTGAACCACAGTTAAGTCATGTTTAGTATTCTCTCCCAGGAAGATTAATGGAGGTATAAAAAGGTAAAGGTTCCCTTGCTCTAAAGCCAGTCCGACACTAGGGTTGCGGTGCTCATCTCCGTTTCAAAGACGAAGAGCCAGCACTGCCCGAAGACGTTTCCGTGGTCATGTGGTCAGCATGACTAAACACCAAGGCGCACGGAATGCTGTTACCTTCCCACTGAAGTGGTACCTATTTATCTACTTGCAATTTCTTGCTTTCGAACTGCTAGGTTGGCAGGAGCTGGAACTAGAGATGGGAGCTCACTCTGTCATGCGGCACCCGGGTCTCGAACTGCTGAACTACCGACCTTCCACAGCCTGCAGTTCAGCGTCTTAACCACTTGAGCCACCGCAGCTCCCTAATGGAGGTATACACCCAGCTTTTATACAGAACCCAGTGTTAATCAGCATGGGCAAAAACAAAGACCACAAGACAATATGCAGAGCATGGCCCCGGTGGGCCAAACTGATCTGCCCCAAGAAAAGTAACCCCAGGCCTAACATTTAGACCCTGGGTTAGACCCATGCAAGGAAAACAGGAATTAATATGCCTACCTAAAAGTGAGTCACCCACGTTTCTCCTGGTGAGCAACTAGTTTTAATCTGTAGCATAGCAGCACTGAGGTGCAGATGGTGGACTAGGCCAGCTGTACACTGGCCCAAAATGGATGGCTAGAAAGTTGCTCAAAGTCGCATCGCCTTCGGTGCATCTCTCTTGCCTGGCAACTAAGATGGCAGATGGTATCACTCAGTGGGTGTGAGATAGCCAGTTGCTCAACCCTAACGGGCAACATGTTTTTCTTTTGCTATCTAGTTGTAGCTGGCTTATGGCAACCCCATAGGGTTTTCAAGGCAAGAGGGGAACAGAGGTAATTTGTCATTGCCTGCCTCTGCGTAACAACCCTGGACTACTTCAGTGGTGTCCCATCCAAGTATTAACCAGAGCTGACCCCACTCAGCTTCCATGATTTGACGAAATCAGGCTAGCCTGCCCTGTCAGGGAATGGGCAGGTACCATGTTTTATTTGAAATGTTTGTCTGCAATGGGAGTGATGATGTCAGAAACAAAAACAGCTGATCAGCAAACGATGGGATACTTTCTTTTTAAAAAATAAATACAGAGATTTACAGTTTCATCCATTAAGGCACAAAAGCCACACACATTTCTCACATTTATTTTCACAGGTGTTCCTACCTGCATATCTGAGGGGTTACTTATTGCTCCATCCACCCTTTCTTTCACCGTCAAACTCGAGGCAGCATACAAGAGGTGTCCGATCCAGGCACTGAAACAACCCAGATGTGCTGACCTTCAGCCATGTGGCTTTCTCCTATGTCTTCCATCCATACCCTGGTACAGCTATATAGAAATCTTTCTGAATTATACCAATAAAGGGCACACATTGTACATTTTAAGATCCATTGATCTCAAAGTCCTGAACTCATTCAGTGCAATCAGTAGTGTTGGATTGTGCCCTATCTGGTCTGATTGGAAACATTTTAATGAGCATGGCTTTCCCTAATCTTGGCTTGTAAAGCATCACAAGTCTTCTTGGCGTCACCAAGCAGCATTGAGGTATTGGGCTTGTAAAAGATGGGGTTGTCAACGGCAGCATACCCAACGCCCAGGGTGCGCTTCATGACAATCACCTGGGGAGACAGTAGAAGAGGCGTGAAAGAGGTTGCCCAAGTAATGACATTGAATGTACTGTAGAAATAACACTGGTCAAGAAAATGTATTCTGGACTGCAGGCACCATCTTTTGGCCATGAAAATACACTTCCCCATGCACAGCTGCATGTGCTTAATCCCAGGGGTCTTTTCGTAGAAAAAGAGCTGGGGGGACTCATTAGCATAACTCATTAGCATATGCCACACCCCCTAACATCACCGGAAGTGTGTCATAAGGCCACACCCCCTGCCATCACCGGAAGTGTGTCATAAGGCCACACCCACCACTCAGTCTTAGTCTTAAAGGTTAGTCTTAAAGGTGCTATTTGTTAGTCTTAAAGGTGCTATTTGAACTCTTGGACTATTTTGCAGCAACAGACTAACACAGCTACCTCGGGGAAGCTCCTGAATGTGGCTGGGAGTCCTTGCGGAGGCCACGTGAAGTGGCCTCGGCCAGGCAGAGGGGGAGGACGCCAACTTACCCTCCTCCTTCTGCAACAGAATGAGGCTGGAAGCAGGGGGCGGCCGGAAGCAGGGGGCGGGGTTTCGTCATGTGCCCCGTCCCCCTGCACCTCACCCGGGGGAACTGTGATCCCCCGTGGTTCCCCCGAATCGACCTCTGCGAATCGACCTCTGCTTAATCCACATCCATCCTGCTGCGGGCAGGATTGCCAGCTCTGAAAGACAAGCTGGAGGGTGACTCACCGGGATGCTCTGGGAGAGGGGAGGGAAGAAGCATGTTGTGCCTACGTCACCTTGGGGTGATACAGGCACACTGCAAACATCGGGGGCAATGCTCTGCATTTGGGGCAAAACTCTACAGTCTGAAACTAATTCTACCATTAACGTTTTGCCCAAAAACCAGAGCGTTGCCCCCCCAGCATCACCACCGTGCCTACATCACTTCCAGGTGACGAAGGCACAGGGCTTTTCCCCCTGGGGGAACGCGCTGGAACAGAGTTCCGGAACCTCTTCGACAAAATCCTTTTAAAAATGTTTAAAAGTTCATGAGTTCTCAGTATACAAATTGAAAACTTCATTTCCCTCGTGAGAATTCTGTCACCTCTTCTTTTAAAAAACAAACAAACACCCCCAGGGCACGTCGCATTCGGGGGTGGTAACTCTCCCCCGCCAGCTGGCTGGTGCTGGGAGGGAGCACCAGAAATCAGGGGACCCCTCATTCATGCACCGGGGGGGGGGACCTGGCAACCCTAGCTGCAGAGTTCTGAAGAACTCACGAGCTTGCTCACTAATAAAAGATATTTCATGACTTTTAGCTTTGGAATGTACAAACTGGCACTCACTCCCCCAGAGCTGGCCCCCAATCACATCATAGGGTTGCCAAGTCTTACCTGCTGCTAGAACGGGTGGCTCCCGGCTTGTTCCTGGAGCGCGCGCGCCACAGCCCCATCACCCAGAAGTGACGCGACCACGCCGGGCACACTGGGGGCGGAGCCACGACCACCCAAGGGAAAACCATAGAGTTTTCCCTCGGATGACCATGGCCCCACCCCCAGCGTGCCCGGCATGGTCGCGTCACTTCCGGGTGACATGCACATCGCGTACTTTGGGGATGGGATTCCCCCCAGGGCCCGATCCGCCAGCGGCGGGGAACGGGCCTCTGGGGCGGGGGTTTCCCCACCCCCCCAGGGGGACTTGGCAAGCCTATCACATCATAATGAATGCTAGGTCATAAACTGAGTGCCAAGACAATGTGGCACTGACACACAGCTGCTGTTGTGTCCCAGCTTACCCATTTATTTGCAAAATCAGGACCTCAAAAGATCTGAGCCTTAAGGCCATCAAGGGATTTGGCTAGCTTCTCAATTGGTTTCACAAGAGTTGCTCTTAGGCACACAAATTTCTTATCGAAGGAGAAAGTCTTCCGCTCCCAATCAGAAAGTTAGCTCTGATTGTCCTGATGGGGAACAACCGTTTCAGAGTCTAATCAACGGCCCTCTGCCTCTGTGATCACCACCACTCACTTGCTTGGCTCTCCAGACCTCCAGGACAGGCATGCCAGCGATGATGGAGTTCGGATCTTCCTGGGCTGCGGAGTTCACGGTGTCATTGGCGCCAATTACCAAAGCCAAGTCTGTGCCTGAGAGAGAAAGACAACTCATTGCAAAATAAAGAATGCTTCAGAACTTGAAAAAGCGAACCACTTTATATCAAGGCTTTCTAACTCTTCACCAAAGATTTTCAGTTCCCTGGAAGATGGGAGCAGAAACAGAGTTATCAATGAAGTGTTTCCTGGCCAACAGAAGAAGGGTGCAGAAAGTATATTTGATGGCTTCAGTTTGCTCTGGTAGGCTGAACAGGGTTCTTTTAATCATTAGAGCTTAGAGATGCATAAATAACCAAAGAAAGAACATCTGTCTTGATGCTCCTTCATATGGGCTCTGCAGGTGACCTGGCACCTTAAATCCAGAATGAGACCAACCGCGCCAGTTCTCACTCTGATCACTGCTATTCTCCGGGCAGACTAGCCAGATCAGTATGCACTGTGGCCATGATGACCTAGCCTTATGTTCCTAGCCCTGAGGGTAGCTGTAAAGCAGGGGAGCCCAACCTTTTTGAGCCCGTGGGCACATTCGGAATTTTGACCTTGCATGGTGGTTGCAGCAACAAAACGGCTGCCACAAAATGGCTGCCGCAGGAGGTGGAGCCAGACGCAAAATGGCTACCACAGCTTCACTTCAGTCACATAGTGCAGATCCTTGTGCTGCAGTGGCAGCTGCTGCCAAAGCGACATTTTAAAAAAATCTACACAGCCAACCAAATCTCCAATAGTCAATCAAAAGCCTTGCTGGGCAAAAGCCCCACCTGGCCCTGCCCACTTCCCAAAGGTGCTTGGGTGGTGCCAGAAAAGGGGTCTGTGGGCACCATGGAACTCACTGGCATGGTGTTTGGGACCCCCGCTGTAGAGAGAGCCCTACAGCAGTGCTGCCATCTAGTGGGGATTCAGGGGCTCGCCCTACAATGGCTTGCCTCTTTTCTCCAAGGTCAGGGACAAAGGGTGGCGATAGGGGATCAGCAGTCCCGGAGACATCCTCTTGTATGTGGGGTGCCTCAGGGGGTGGTGCTGTCCCCGATGTTGTTCAACATCTATATGTGCCCCCTTGCCCAGATTGCCTGGAGATATGGGCTTGGGTGCCATCAATATGCAGATGACACCCAGATCTATCTGATGTTGGGCGGCCAGTCGGACTCCAGCCCAAACGATCTTCACCGAGCGTTGCAAGCTGTGGCTGGTTGGCTCAGACTGTGTCGGCTGAAACTAAACCCGGTGAAGACAGAGGTCCTGGGCCTGAGTCGGGTCGGTTTGAGGTTGGGGGTCCCTCTACTGACCTTCGATGGGGCGCCTCTGGTGCCAGCGTCTGAGGTTAGGAGTTTGGGAGTGCTCCTGGACTCCTCTTTAACGATGGAGGCCCAGGTGGCAGCCACTGCCAAGTCGGCCTTTTACCACCTCCAGCTGGTGCGGCAGTTGGTTCCCTTCCTTGACCGCGATGACCTGGCCACAGTGATCCATGTGACGGTTACCTTGAGGTTAGACTACTGTAACACTCTCTACATGGGGCTGCCTTTGTTGCAAATCCGGAAGCTGCAGCTAGTGCAGAATGCTGCAGCCAGGCTGTTGATGGGTCTCTCTAAGCGGGAGCACATCCAGGCTGTGCTGAAAGCGCTGCACTGGCTGCCAATAGTGTACCAGATTCACTTCAAAGTGCTGGTTCTTACCTTTAAGCCTATATGGCATGGGTCCGACATACCTAAGGGACCGCCTTTCCCCATATGTTCCCCCAAGGGCAGTATGGTCGGGGACGCAACATCTCCTGGTGATTCCAGGCCCCAAAGATGCCAGATTTACAGCAACCAGGGCCAGGGCCTTTTCGGTGGCGGCTTCTACCTGGTGGAACAAGCTCCCGGAGGAGATCTGGGCCCTGTGGGACCTTGCGCAGTTCCGCAGGGCCTGTAAGATGGAGCTCTTCTGCCAGGCTTTCATGTAGGAGCCACCACCGCTGCACCACCACCACCAACTAGGCTGGGTAACATCAGGGAGTGAGATGGCCCTGTGACAATGAACGATAGTGCTGCCTGGAACTGATAGCACCGATCTGGGATCATCACCATCAGGATGTCATCTAGTTACTGAAGACCTTCTTTGAGACATCTAGAGCACCTTGTATTGTTATTTGTTGTTGTTCAGTCGCACAGTCGAGTCCGACTCTCTGCGACCCCATGGACCAGATCACGCCAGGTATTGTTATAAATGACTATAAATGATTGTTTTATCTTGTTTTTAACTGTTTTAACCATTGGCATATATGCCCAGTTAGTGAACTGCCCTGAGCCCGCTCGCGGGGAGGGAGGGCTATAAATCTCATAATAAATAAATAAATAAATAGTGAAATCAGCAGCTGGCATGTATGTGCTGAATTTGATTTCATTGGGGCAGGATTTCCAGACCCCATGAAGCTATTTTTCCTGTCCCCATGGCCACCAGAAGCAGAATAAACTATGGAGGGGGAAAAAACCTGACCAGATTTGTGCAAATATGCCCAGTTTGCAGAAGTTATATAGTGATGCAGCAGCAATTACTTTACAGTGCAGGGACATCCACAGACACAAGCCTCCTTATGATTCAGCACAAAAACTCCCGTGCCCTTTCGCCATGGTCTGTTCCTTCGGGAAAAGTAAGAGGGGCTGGCCCCCCTGCAGTCTAGAACGTTGCCTGAACTTTGTTAACTGACTGGGTCTGGCGTTACGGGCTTGGTAGGACTGCCAGTCAAATGCACTGTGTAGGGCATTAAAAAAACCAAAAAACTATTTAACTTGGCCCCAAATAAAAAACAAAGAACAAACCAAACACACCACGTTATTTACATCAGTTTTGATGGGGGGAAGCTAATCCATTTGTCTTCTCTGACATGAGTCTTTAGGGGCCTTGCATAACATACAAGCCAGATGGAGTTTTGCTCAACAGAGCTATTTATTTAAAGACTTGCTTGCAACTGATCAAGCTATACTAAGAAGCTGTTGTGCTCAATGCTCCCTCTAAGCTGTAGAGCCTTGTGAGCCAAAATTCTACTTTGTGAACTACTGGCAGTAAAGTTGTGAGTGAGCAATTTGGCTATTGCATAAATTAGTTTGCTCTGGACTCGAGCCATCCTTTTTGAGCTAAGAGAAAACTATGTGAGCAGGAGGCTAAAAAACTGAACTAGCTCACACTAACTCACTTTAGAGGGAACACTGGTTGTGGTGTCAGGAAAAGAGTGTTGGACTGGGCAGACCTAGGTTCAAAAATCCCTGATCAGTCCAGACATTCACTCTCAGCTAGTCAGAGCCTTACTTCACACAACTTTCCATGGCTTTGCATGGTGGAATAATGGGTGCATTCCTCTTACTTTCTCCAGGTAGATATACCCTGCAGAAGCCAAATGCTCCGTGTCTTCTGCTTGTGCCATCCATGTGGTTTCTGCCCACAGCAACAGACAAAAAGGGAAGGACTGTTGTCCTCAGGCCAGGCTTGTAAGATTCTGAAAAGCATCTGGTTGGCCTCTGCTAGAAGCTGGGCCAGACGGACTCTGGCTAAATCCAACAGACCTTTTGTAATATTACAATGGTGATTCCCTTGGGTGCCGTGGTGCCTGCCAACGTGTTTCCTGGTGGCCACTTGCATCTTCTCCCAAAAATCTCTTCCCCAAAACAAAACAGAATGCTCCTCCTGGCTTTCCTGCACGTCATTGGAGCAGGAGAGGCTTCAGAAGAGCCTAGGAGACATAATCTTTCTGCCTGCTGGGAACACTCATCTTAAAATGGCTGCCTCCATTGTAGGAGGACGCTTGGCCTGGAACCTCCTAACATTGTGTGGAATGGAACCTCAAGAGATCTGGTGATCAGACCTAGCCCCCATGGCAGCCATTTTGTGATTGACCCCCCAAAAAAAAATGGCTGACATTTTATTGTGGCACCTACTGCCTGCTCTCAAAATTCTAAAAGTGCCCACAGGTATGACACAGGACTGGACCACTTGGAAGCATCCAAGCACCATAGCAGAACCTTCTAGATACAACCTATTATTCACAATGTCACAATGCTGACAGAGGAAGAAGAGGAAGAGGAGGAGGAGGAAGAAAAAGAAGACTTGGATTTATATCCCGCCCTTCACTCAGAGTCTCAGAGCAGCTTACAAACTCCTTTCCCTTCCCCACCCCACAACAGACACCCTGTGAGGTAGGTGGGGCTGAGGAGCTCTGAGAGAGCTGCTCTTGAGAGAACAGCTCTGAGAGAACTGTGACTGACCCAAGGTCACCCAGCTGGCTGCATGTGGAGGATTGGGGAATCAAACCTGGTTCTCCAGATTAGAGCCCACCGCTCTTAATCACTACACTGATAAGGATTAGTAAGTATTTCACTGAGAGGGGATCCATCTGATTTTATTCATCCTTTTCTGTGAGCCACACAAAGCTTCCATCTTATCTAGCTTTCAGTCAGGGCATTTGAAAAGTATTACCATATCAGCCAAAAATACTACTTGAGACACAGTGATTACACTTTGGCCTAACTAAAGAAGCAGACATTAAAAGTTAAAATTCTTGGGATGGTTCAAACAGAAGATAAGCCACAGTTCTTTTCTTTATTTTTTTTAAAAATTCAACTCTTATTCTTTACCTGGGAAATCTTCATTTATCTCATCCATTTCCAGCACCACGTCATAAGGCACACCGGCTTCTGCCAACAGAACATTCAGCTGCCCTGGCATGCGGCCCGCAACCGGATGGATGCCGAACCTGGAAACCAAGAGAGGGAAGAATGGCCGCTCTGTATCCAAGACATGTTGAACTAATAAGAAAAAAACTGATAAATGTCAGCAAGGCTATGCAGGTGGAGGCGGGCCAGTTCTAACGCTCATCTATCCCCCCCCCAAAAAAAGCTGCAATAACAGAGTGTGTGTAAGGGAGGGGCAGCCAGGGTTCACAAGGAGCTGTTTAACAGGGCAGCAGCACCTTCACCTGGAACACGCGGCGAAAGTCATTCATTACAGCCCCACAGAGCAAGCATAAGTTATGGCAAACATGGTTCTACCTGCTGAGTTTGAAACCAGGAACTCTTGAGTATCAGTGTTGCTATACCATGCAGCAAGTCACCAGCACAAAAAGTTTCAGCACCACTTAAGTAACAAAGGGTTCTTAGGTTCTGAAGCTCCAGAAGAAGAAGTATACCAGTTTTCAGGAGAACAAACCCTCCTTCTTTCCTCCAAACCACCTCTGAACGTCTCTTGCCTTGAAAACCCTACGGGGTCACCATAAGTCAGCTGTGACTTGACTGCACTTTGCACCACCACCACCACCACCTCCAAAATGCAACCACCATGACTTAAAAGTAAACTAAAAGAAACTGGATAAAACAAAAGTTCAGGAGTGGAGCAGAAAGCTGCTGCTATCCTGATGCCTCCTGGCAGGGCTCTTTTTGTAGAAAAAGCCCAGCAGGAACTCATTAGCAGAATAGGCCACACCCAACAGCAGAAACAATTAGCATATTATCCCACACCCCTGACAGCACAGCTCGTTAGCAAATTAAGACACACCCCACATGTTACCAGAAGTGTGGTCATCCAACCACACCCACCTTTTGCTTCTTATTCTGTTTACTTTGTTGTCAAAACCCTGGGCTTTTTTTGGTAGCAGGAACCTCTTTGCATGTTAGGCCACACACCCCTAATGTAGCCAATCCTAATGAGTGTCTGCTGTTAGGTGTGGCCTATTATGCTAATGAGTTCCTGCTGGGCGTGCCCAACTCAGGGGCCAGCCGGAACTCCGTTCCTGTGCGTTCCTGTCCACAAATAGTCCTGCCTCCTGGGTTTCAGAGCAACTCTGCTGGGCAGGGCCTTTTCTCAGCACCCCCGACCCAGGTCTAGAGTCTCCAGCTTAAAGGCAGTAGACGATGGGAAAGATCTCTACCGGAGTCCCTGGAAAGTTGCTGCAAGTCAGAATAGACAACACTGGCCTTGATAGACCTATGGCCTGACAGCAGTGTGCATTCATGGGTCAACTCCCCTTGGCCAGTCATTGGCTCCTTCTGACTGAGAAGATTCTCAGGTAAGGAAAGGACTCAGCCTGGCTCCCTGGCTTCTGAGTTCTGGCTCGTGACACCCAGCTTCTGGAGAGCCAGTATTGTGTAGTGGGTTGACCGCGTGGCTAGGCCCACTCAGCTCCCATAACATGGTGCAACTAAGACAAAGACAAACAGCCAGGAGGCCAACTATATACATATCCAGGGGACACCCCTGGATCCCATTGGGAGGTTCGAACTTCCCTCCCCGTTTCTATTGGCTCCCCGTTGGAGAGACCAAGAGACCAGTTCCCATTGTCCACCCAGGGTCAAGCCCTGGGTGCTCGCTGGCCCCTGATGGCGGCCAGCGGACACAACATCCCTCCCCCCATGGTTCGCCCCCCCATGTCACATAGTCCTTTAGGTACACCGGGGGCCGCCGCTCCCTGGTGGATCATCTGGGGGTCGGAATAGGGACCTCGGGGGCCCCGTTTCCCGTGCTGGGGCTCGCCTGTGGTGCCGGCCCCTCTGGTTCCGGAGCGCCGGCTGTTGGGGCCTCCTCCGTGGCCTCCGGGGCGTTGGGGGCCTTGTCGGGACGCTCTTTCATGGGCGGGTCCTGCACTGGTGAGGCAGGGGGGCCCCCTCTGGGCCAACTCCGTGTTCCCGCTCCTCTGCGTCCGTCTGTTCTGGGAGCAGGCGCCGACGAAGCTGGTCGATGTGTCGCCACAGGACTTGCCCGTCCTCTGTTGACACCTCATACATCACGGTGCCCGTGGGGCGGATGATGC
>NW_015166428.1:57174-89647 GCF_001447785.1 Gekko japonicus
GCCTCGTCCGTTACCTTGTAGTACACGAGCGCGGACCTCACTCCTCGAACCCAGGCACCCCACTTTTGAGGGCGTGCCATGTCGAAGGGCAGCAGCAGGCCTCCCTGCCCCGGCGCAGTCGCCATTGCGCTGGACGGGGCTGGTGCTGGGGCCTGCTGGGCTGAAGCGGACTCGCTCATCGGTCAGCTGAAGGGGCTGTGTGCCTTCAGACGCCGTTCGGCCGGTTTGGCCTAGCGCTAAATCCCACCTTTGTCACCAGTATTGTGTAGTGGGTTGACCGCGTGGCTAGGCCCACTCAGCTCCAATAACATGGTGCACGCTTGGCTCTTACACAACTAAGACAAAGACAAACGGCCAGGAGGCCAACTATATACATATCCAGGGGACACCCCTGGATCCCATTGGGAGGTTCGAACTTCCCTCCCCGTTTCTATTGGCTCCCCGTTGGAGAGACCAAGAGACCAGTTCCCATTGTCCACCCAGGGTCAAGCCCTGGGTGCTCGCTGGCCCCTGGTGGCGGCCAGCGGACACAACAGCCAGCACGATGCGGCCAGCTTGGACAAAGGAGACCTGGGGTTAAGTCTCCACATTGGCCACGAATCTCACTGGGTGACCTTGGGCTGATGATTCTCTCAGGCTAAGCTGCTTCATGAGTTGTTGTGAGGAAGGGGCCGCGGCTCAGCAGTAGAGCATCTGCTTTCCATTCAAAAGACTCCAGGTTCAATTCCTGACATCTTCAGTAAAAAGGACCAAGTAGTAGGTGAGGTGAAAGGCTGAGATCCTGGAAAGCCGCTGCCAGTAGGCATGACTGACCTCAATGAACCAATGGTTTGATTCAGTATAAGGCAGGTTCTATACCACCCTGAGCTCCTTCATGTTCGGAAGGGACTCAGACTCCCAAGCCCGACCCTCATGTTAGTTAGCAGATATGTCGTCCCCCCTGGACTGCTGCCGCCATTGCCCTACCCAACGATTCCCCAGAAAGAAAGCAGCTAATGATGATACTAGCTTCAAGGGAGTACCTAGATTAACACAACAGGTGCCCCGTTCAAACAGGACCGTTTGTTGTGGCACAATTATTTGACAAGTCTCCATTATTTTAATCTATGTATGCATCGCTCTGTTCTTTGGACCGGCATCCTTTAACATGACTGGCAATTGGCAACACTGTCATCGTAACACACATCGTAACACATGTTCCAGGATATAGACCACCAAACTTCTGGTGGTCTGGGAAGCACAAGAAACAGAATACTGCTTGTTCTACCAAAGGCTGTGGCTGCAGAACAAAATGGGGTGGACCAGAGGAAACCTGTAAACATATTAGGGTTGCCAGAGGCTCCATGTCTTGGGAAGTTTCACGAGACGCAGAAATCCCACGAGCACAGCCCTCCCCAATACTTCACTTGTTGATGAAACTGAGAGAAGCACCATCTATGTCCATTACAAAAGACATCTACGTCCATTACAAAAGAGGGTAACTCTATATGTACAGGCCACTCTTCAATCTATTTCATCCAAAATGTAATTCATTTGGGGAATTCATTATGGTACAAAATGGTGTTGGCTACTGGTTTGGCTGTAGACGTGGTCAAGGGAAGCCGGGCTTTGCACCAGTGATTGGCTATAACAACTATCCTTGAGACTATTTATTTATTTAATTCATTTACTCCCCACCTTTCTGCCCAATGGGGACCCAAATCTGCCCAATGGGACCCAAATTAGGGTTGCCAGACCCCCCGGTTCCACAGGGGGTTCCCGATCTACCCCAGATCTTACCTTTCCAAAATGAAACTTAACATATCAGCTAATTTGGTGGGGGGGGGGGTTAGTTTTAAATGTTTTATTAAAGAAAATGTTTCAATACATATCAGAGAAGAAAGTAGCAAAATACATTAACAGTTCTATTAAATGCAATCTTTCACAAGCCTTGTGTACTCAAACTGAAATACTTTTAACTCGTGCTTACAAAACTACCATTCTTATCTAGAAAGCTTAGGAGAAGCGCTCAGACTAATAGTGTAAATCTTAAAAAATGCAACCATTCAATGTAATTGGGATTTGTTGGTAAGAGGTCACTCTCCACAAAGTATGTTAGTGCTGGAATCCACAGTATCAGCTATCTTGCCCATTATAAAATGGTCCCAACATTTATTTCTCCATTGTTGAATTGTTGGGAGTGTTGGGGGACTTCCAGGACGCGGCAATAGACAATCTTGCCATAGCCAATAAGGTAGAGGCTAGGTCCGACACATGTATTTCATTACTATCACATGCGAATGATGAATTTAGGAGTAAAACCGCGGGGTCCAGTGGGATATTTTGAGATGTGATCTTTATTTCCACCAACACCTGGGACCAGAAAGATTGTATTTTTGTGCAGGACCAATTTGGTGGGGGGGGTTTAGACAGTTTTGGGGGCCTGATGCAATTAGCACAGACCCATAGCATCTTACAACACTGTTCCCTTCTCCTCCATTTTATTCTCACAACAACAACCCTGTGAGGTTGGTTAGGCTGAGAGTATGTGGCTGGCCCAAGGTCACCCAGTGAGCTTTCATGTCAGAGTGGGGATTTAAACCTGGTTTTCTCAGATCTTGCCTGACTACCACACTACCTCATGCTGGACCCTTAGAAACATCATGGGGCCAAAGTTGGGGCCTGCAGCAAACAGAAAGGGAGCTCAGGATACAAGACTTTAATTTTTTAATCAAATAATATATAAGATTTAGATGATGAAAAGACAATGTGATGGATGTTGCCAAAATTAAAGGATGATGTGAAGAGAGGAATTCCCCCCTCCCCATTTCTCAGCATCACCCAGAAAAGCTGACGGGGGACAGGTTGGCCAGGACTGATCAAAGGAAGGATTTCATCCAAAATGTAATTCATTTGGGGAATTCATTATGGTACAAGATGGTGTTGGCTACTGGTCTGGCTGCAGACGTGGTCAAGGGAAGCCGGGCTTTGCACCAGTGATTGGCTATAACAACTATCCTTGAGACTATTTATTTATTTAATTCATTTACTCCCCACCTTTCTGCCCAATGGGGACCCAAAGTAGGGTTGTCAGACCCCCCCGGTTCCGCAGGGGGTTCCCAATTTGGAGGGGCTTCTTCCCACTCACCAGCCGCAACCATCCGGCTTCCTCCCCACCTCCCCCCAGCAGCATTTAAAGGAAGTCTTTAAACACTGCTGGGGAGAGGCGGGGGCCTCCGCTCCCCAACATGATGATGTCACTTCTGTGTGATATCATCATGCTGGGGACACGCCACCTCCTCCAGTAATGCCCCCCCAGTCCCCTGCTGGAGATTTTGAGGGACCTGGCAACCCTAACCCAAAGCAGCTTGCATCATTCTCCTGTCTTTTGTTTTTCCTCACAACACCCCTGTGAGGTATGATAGGCCCAAGGTCTCCCAGCAAGCTTCCATGGTACAAGTAGGGATTCAAACCTGGCTCTCCCAGATCCTAGTCCAATACTTTAACCACTACACCATGCTGGCTCTCTAGAGCTGAGTACTTTCCCAACCTTTCCTTCTGACTGGTGTACACAGCTCTCCCCTCCTTTCCATTTATCTTTACAGCAGCCCTGTGAGGTAGGCTATATTGGCCAAAGGTCAATGGCAGACGTTTCCATCCGAGACACCTGCAGACATTTCCATCTGAGTCGCCTGCTATCACACTAAGCCACACAGGCTGTCACATCTCTGCTCCGTGAAATGAGTTTAGCACTTGCCTGACTTTCTTCCCTTGTTCATTGAGCATTTTCACCATGTCAGCAATGGGATACTGGGCTTTGGCAGCACAAAGGCCCCAACCTGCAACAATGAAAAGAAACAGACAGTGCTTAATCCTGCTCTTCACCTATCCCCAGGCGGTCTCCATCGCTATGCTAAGCTAATTCAAAGAAGGGATCACCAGAAACCACTGTACTTTCTCCAGCTGTACTTTCTATCCAATGTACTTTCTCCCTACCCCATTGTAGAGTACTGTGGGCATCGATGCCGAGGTATGAACAACAATAATGAGGTCAGCAATTTTTAATTCACTTTATCAGAAAATTAATCAAATTACAACTTTTAAAATGGAGGGTGGTGGGGATTTTAACGTGTGGCTGTGAGCTGATGTTTTTGTGGATACCTTGTTCAATTTTATTGCTTTAAATTGGAATGGAAAATGGAAATTTTAAACATGAAATTTCCTTGTGACATGGAGTAGGCTTTATTGAATTATAATTAGGGTTGTCATGCAATTTTTTAAACATATTAGTTACTTACAGTGCAAAACTAAGCAGTTACACCACTTCTAATTTCATTTATTTTAGTTTTGTTTATTTAACTTCATTTATACCCTATTCTTTCCCCCAATAGGGAACCAAAGCAGCTTACATCATTCTCCTCTCTCCATTTTATCTGCTGCAACTGGCCCAAGGTCACCCAACAAGCTTCCATGGCAGAATGGGGATTTGAACCTAAGTCTCCCGGATAGTCAGTTGGCTCAGATTGGCTGTAAGTAACTCCATTTAGGACTGCATTGTTCATCATAAGACGTTTCAGTCAATCAATCCATAGATTACACTGCCACAACCTTGTTGGTTTTTTTAAAATGGTGCCATGCTGATAGTGTGACATCACTTCCAGCTTACATCCAGAAGTGATGTCCCTTCACCAGCATGATGTTTATGTGATGCTCTAGGATTTGGGTAAAACTCTATGGTAAAATCAGAAGACCAGAAGTGATGTTACATCACTGTAGGTAAAACCATAGAGTTCTGCCCAAACCCTAAAGCACTGAATTAACATCATGCCAGTGAAGTGACATCAGCTCCAGATATTTGCCGGAAGCAACATCACTCTGTCAACTCAGCACCATTTCACCCCATCCCCACACCCTCCCTAGCTGCTGCCAACCAATCAACACCATCTTCTTGAGTTGTCTGTTTGTCCTAACTTCTCCCCAGCGGTGTTATTACTGTGACCGATTCCCCACAAGCAGCTGTGCCACCGTTGCTCTTCCATTTCCCCCGATCGTATTGGTCAATTTCACACTTTTTGCTCCACGGCTGCATTTTGACTCGCATCTCCCCCCGATTTCCCCCGCGTCTTCTTGATCCTGTTTTTTGAGGATCGAGAAGACGTGGGGGAAACTGGGGGGAGATGCGAGTCCAAATGCGGCTGCGCAGCGAATAGTGTGGAATTGAGCAATACGACCAGGGGAAACAGAAGAGCAACGGCGGCACAGCTGCTTGTGGGGAATCAGTGTCTGTTTAGTTGCAAAGCAGAGAGCCAATGAGAAGCCACAATACAGCTGACCCCTCCCTCGCCTCACTGGGCACCTGCACAAGTAGATATTTAGTTTTAAAGAAATATTTCTAATCCGAGCATTATTTGGATAATTGTCCATCTATTAACACAATCCTTGATAGCCATGTTGTGTCTCTGGCAAAGTTGTGCCCAGAGCAGCTGCCACATCGCTCCATGCCTAGACACATGACTATGCCACAGTATGTCACCACCTTGAGCACCCTAAGTTGGGTGGAAACGTAGTTTTAAAAGGATTTAAATTAAAAAAAAAATTAAAACATTATCTCTCTGGTGTATTTTTATCTCAACCTTCCTCCAAGGAGCTCGGAGCATTTGTTTGGCTGCAAATAGATTTTACTAGTCCACAGTGACCCTCAAACAAGCAACAAATCTACTAGACTGTTTCACAATTATCTGCGTAGCTCAGCATCTTCCGCAGCAAAGGAAATTAAGACAGACATTTAACTATGGATACAAAATAAATATACCAACACAAGCCATTGCTTCAGAAGAGCCTAGGAGACATCATCTTTCTGCCTGCTGGGAACACTCATCTTAAAATGGCTGCCTCCATCGTAGGAGAATGCTTGGCTGCTTAGAAAGACCCAGGAGAATCCCCCCCCCCCGTGGTTCTATTCTATTCAGAACATTCTCCTTAGTTCCAGATAAAGTCTCCAAGATGGCCCCCACCATGCATGCTTTTCTATTCACCACAGGAGAGGAATCTTAAGTATCACAACCCACAGGAAGCCGAAGGAAAGACAGGTCCATTCAAATGTCCGTGCCAAAGATGCTCTGCCAAGGCAACCAGTGGGTCTAATCACCCACTCAAGTCCTGTGAGCAGTACTTCCAACAGACATTTCTGTGGAGGTCAAGTTACCCCATCATTGCCAAGAGGGAATTGTTTGATATCTTTTTTGGTATGAATTCAAATTCATCAAATATGATATGTTTTTGTGGTTTGCTATAAGAGGACCGGAGGAATGCTCAACTAGAGAATTCCAAAACTATTTGACACAGCGTGTTGTGGTCATAAAACGTAGCTGAGAAAAGGACACTTCCTTCTCTAACCACAACTTTTAAAAATAGGCAGCAAGTGCTATGCAGCCATTTTAGTTTTGTTAGGATACTGCCATCTCAGCAATCACTAGTACAAGTACAACAAAAGAACTATGAATTCTTTTAGACCTGAATCTCTTAGATAAAAGGTAAAACATAATGTATATGCATGTAGGGTGAGTTCTACGTTAGTACCCACTTAGAAATTTCCAATTTAGATTAATCTAAACCCACTGAAATCAACACATTTAAGTATGCCTGGCTCTCCGTAGGATATAAAATATATGGTATTTATTTTATTTATTTAAAATATAAACTCTCCAGGACCTAAGGCAAATTAGTTACATTTGTGGTTGACTTGGATTGCAAAGTTCCTTGTTACTTTGAAAACTTCAGCTGTTTTTAAAAAGTTGGTCCAGTAAACATTGGCACTATTTTTCCTCTTATAATTTATGAGCATCAAACTAGCAACAGGGCTGTACAACCAACCTTTTCTAAAAAAAAATTTTTTACTCCATGCAAAGCGTAACGATTATATACTTAAATTGAATTTTGGCTGCCAAAACTCAAATAAAGTTTTCTAGACAATCATAAATGTCAACTTTTGCTGTCTCCCATCCCTAAAAAAAAAGCATTTCACTTAACCTAGTCAACTGGCTATTGGCCAGGCTTCCACTATCAAACATTTGACAGTCAATTTTTCAGAAGACTTCCAATTTTACAGCCAATCCTAAAACAGCGCAACATAGCCTGAAACTGAACAATGTTGGTTTCTTAGCCCATGGGCATAATAAAAAAAACCTTACAGTCTTACCGGGGGTAATGATGATTGAATTAGCTTCTTTGATCATCTCAATAGCTTGATCAATTCCAATTTCAGTGTGTGTGCCAACTATTTCCATGGGCTTTCCGCCGGCTGTGGATGAAGTACCATATCCGCCCAAAATGACATTGGGCAAAGATCGGTTCATGGCCTTGGTAAGAAATAAACATAAATTGGGGGGGGAAAGGTCAAATGTCCACTGGAAGTCATCTCTTCCCACTCCCCACCCCAAAGCATGCCTCGTGTGTTATCCTCCTGTGTTATCATTCAATGATATGATCCAGCAAACACTGGTGTTATGAAACAGTCATTTGTTTTTCCTTGGCTTGTGGGGGATTCCCTCACCTTTTCCACTTCAATTACTCCCCAGTTTGGAAGCATTTAGCTCCCCAGCTTGGAAGCATGCTTGCTGCCTTGTCCTCTCATTCTAGAAGGTTCGTCTTAAGAAAGCTTTAAAGTCAATACTGTAATAGACTGGTAAGCTTTTAACTTATTTCCGTCTGGAAAATGAGGGCATTCTACTTGGCTTTTAGCACATACATATTGAGTAAAAGGTTCAAGGAGGAAACTCTTTGGTTCTTCTTCTGCCCCATACTTCTTGTCTTATCAGGAAGCTATTTATTTAGTACATTTTTATCCTTCCCTTCTCCCAAAGAGCTCAAGGTGGCAATCATAGTTCTTCCCTGTGAAATGAGATGAGGTTGAGAAAGAATGACTTGCCCAGGGTCTCTCAGTAAGTTTCATGGCAAGCAGAGATTTGATTCTGAGTCACCCTGGCCCTAGAAGTAACCAGCATGCTCAGATTATGAACATATATATCTTTTATGCACTGTCAACAACACATTTTTTTTCATGCCAGAGGATGCCACCATTTTTTAAAGTTTATCTTTGTTTTTTCAGTCATCCTAGCCATATTATCAAGGTATTATTTTAGGCCATTGACACAGCAACCTTGTTGAACCAAAACAGGGTTGGGACAGGAAAATGCCTGAATGGCAGACCTCCTTGGAACCTTAAATATGCCTCTGCCACCTTGAGTTCCACTAAAGAACAGAAAAGAAAAGAAGAAACGGAGAGAGTAGGGTTACCATCCCCCCAATGGGGGCGGGGTCTTCCCATTTTTGGGGGGCCCAATCCTCCGCTGCTCAGCTGGCCAGTGGGGGAGACCTGCCCCCGAGCAGCCCCATCCATGCTGACATGCCCAGCTCTATGACATCACCCGGAGGTGACATCATTGCACAGAGTATGTTGCGAGGGGACACTCTAGCATTTGAGAAAAACCTCTATGGTAACCATAGAGTTTTTTCTCAAATGCTAGAGCATCCCCCCACAATGTGCCCTGTGCGATGATGTCACCTCTGAAGGCTCCAGGAAGAAGACAAGAGCCCCCCTGCCAGAACTCAGTAAGGACCTGGCAACCCCATGGGAGAGACATAAAACGCAGCCCACAGCTCTACCCTTGAGAGAGCCCATGAGGCCCACCATGCATATTATTTGGCTTACCACACACATGATGTATGATAGAATAGCTCCAGAAGAACCAATTAAGGCACCCACAATAGTCATGAGATTGTTGTCAAGAAGGAAACCTTCTGCACACAAAGCCCATCCAGAGTAGCTGTTGAGCACGGTGATCACCACGGGCATATCTGCTCCACCGATAGCTGCAGTCAGGGTTACTCCCTGATCATTCGTATACAGCAAAGGGGAAAAAGGATCAAATGAGTTTGTAATCTTTAAAAAACCATTAAGATGAACATAAAATTTCATACAGCTGCAACTTAAAATCGAAAACTGTCCTTTATCATTTTGCTCTAGGAATGCCAACAAAGGTGTTGCTATGTACCTGCGTCTCTATGGTAAAAGCCCTTATACGCCTTGTATTGGCAACAGGAATGAGAACCAGTTCAATTTAATTCGGAAGTAGGACTGCAGGTAACCACCATGGGCAAAGATTCCCCAGGGACCACATTACCCTACAACATCCAACCCAAACATTTCATTAAACCAAGCATGTAATTTCCCCAGTTCCCTGGGTGCCTGGGGTGATCGTAGCCCCTAGAGCTTTGTCCCCCGGTCTCCCCTTCCAGTGGCCCTTATCAGAAGTGCCTACAAACACTGCACCCCCTCCAGGGTGAACTTTGTCACGTTACAACAAGTCAGTCAACATGGCCACGCTTCCACTGCTTTTAATGGCACTTCATGCTTAAACACCTCTCCATTCTCTAGTCATACCTGCTAGATTACTGAAACCTTCTCGTAGAACCACAGAATTGAGAGAAACCAAAAAGCCATCTAGTACAGCTTGCACTGTACAGTCATCTGCCACCGTCCCCAGTTGCGAGCTCTGCATTGGGAAATTCCTGGAGACTTGGGGGTATAAACTGAGGAGGCAAGGGGAGGGGCCTCAGCAGGCTGTAATGCCCTAGAGTCCACTCTCCAAAGCAGCCATTTCCACCAGGGAAATGGACCTCTGTCATCTGGATATCAGTTGTAATTTTGGGAGATCAGCAGGCCCTACCTGGAGGTCAGCAACCCTGTCTCCCAGTCCTTGCACAGCTACTAGATGTTTGGCAATAACAGGATTTCCAAAGCAGCTGATTAGGGTTGCCAAGTCTATCTTCGCCGGGAGCGGGGGGCTCCCGACCGGTGTCTTGTGCGCGCGCGTGCAAAGCGCACGTGCGCCCCATGCACGTCACCCAGAAGTAACGGGAGGACACCAGGCACGCTGGGGGCGGGGCCACGGCCATACAAGGGAAAACCGCTTCCCTTGTATGGCCATGCCCCCGCGTGCCCGGCGTGCCCGGCGTGCCCGCGTCACTTCCGGGGGACGCGCACGTCGGGGTGGAGTTCCCCTCGGGGCCCAATCTGGCGCCGCCGGGGAGCGGGCCTCTGGGGCGGGGGGGTCCCCGCCCCCCGGGGGGACTTGGGATCCCTAAAGCTGATATTTGTTGTTAGTTTTGATGGGTTTTGATATACATAAACCACCTTTCATTGGTGGCAAACAGCAGTCTAGAAATGTTAGAAGCAGACAGATAAATAATGAACAACAATGGCTGTTGCCTTCCTGGCAAACTTCTGTAAGCTTCCAGGCCAGTGCTGGAGTCCACACTGAACAAAACCAACCTTTGGTCTCATTTTGCAGGGATCATGCACTCTTCATACGTCCTTAAATATTTTCTGGTCTTCTTTCTCCTGGGAAGCCAGTATAGTGTAGTAGTTAAGTATGCAGACTCTAATCTGGGAGAACCGGGTTTGATTACCCACTTCTCCACTTGCACCTGCTGGATGACCTTGGGCAACCCATAGTTCTTTCAGAGCTGTTCTCTCAAGGACAGTTCTGAAAAGAGCTCTCTTAGCCCCACCTACCTCACAGGGTGTCTGTTGTGGGGAGGGGGAGGGGAAAGGAGTTTGTAAACCGCTCTGAGACTCCGAATGGAGGGCGGGGTATAAATTCAATCTCCTCCTCTTCCTCTTCTTCTTGACTCTCTCTTTCTCTCTCTCTCCCAGTTTGTTGCTATCATCAAAGCTCTTCCTCATAGTTTTGGGGGTTGTTTTGTAACAAATTGAAGCCTTCTTTGCCTCTCACTCCGCTTTACATGCTGCCGCCCTTCCTAAAGTCCCTTATCTGATGCCCATAAGCATCACAGACCTCGTTGCCTCTGTGCCAAGCTGCTCCTTGTGCCTGGAATTCCCTCTCCATCATTAATCCTTCAACCAATGCCCTGCTTCATAACCACCACAGCAGCCTCCTCACCTCTTCCCAATTAACCCTCCTCCTCCCCACTCTCTTTCCAATACGATCTTATCCCAGGTCAGAACTTTGGCATCAAAGCTTCTCAAGTAGGCCTGCTAAATGGATTTTTAAAAACTGAGTGGTGGCGGCAGGAAGTGCTGTCCAATCACAGCCGACTTATGACAGCAACCACTGCAATGTCCCCTACATAGGGTTTTCAAGGCAAGAGAGATTCAGAGGTGGTTTGCCGTGGCCTGCCTCCACGTCACACCCCTGGACTTCCTTGGTGGTCTCCCATCCAAGTACTAACCAGGGCCAACCCTCCTTAGTTTTTGGGATCTGTTGTGTCTGCTGACCGCCACCGGGGGCCAGCGAATATCCCAGAGCTTGACTCTGGGAGAACAATGGGGACTAGGCTCCTAGTCCCTCCATTGGGGGACCAATGGGAACCGTGGTGGGAGATTCAAACCCACCAACGGGACCCAGGGGTGTGTCCCCAAGGGTGTATATAGTTGGCCAGCTGGCCATTAGAGTCAGTTCGTGTTGTGTACTAATAAAGCGTGCTATGCACTATGCCAGTCTTTGTTCTTTGTCCATGCGGCTAACCCACTACACAATAGGATCTGCGAAGATCAGGCCAGTCTGGGCCATCCTGGTCAGGACAACTGGGAATTCAGCCAGAGGAACTTCTACATGCAAGGATGAGCACTCAAGTCTTGTGCAATAGTTTTGGGAATGCAGGTTCTATAATGTCTAAAGAGGGACACATGCAAGTTATATAAAGGCGCTGAAGCCTGTGTATACATGCGAAAGCATGCTGCTCCTAGCTCCCCTTTTGAAACTATAATCCTCACACAACAGCGGAAGTCAAGAACTAGTGAGTCTTACAATGTCTCCGCTGAGCCTCATCCATCCCAGCCCCTTTACTTCTGAGGCTGGGCCATCCTATTAAGGACCCAATAACATGTGACACCCAGTTGGGTATTATAGTTTGTCCCCAACTTTTTTGTTCTTTGACAGAATACAGCAGTGGAAGCTACAAACTAATACATGTTATTGCTTACTATTTTTTTTAAAAAAAATCCCTCCCCTGCTTTTTGTCTTGCAGTGGGAAAGATACAGGTATCAATGTGTCTTTGTTTATGTACATGGGAACTCAGGGATCTTTGCATCTTGCAGGAATGGGCCCCCAAAAAACATATCTTCCCCATGCCAGTTCATAGTATCTCTCTCTCTCTCCAGTTCATAGTCTTGGATTACATAAAACGTCGGACCGATTAAACCAATAGCTTATTTTACTACATTGCCCACAGCTAAAGAGTTTTGGAACCCTGCGCATGTGGTTTGTGGGATCCTGCAGGGGTTCCGCTGGATTTGTTATGGAATTTCAATAGAGCTGCACAAATATTTTGAAGGAGGCTTTGCAGAGCCCTCAGAACCGGCCCAGTTTTAGCCCCTGCAGCTGCATCTTGCTGTTGTTTAGGGGAAGCTGGATATAGACTGCCTTATTTGAAACTCAATTAGGTGACACCACTTTTGCTGGTGGTCCAGTAAAAGATATTGTTTTACCTATTTTATATTTCATATACACAACAGGTAAAACGAGATGGTTTATTGGGCCCACCAACAAAACAAACTCTTTTTTCCTCCTCAGGGTCAGAGTCAAGGTAGAGTCACCATCTATCCTCGATTATCATGTTTGTGTGCAACAATCGGACTATATTGTTTATTTTTATTTATCTACTAAATTTATATCTGCCCTAACCTGCATGGCCCAGGCTAGTCTATGGTTGCTAGGTCCCTCCTGGCAACCAGCAGGGGATGGGGGGCTTACAAAGAGAAAAAGAAGGCTCTAAGCCTCATTGCCAGTGTCGCATAGTAGAAGAAGAAGAAGAAGAAGAAGAAGAAGAAGAAGAAGAAGAAGAAGAAGAAGAAGAAGAAGAAGAAGAAGAAGAGGAGGAGGAGGAGGAGGAGCAAACTCCTTTCCCTTCCCCTCCCCACAACAGACACCCTGTGAGGTGGGTGGGGCTCAGAGAACTTTGACACAAACTGCTCTTTTTCAAGGACAGCTGTGCCAGAGCTTGTGACTTACCCAAGGTCATATCAGCAGGTGCAAGTGGAGGAGTGGGGAATCAAACCCGGTTCTCCCAGATTAGAGTCCGCACACTTAACCACTACACCAAACTGGCTCTCAAGGAAGTGACATCAACACATCAGCAACATCCAGGTGACTCTCTGGTATTTGGGCAAAACCTCTATGGTAAAACCAGCTTCTACCATAGAGTTTTTGCCCAAATACCAGTGTCACCTTGACAATGTGGGTGTGATGATGTCACTTCCTGTGTGATGCCAGCAATGAGGCCTAGGCCCTCTCCTTTCTCCCAGTAAGTCCCCCCGGCCAACCAGCTGATTGGTGCTTAGGGGTCGGGCCTGTCAGTGGGGGACCCCCTCTTTTACTGGGGGTCTGGCAACCAGTGTTCCCTCTAAGCTGAGTTAGTGTGAGCTAGCTCACAGTTTTTTAGCTTCCGGCTCACATATTTTTGTCTTAGCTCAGGAAGGATGGCTCCAAAGCAAACTGATTTATGCCATAGCCAAACTGCTTGCTCACAACTTTAATGCCAGTAGCTCACAAAGCAGAGTTTTTGCTCACAAGATTCCACAGCTTAGAGGGAACACTGCTGGCAACCCTAGGCTAGCCTGATGTTGTCAGATCTCAGAAGCTAAGAAGAGCAGAAGAAGAAGAGTTGGTTTTTATAATCCGCTCTTCTCTACCCTAAGGAGTCTCAAAAAGATTACAATCACCTTCCCTTCCTGTCCCCACAACAGACACTTTGTGAGGTAGGTGGGACTGAGAGAGTTCTGAGAGAACTGTGACTGACTCAAGGTCACCCAGCAGGCTTCACGTGGAGGACTGGGGAATCAAATCCAATTGTCCAGATTAGAGTCTGCCACTCTTAACCACTACACCACGCTCTGACTAGTATACCACCAAGCAGGGATGGCCCCAGTTAGTACTTGGATAGGAGACCACCAAGGAAGTCCAGGGTTGCTATGTGGATGTAGGTCTCCCTTCCAAATCCTGACCAGGGCCCACCATGCTTAGTTTCCGAGATCTGACGAGATTGGGCTAGCCTGGCTATCCAGGTCAGGGGTGACACTCTTAACACCACCAAATTTATACCTGGCCTTCCAGGGCTAACAGACCCACAAGGCCATTCCTCATATCCGCCAATGTTCCATTATTTCACAACTCCAACTGGCAAAAACACATTCAGGCAAAGGAAATCTGAACTGGAGGCTGAAAAGTCAGTCAATTCAGAGAGACAGCTTGATAAAGATTCTTCGCTACGCTCCCCTGACCTGCCAAAAGCAGCACCAGGCAAACCTAACAAAATCTGGACATGGAGGGTGTGTTCTTCAGTTCCAGCTCAAGGTTGCTTGAGGTCAGTGAAGCCAAAGCTAGAAGCCTGAGCCGGTTTCTGAGGGGCAAGAGGCTTTTTAGGTAAAGAAAGAAGTCCAGGCTCCTATTACTGATATGATGCCTAGCTAATCCTGATGCTTGATGTTAAGTCGCTCACTTAACAAAGAAGTCGGAGAGTGATTCAGCAAGAACACAGCTTTTTTGTTCAACTCGAACACAACTCCAACACGGATCAACATCTGATAGCCAGAACAGCCATTACATTGCAGCTGTCCTGCTTTTAAACATTCCCGGTTAATGTAGCCACACTCACTGTACAAATACCAACCAATAAGGTTGTTCACATAAGGACCAATCACGGATGTTCCCGCTCAGGGAGCTTGCTTGAAAGTGATTGGTTAGGTGCTTCCTGGGCTAGTAACACGATTGGATGGATTTGGATCCTAGCCCAGGACGAAGCTTTACATTACAAGTCAATTAGATGTTTCACAACATATCATGCATTCAAGGCAGCTTTGAATACACTACACTTGATATTGTCCACCAAAGAATTACAGTTACTAACATGGCATGCCCCAATTCCTTCATCACGTAAAAACACCTCCAAATCTGGGGAACCACACACTTGTAGACATTAATTCTAGACTGCATGCTCAGCCAAAGGCGCCCCAGATCCCTAGAAATGTCCCAGCCACAGACCAAGACTTGTGTTCCAGCCCGCAGTGTCCCTGACACCAGGCTCCTGGAAAAATGACTGGAATGATTCTGCTAGTCTGTGGGTCCCCAACCTTGTTGAGCATGTGAGCCCTTTTGGGGATTTTGCAAACATGTAGTGGAAGCCACCACAAAAAGGCTGCCAAGCGGATGGGACAAATCACAAAATAGCTGCCAGGGAGATGAGGTCAAAATGAAATATAGGAAGGTTCCATCCCAAGCATCCTATTGCAATGGGGGCAGCTGCTTCTAAACCGATGCTTCCTGCAGACACAAAGGTGATGCCAACCTCTAGGTGGGACCTGGAGTTCTCCTGGAATTACAACTGATCTCCAGGCAACAGAAATCAGTCTCCCTGGAGAAAATGGCTGCTTTAGAGGGTGGGCTGTATGGCATTGTATTGTGCTGAGGTCCCTCCCCTCCCCTCCCCAAACCCCGCCCTCCCTAGGCTGTATCCCCAAATATCCATGGAATTTCCCAAAACAGAGAGGGCAACCATAGAAGAGAGGCGTTTAGAAAGAAGCACCAGGAAAAACATTGGTGACCCCCACCATGTTTGGTTATACCCATGACCTACGAGGAATAGGGTTGCCAACTCCAGTTTGGCAAATCCCTGGAGATTTGGGGGCAGTACCAGGGAGGGTGGAGTCTGAGGAGGGGGAGGAGCTCAGCAGGGATGCAACGGCGTAGAGTCCAGCCTCTAAAGATGCCATCTGCTTTAGGGGAACCGATCTTTGTTGTCTGGAAATCCGGTGGCAATTCTGGGAGAACCCCAGGCCCCACCTCCAGGATCCATCCCGACTCTACTCCTTCTCCATTGGGGGAAGGGGGGGGACAGACAGTACTTCTTTAGACCAAAAACTTGTCATACCATGATTGAGGAGAGTCCTGAGACACCGAGAAGGCAAGCCATGCCTGTAGTATAGCTTGGGTCCAGCATAAAAAGAATCATCCCACCTGCTGAGGCTGCCAACAAGCCACCGTTCAAATAATGGCGTCCGGGCAGCATGAGAGGCGCCGAGTTTAATAAACCTAGAACAAAGTACCAGGGTTTAAATAGCCACTGCATTCCTATTTAAACGCTAAACACATTGCTGATCTATATGCATCCCCCACCCACACCCTTCTTGTTTCCACCATCCAAACGTTAGAATTTCTTTCCACTTCAACGGAACGGTAGCCCTTGCTAAATATATTAGCCCTAAATGTAACACATATAAAAACATTAGTAGATGAATAAATGCACATATTTGGAGCTTCCTAGATTTCTTGTTAATTCTCTGGTCTTCAGGTCGCATCTGCTAATGGCCTGAACTCTCCATAGAAGCTAAAATGACTAAAATGAAGCTATCGTACATTGGTCACATTATGAGAAGACCAGAGACTTTCTGGAAAAAATAATAATACTTGGAAAAGTTGAAGGCAGCAGGAAAAGAGGAAGACCCAGCACTAGATAGATGGATTCAGCGGGCCTCAGTTTGCAAGACCTGAGCCAGGCAGTTAACAGTAGGACATTTTGGGGGGGGTCATTAAGTCATAGGGTCATCATAAGTTGGAAGCAACGACAGCATTTAACACACACATGTAGTCTTTAAATAGGGTTGCCAGCCTCTGTGTGGGGCTTGGAGTTCTTCCAAACCACAGGGATCAGTTCCCCTGGAGGAAATGGCAGTTTTGGAGGGCGGCAGACTCTATGCAATCCCCACCTGAGCTCCCCCCCCCCAAAAAAATGCTGCCCTCTCCATGCACCACTCCCAAATCTCCAGGAGTTCCCCAGGCCAGAGCTGGCAAACCTAGTCCTTAAACTATTGCCAGACATGATGGTTAAGACCAAGATGAAAAACCAGTGAGGGGAGAAGACGGAAGGACCCGGCTGCTCCTTTAAGTGGTGCCTCTTCTGCCCTTTCAGCCAGCAGAATTTTGCCCCTACAGGAGGAGGTAGGTGGATGAAACCGTGTGTAGAGAAGAGGATTGCCAGGTCCCCTGGTCAGTCTGGCGGAGGGATTGGGGGGGTGTCTGGGGTGGGTGGGGATGCCCCCAAGCCTTGCCCCCAACCCGCGGCCACCCCTCTCCCTCCCTGCTAAAAGATTTAAAGGGCCTCAGCTGATCGGTGGGGAGCACGTGGCGTGCTGACCTGCTGAAGGGCCCTTTAAACCTTTTAGCAGGGAGGGAGAGGGGCTTTCACTGGTCACAGCTCCATTCCCAGATATTGTGCTATCGCAATAATTAACAACTGTGAGTTATTTGTGTGGTCAAAGCCAATGTTCCCTCTAAGCTGTGGAGTCTTGTGAGCAAAAATTCTACTTTGTGAGCTGCCGGCATTAAAGTTGTGAGCGAGCCATTTGGCTGCTGCATAATTTGCTCTGGTGCCATCCTTCCTGAGCTAAGACCAAAATGTGTGAGCCTGAGGCTAAAGAAAAGTGGGCTAGCTCACACTAACTCAGCTTAGAGGGAACACTGGTCAAGGCAATCTAGTTGCAAATTTTTGCGATAACTCAATAGCCAAGTCATGTCTGGATGCAACTTGGGAGACTTGTCTGGATGCAACCTGGGGGGCGTGGTGCATGCAGGGCTCCTTTCCCAGCGGCAATTTGCTACTTGGGATTCAGGCCCCCGCGCCACCATCCCAGGAAGTATGGTGGCGATGTTGGCCTTATCAGAGACCATTGTTAAACACTACAGACGGAATTAATTCCTTCTTACGCTCCGCTCAGCAGGCCCAAAAGAAGGATCTTTCAGTACACCTTTTATGGCTGCAATTTCCCAAATCTAGTCATTCTTCACAGAAGTGATCCTGCAGCTCTCTAACCCACAATTTCTGATGTGATTGTTCCCTATGCCTTAAGAGTTAAAAGTAATTCTAAATCTGAAAGATCACACAAACTGGATTCCCATGTCAGTAACATCATTAGGAACATATTGCTCAGTCACTGATCCCAAGCTCCAATATAAATTGTGATCCTTGTAACATTTCTGTCTGGTAGGTCAAACTAAGAAACAATGACTGGCTCAAAGTCTCCCAGGTTGCATCCAGACATGACTTGGCTATTGAGTTATTGCAAAAATTTGCAACTAGATTGCCTTGACCACACGAATAACCCACAGTTGTTAATTATTGCTATAGCACAATATCTGACGAGCTGTGAATGCCGCTTCGGTGAGCTTTATTACTGAACAGGAATTTGAAACAAGGTCTTCCCCTCAGTCTAAACTCAATGCTCTATCCATTACACTACATTTACTTTTACGTACTCAATATAAAGCCATTTGTAATATCGTGGCACTGCATTGGCTCTGTATTTAATTTGCTCCTAAATTATTTACTAGTTCAGCAAGTCTTGGGATTAAGCCATGAGATTTTCAAATGTTTGTTGCTTTTCTTTTAAAGGTTGGCACCAATACTTCTGGGAATTCACTGTGAACAAAGTTCCTAACTCTTTGGCAATCTTAGCAGTATCTTTTTGGATCTTTTTGGGTCTAAACTGGAGAACATACCTTGCAGTTTTCCATACGCCACCAAAGAACCACTGAATGTTACTCCCCCAATATAGGTGCCCAAATAAGCCACGGTTTTGAGAACATTGGCAGAAGGATGAATGTCAAGGTGTGGATATTCGATCATGTACTCTGCAACGCACGTCAGAACAGCTGCCAAGCCGACCAGACTGTGAAATGCAGCAACAAGCTGTGGAAGGTCAGAGATTTCAATCCGTTTCGCAATGGTGAGACCTGCAAAAAAAAATTTTGAATTGATTTAGATCCAAGATTAAAAATGTTATATTGTATTTCATACCCTCTCCAAAAGCATAAACAGCCAGTTAAATAACAAAGGGCTGTTTACTTTCTTGGGTTATTTTCATTTTTTGTGCAAAGGCAGAAGAATTTATGAACAGCTCTGTTGGATCAGAACAAAGCCTCTTCTAGTCCAGCATCCTGTTTCCCACAGTGACTGGCCAGATACTTCCGGGAGCGAGCAAGACACGAAGACAACAGCCTCGTAGCTGGAATGTTAGACTAAGATCTAGGAGATCCAGGTTTGACTCCCCGCACATGCCATGGAAGCTTGCTGGGTGAACTTGGGCCAGACACACACTCTCAACCTAGCCTACCTCGCAGGGTTCATTCAAAGACAAAGGCCACCATATCTTGTGGCAACAGATTACATAAACTGATTATACGTCGAATGAAAAAAAGTACTCTGTTTTGTCCTGTCCTGAATCAACTGCTAATCCAGTTCTATTGAGTGGCCCCAAGCTCTAGCATTATGAGAGACACTTTCCCCAACCCATGCATAATATGAAACACAGAGGGAAATTATAACCTCATTTTAAGTCTCTTCCAAAAATACATCACAAGGACCTTTCATGGCAATCACATCTAAAGACAAACATGAGCAAACATGGGACCAAGTCACAGCCGCACCAGAGGAGGGGTGTGTGCATGGCCTGTGGACACAGAAGTCACAAGTCCCAGATGCATTATGATTGCAGGCCACATGAAACGAAAACATGTCGGCAGAATAGCAGATGGGGGGGGGCATATGATTGTCAACTTCCAGGTGAATCCTGGAGTTCTTCCAGAATTACAACTGATCTCCAGACTACAGAGCTCAGTTCCTCTAGTAAATTAAAATTTGTGGCAGGGTAGGAGCTTTTGTGAGTCACTGCTCATTTCTTCAGATACAGCTAGAATGTCAGTCCATCTGTCCCATATATTGGAAAGTGGAGTGGTTTCAGGTGCCAAATGACATTGGCAGGCAAATGACAATAGCAGGTGTTGTCTGCCAGATATGTAATGAATATGGCTAAATATTTGACCTATCTGGATGTGCCACCCTATAGAAGAGCTCTTACCCTGGCTCATTGTGCAGCTATTCCCTCTAAGGTTCTAGAGGGAAAATATAGAAAGATACCATATGAAGACAGGTGCAGCCCATGTTCTATGGGAGAAGTGGAATCGATGCTCCACGTGTTTTTTTTTTGCTGTCCTTTTCATCAAGTAGTCTATAGGGATAGGCTTATTGCACCCCTCTTAAATAGACCAGCACTTGACACAGAAAGTGCTGAACTAGAGAGACTTTTTGGTAGGAAAAAATCAGCAAATTTCCAGACAAACAGCAAGATTTTGCTTGCAACTGGTAAAATTCCACAATAAAGAAGCAGATCAAGTATAACACTCACTTACCTTTTGCATGACTCATAATTAGTTTTATTTTGATATAATGTATTTTTAAACTCTTCTCCTCTTAACATTTTAATGGTTTTAAGGTTATATGTTTAAATATGTCGAAATACTTTTGGAGCTGAAAGTTAGATTGCTTGTATTTAACGAATATGTATTATTTTGATAAATGATCCTTGACTGCAAATAAACATCATTCAATAGCAGGTGTGATTGGATTAGGTGTGATATGCAGAGAGGTAATAGGCATGGAGAAATCAGTGTTGGTAATGAGACAGGAAACCTAGGTCTCTGTTCAATCCAGGTGGATGCATTGTCTTGAGCAGGGCTCTAGTCGGGGGGGAGCTCTCAGGTACGGAGCTCCGGAAGAAAACCTCTAGGGGGCGGGGCGGTCACGTGGTGAAGCCCCGCCCCCTTCTTTACCCCGCCCTCTGCTTCGATCCTCATTCCGTTTGGGAATGAGGATGAAGCAGAAGGGTAAGTAGCCGGGCCTTCTGACACACTTCCGGTGATGTCAGGGGGTGTGGCCTTCTGTCGCTTCTGGTGATGTCAGGGGGCGTGGCATATGCAAATAAGTTATGCTAATGAGTTATGCTAATGAGCTCCGGCAGCTCTTTTTCTACAACAAGACCCCTGGTCTTGAGCTTCCTTATCACTTGCAATTCAGCAGTCTCTCTAATCTCCCTTTGAAATTCCTTTCTAAGAGAACTACTACTTTTAGGTCAGCAACTGAATGTCCTGGGAGGTTAAGATGTCCCCCCACTGGTTTTTGAATGTTGCGATTTCTGATGTCAGACATATGTCCATTAATTCTTTGTTGAAAGGACTGGCCTGTTTGTCCAATGTAGAGGGTGGAAGGGCAAAGATAAAACGTTAGCTTCAGAAGGTGGACTCCACGGCATCATGTCCCTGTCAAGATCCATCCCTTCTCCCAAATTCCACCCTCGCCAGGCATCAACACCAAAGCCCAGGAATTTCCCAGCCCAGAATTGGTAATCCTAAATCACTGATTTTTTAAACTGTGTTCTGGGGTAGCTTATCAGGGGCTCCTTAATGAGCACATAACAAGCGTCTGTGAAAAACAGCTTGCCCAGCATGCCCCTGCAATGGGCAGTCTCAGGAAAAAGTTGGCTAAGACTTGGTAATAATTCCAGATGGGTAATTGTGTTGGTGCGTTGTAACAAAATAAAACGGAAGTCCAGTAGCACCAAGTATAAATAACTGCTAAGGATGTACACCCCCATGCCTCTGACAAAGTGAACTGCAACTTAGGAGTCTTTTAGGTGCCACGGGACTCCTGCTTTGATCCAGTATGTCTTGGGGGGGGGGGTCTATGTAGTTCATAGGGATGCCAGCCTCCATGTGGGAACTGGGGATCCCCCAGAACTGCAACTAGTCTCCAGACTGAGTTCCCCTGGAGAAAATAGATGCTCCGGAATGTAGACTCTGAGGTCCCTGTCCTCCCCAGGCTCTATCCCCAAATCTCCAGCAGTTTCCCAACCTGGATCTGGCCACCCTACCCCTCCATGGCCACCAGTGACCAGGATGGACCCAGCAACTTACTGGTGACTTTACATAATAAACTTTACATAAGATGACTCAGAACTAGAACTGGCCAAGCATGACCTGGGAGTGCTTTAACCTACAACACTTCCCAGAATGCTCTACAATGAATGTACAGAGGTTCCTCCATGGATAAGCTGAGATAAACAGCACTACTGACTCACCAGTAATTCCATCTACTTTTAGAGGAGGTACAAAAGCCCAGCCCTGACCTGGATGGCCCAGGCGAGTCCAATCTCGTCAGATCTCAGAAGCTAAACAGAGTCATCCCTGGTTATTATTTGGCTGGGAGACCACCTTGGAAGTCCTGGGTCACTATGCAGAGTAAGGCAATGGCAAGCCATTCAGCCCTGACGAGGTTTTTTGGCCACATGATCTCAAATTCTTCAAAAGATACTTGCCTGCAGAGCATGACCTTGTCATTTGGAAGTAGCTACTTCCCTCAGAATAAATCCCATGAGGCCCATGAGTTCAAATCCTGTTCTTTGACTTCACACAGTGCACATAAACTTATGGAATTTACCAGTTCACAGTGGTGTGCTAGCCACTAGATTTGATCACTTAAAGAACATTAGATCTTTTCCCCCCATTTGTATGGAGACTTAATTCATGTACCCTAATCCAATTATGTGATGCATTCAGAGGTCATTTCGGGGGAAAACGCGGGGGAACGCAGTTCCCCCGGGTGAGGTGCAGGGGGCGGGGCACATGACAAAGCCCCGCCCCCTGCTTCCGGCCGCCCCGCTTCCAGCCCTCATTCAGCCAGGAGGCAGGAGAAGAGGGAGGGTAATTTCTGCTTATTTTTATTCCTTTGAAATTACAAAGAACACCTGTTCTGTGTGTCTATCAGACTGGGCTGATGTTCCATGCGCTTGCTGGTAACTGAAGCCTTGTTCAAAAGTTACAGCGAATGCACATACAATATTTGTACAGTGTACACTTGACTTTTTAAAAATACAAACTACACACTAATCCAAGTATTGGACCCTGGTTTCAGCTGCAAAGTGAACATGCTTGGCTCTTTCTTATGAACAGATATGTGCAGATCCCTGCAGGATATGTGTGTGTTCACCGTAACATGTGACCAGGCTAGTTTCTTGGAATTGTCTGCCGGGGGTGGTGGAGAGCTAGGTTTCTGACTGACTTCTGAAGGTGCACAATGGAAAGCTGAACTTGATCCCCCACAGGCAGCTTTTTTACATGTCGGTGCCAATGTAGGGCTAAACACAGAAAAAAGCAAAACAATTCCTAAGCATGCTTGGAAGGATTGGCCTCTGTCGGTATGGTATAAGCTTCCTTTATTTCCTCTCCTATTTACATTTACTGATGTATGCAATGCTTTCTTTCCCCCAAGCTAAAAACTCAGTATGGATGTGCTACTGTTGGTTTGTGAGGTGTAAAAGGATAACCAGGAAAATGACTTAATCAGTTTTGTAGTTACCAACTGGCAAATACAGATCCTGATTAAAAGTCTTCCTGTGTTCTCCCGTGTAAATCATATGTATCTGTATCACTGTTTTGTGATTCCTCTTAAAACAAGAGTGCCATCTCTTGGCCTTCTACATCCCAAATGAAGGTTGAGGACTCACTAATGCTGTGGTCTTCAGCCCCTGGGTTGGGACCCTTGAGAGATTTGTAGCCCTACCTGCTGGGTCACAAACCCCTCTAGGAACAGCCAATTTATTTGGGGTTTTTTTTGCTGGCTTCTGGGTAGGGTTGCCAGGTCTGGGTTGGGAAATATCTGGAGACTTTGGGGGTGGAGCCAGGAGAGGGCGGAGTTTGGGGAGGGGAGGGGCCTCAGCATGGTACAAAGCCATAGAGTCCACCCTTCAAAGCAGCCATTTTCTCCAGGGGAGCTTATCTCAGTCAGCTGGCGATCACTTCTAAAAGCGGGAGATCCCCAGGCCCCACCTGGAGTTTGGCAACCCTACGTCTGGAAGGAATTGCTGCTACTATGCATGCACACAGAGCAAGTGCACCATGGCTCCTGCTTCTTTTTTGCATGCAATGCTGAAAGGGCAGCAGATGGTCACTCAGTGGTGGAATGGTGTTTGGTTGCTACTTCCTGTCCCTAGATCTCTGGTCTGCTGCCCACAGTCCCGGCTTTGACACCAGAAAAGTCATAATTCTGATGCCCTTTCCCCCTGCCACATGCTTGCATCTCTGTGGGTCCTGGAGCCTCGAAAGGTTGAAGACCACTGCACTCATAGACCACTGAATTTGTGGATGAAGATATTATATTACCAACAGTGAATGTTAGGGACATTGCAGTGTAGCACAAAACACAGTTCACAGGGATGGAATAGAGAGATGTGTCATGAACAAACAACAAAGATCTACTAGTGTTTTCTTCATTAAAAATAATTAGTTATTTTGTCAGCACATTCAAAATGTATATTAATCAGTTAATTAGGGCCAGTACAGATGTTACTACAGCTTCAGTAAAATTTGGATGCAGCAATCACATGAACAAGGTTTCTCTATCCAGAACATCGCTTTCCCCCCGGGCCAGGTAACGTTTGCATAGCAACGGGACCCACAGATCCAAATGTAAAGGTAACACAAAAGGGAAAACATACCTTTGAAATCCTATAGAGGAAATGCCACTGGAACAATGATTTGGGTGAGGGAAGTGATGGATGAAGCACATTAAGCACATGTATGTGCCTACATACCAAGAGAGTCTTCTCTCCCAAATGCCCCTACTAAAGGAGGATTCACCCTGTTTTAAAATAAGTGGGATCCCACTACATGTATTCCCATGCTATCTGTAGTTTGGACCACAGTCATCAACTGCCAAGTTGTTCCATCCAAGTATTACACTTCATGGGAAATGAAATGCAGAAATAGAAATAGGGGAGAGGTGGCACAGGGGATTTATCCTCTAGTTAACATCTGAACTGAACAGAGCTGCTGTCAGTTCTAGCCTTGTGCTGGTGTAAGCTACCAGCCTTGTCCCCAGCTCGCCGTCCACCCGGCAGTTCGAAAGCTTCGGCGAGTAGATAAAATGGGTACCACTCCTTAGAGAGGGTAGGCACACTAACCCCCCGGTGGGGGAGGTGTTAGCCAACGAATGGAATGTCCAGCGCGTAAGACCGAAAAGCCTAGAAAGAACTCTTCGGCATTAAGGAAGCCTGTAATGGGCTGTCCAGACAGGCGGTGGCAGTGCTGCGCTGCAACTTGAAGCAGTCCGGAGAAAGCTGACGACATCAAGCCATGCAGAGGGAAAAATGCCTTTGGAACACGTCTGACTTTACAGCTGAACAAAACTCCCCATCGGCTGTGAACGTGTGTGATTTAAAGATTATATGTTGTCCTCCCTTACCCCTTGAATCATTGTTAGTCCTGTGTGTAATGGAGTAACTATAAATCGCTAAGAGCCAGCAAGCTCTGCAGGACTGAGCGATTAATAAATTGAAAGTTTTATTATTATTATTTATTATTAACTAGAAGAAAACCACAATGTTTCTGAAACTTTCCAGTGGCTCCCGACACTACACTGAGCAAAGTTTGAAGCCATTTGAAGCCAAAGTTTGAATGGAGGAAGAGCCATTTAAAGTCGGAGGAAGGCTGGAAGAAGTCTTCAGAGTTTTCTTAGTGGAGTAATAGGATCAAACCCCACCCCCACCCCCAAATTGCTGAGTATGAGTCTGGCACATTGTAGGATGCATACTGAGGGCTAAACTATATGATATGCTTTTCTCTTTTTTTACAATTTGTCTCCAGGTTCACCACTCTGATCAGAGTCTCATGTCAGCTCCAAGAAGGTCACTTGAAAAACCCGAGATTCTGCTTCCAGGTTGTCCTCCAGAAGGGGTTACCACATCTGTGATGCCCCCCCTCCCCACAAGCTTCTAAGTTGGCATTAATGAGACCACATCTATATATCTAATAGCCAAGTTGCCCCCGGAGTGCGGATCGCTAAATCAGCACTCCGGGGGCACCTGGGGGGGAGGGGGAGGTTTGTGCACATGTGGGCCAATCCCCACGTGTGCACAAAAATGCTAAAAGTAGAAAAAAATTTCAGGGGGATGTTTAAATCCCCCCCAAAGTGCAAGAGCGTTCCGTGTGCATGCGCACGGAATGCTCTGTAGCTGACCTCGCCGCTGCCAAGCCCGGCAAGGGGGGGGAAAGGACCGGCCTCGCCGCCGCCGCCGCCTTGGAGCCGGGCGGGGGGGAGGACCGGCCTCGCCGCAGCCACCGCCTCCTCAGGGAGATCAAGCGGGGGGGGGGATGGAGGAGACGGAGCTCTTCCCCCCCACCGTGAGTATCGCGGGTCCCCGTCTTGTGTATAACTAAATGACCACATGCCTTAGAACACACTGAAACAACATTGTTATCTGCACACAGGAGTGGTCTGCCATTGTTGATATTTTCACTGAAGAAGAAGAAGAGTTGGTTTTATACCCTGCCCTTCACTACCCGAAGGAGTCTCAGAACAGCTTACAATCTCCTTCCCTTCCTCTCGCCACAACAGACACCCTGTGAAGCAGGTGGGGCTGAGAGAACTGTGACTGACCCAAGGTCACACAGTTGGCTTTATGTGGAGGAGTAGGGAATCAAACCCGGTTCTCCAGATTAGAGTCCGCTGCTCTTAACCACTACACCAAACTGGATCTGAGAAGACACTGGAAGGTTCCAAAAGAACAGGGATGGAAACTGGCCTAGTGCAAGGCAGTGAACTTACCCATCGTGCCTCCCATTGCCATGGCTGTCGACATTTGGGCCAGTAGTTCAGGTGATGGTTTCAAAGCACCCAAAGTAGCTGCAATGCCACCAGCAACCCCGATCATCCCTAGAGCATTGCCAAGTCTAGACGTTTTCTGGCTAGACAGCCCTGCGAGTGCACCGACACAGCAAAGACCTGAGCCCAGATACATCATCTGAGTTGGGGGAAACAAAGCAAAGGATGTGTATGTACACAAGTTAAGGAAACATTTCAGAATGCACACAAGCTAAAAGGGGCAGTAAGATGACTGTGACTCACTGAGCTGAAACACAAGGTGTGCATAGATCAAGATGGGTAGCCGTGTTAGTCTGTCTGTAGCAGTAGAAAAGAGTAGGAGTCCAGTAAGTGCCTTAAAAACAAACAAAACTTGTGGCAGGGTATGAGCTTTCATGAAGAAGTGAGCAGTGACTCACAACAGCTCGTACCCTACCACGAGTTTTGTTAGTCTTTAAGGTGCTACTGGACTCTCACGCTTTTCTAAAATGTGCATAGTAACAGACACTTGGGGAGATGAGATATGTTCCTTGATGCACTTTTGAGGATCCACATCTCTTGAAGCCTGTCTGGTCTTCAGCAGCTGAGGAGCATCAGGAAGAGAGCTGTGATAGAGAAAGCATCTGAAGGCTACAATGTGATCCTGGGAATCAGGAACTATATGGGGACCAGATAGGATTATCCTGGGCTGGGCTGGGCTGAACCCATGAATTACCAATAGCTTATAGCCACTCTAAGATATTTAGAGTTCCAGTTCAAGCTGGTAAAGGTAACATTTCATTTTTCACTTAGGCAACAGTAACTTGAAAACACCAAAATTGTCTTCTGATGTGCACTACCTTTATTATGACTCTTCACACTCAGAGTAAATTTGGCTAAAGCCTCTGAGTTCAGCATATATCTTGGAATACTTTTGTTACTATTCTGAGTTCTGCAATTTTCTTGTCTCTAAGCTTCCAAAGATCTCCCATTTGCAGTCTTCAAACATATATGCAAGGATGGATAACTGGGAAAAGGCTTAGCTTTTTCTATTCCCTCGGGGGAAAGTAACAAAGGAAGAATCAGTTAGCTCAGGATTAAAGTCACTTAGAAGAACTATTCCTGATAGATTTATTACTTTCTCTTCTACTCTGAATGCAGTTTTAATGGCTTTTAACCAGCTTTATGTGAGGAAGAATTGCATTTTCTTTCCAGGCTACTAGTTCAAACACATTTTAAAAATGCCCACATCATGAGATCATTCCATCAGATTTTGCTGTTACTTTGATTCTTTAGTGTTTTGATATACCAAGGGGCTTTGAAATCCCTACATGACAATGCATTTATATACAACATGTGGTGTTCTCCCTCCAGTCTGAAAAGCATATGCTATTTTATTTCTAATCACAAAGGTTCTACATTACCTCTTTTTTTGGGGGGGGTACACTACTAAATTTGTAACAGTTGATAAGCATGAATACCTCAAAAATGTTTTCATAAAATACACACCACACACCTAAATAATTAAAATGTTCCACTCCCAATAATTTAAATCATTCCACTCTCATCCACTCTATCAACCTCCTTTTATTTTGTGATTCTGCAGATATTCAAGATGTGTGTAAAAATGTTATCAAAAGCATTTTCCTGATGAAGAGCATATTTCTAAAATGCCCTTTTGCCTCCTAGAAAGTGATGTGAAAATAAATAATTTTAAAATTGGATTGTGTGTATAAATAATAATAATAAAAGTGTTGAATTCTTTAACGTTGAGATCATTACCTTGAGATTTTTGAAGGAAGAGCAGGATACAAATGCAATAAAATAAGTAATACACAGGTGTACTAATTTGGCAGATTATCTTTAAAATATTTTTACAAGGTGTTGATAAAATACTGAACTTTGTTTTTACTTTCAGTATCCATTGAATATAAAAACATAAGAGAAGCCATGTTGAACATAAAAACATAAGAGAACATAAGAGAAGCCATGTTGGATCAGGCCAATTGCAAAGTCCAATGCACTTGTCCCATTCTCAGACTTTACTAGGCTCAGTTCTAATAAGTGTTGTGAAGCAAGGGTTGTGCCGCTCTGAATCTTGACAATAATTTGTCAGTGGCCCTTTCTGCATCTGTATTTAGCCGTGGTTTCAGAGCACACCCTTTTCTTCCCTTCTGCATTCCATCCCGCTTTCACTTCAGGTTTGTTGCGGGGTTTTTTTGTTTGATTTGTTTTCTGCATCTGTTTCACAGGAATCAGTAGTCAGACTGCTTTCAGCATGCTCTTGTCCCTCGTTTCTCAAAACTAGTTTTGCTGTGCTTCTTAGCTCAGATCTGATTTCAAAATGCTAAAGTAGAAGTGTTTCTGTATGCCTTTAAATGCCACCCACTTCCCTCCCCTATTTCTGTTCTCTCCTCATTTGCGGGAGGAGTATAAGCACTTCAATGATGATAGAAGAACAGGAGGTGGAGCTATCCTATACTTCATTTGCTTACTATATATGTCATTTTAATGCTGTGAACTCTCCTATCCATTTTTTTCTGTTTGTTTTTTTATCAAATAAAGTTCTACTAAGATGAATTATTATAATTTTATTAGGTAATATTTTAATCCCTTTTTTAGTTTACTTGGGGAATATTAATCTGATGCAAATCTTTTTTAAGGACTGCCATTGCCTAAGAAGGATTGCCTTCCCTTGGTTTTTTCAAGGCAATAATTAGCATGTGAACAGATCAGCTGCTGGGTCAAAAGTTTAACAATCACAGTCCTTTACATGAGTCTGCAGAAAGGAAGATAAACTTGAAGAACAAGTTTTTCTTGTTGCTAGTCCATGCAAACCTTTCTTGCATGACCATAAACATTATGCTGTCAAGCATTTTCATTCAGGAAAATACAGAAAGAATAATCCACATAGAGTGGAGTTTCCGGTACCAACATCCGCTGAAAATTGACATGCAAAAATAAAAGCAAGAAAGGCGTACCGGCTCGAGTGCTGGGAAACTCTGGAGTAAAGACTGAATGCAGAAAGGGCCAACATCTGCTTTAGGTTTACCGTTCAGCGTCCGCTTAAAGATCACTTGGATATTTAATAAAATAACAGATTTTTTTTATGGAAGAGCTTTCTTTGATGGTTCTGTCTACTTTATGGTTCTGTCTACATAACCAAGTATCAGGTATCAAAGGCTGACATAGTATCAAAGGAGGAGACCCCATTGGGGAAGCTTTCCTCTAAACAGCTGTTTGGTAAACAGCTCAGGGGTTTATACCTATTCTGCTTCCTAATGATCTAAAGTCTGTGCATATTTGTCAGATTTCTTTCCAGGTGTTATTTTGTTTACAAACTGCATTTTGAACATTGGCTGAACTAATAAAATATAACACACAACCCTTTTCTCTGGACCTTGTTTAAATTACCTTGTTTATGCAAGGGGTGGAGAGAGTTGCCAAAAAGACATTTTTCTCCCTCTCCCAACATACTAGAATTTGAGGGTATCCAATGAAGCTGGTGGACAGTAGATTCAGAACAGACAAAAGACAGAGAGTGATTAAAATGTGGAATTCACTGGCAGAGGATGTTGTGATGGTCACAGGAATAAACAGCTTTAAAAGGGAATTAGATTAGATTCAGGGACGACAGGTCTATCAGTGGCAACTAGCCATGATGACTGAGGGGAACCTCCACATTCAGAGGCACTAAACCTCTGAATCCCAGAGCCAAAAGACAACATCAAGGGAAGCATCCTAGTTTCACACAGTGACCAACCAGTTCCTCTAGAGGGCCTCTATGCCCTGTTGTTGGCCCTCTACAGGAACTGGTTGGTCATTGTGTGAGACAGGATGCTGGACTAGATGAACCTTCACTGGTCTGATCCAGCAGGGCTCTTATGTTCTTAAAGTACTTTAAAGGACAGGTTGAAAAATGACACCTTAGTTATTTTTCCATTCTCATTCCTTTGGGAAATGGTGAACTCTGAGGGGCTTGTGAAGGAATTCTGGATATTGCCTCAATGCTTTTGCCCATCGCTCTGAATTGACCCAATCGTCTGTCAAGGTGGTGAAAACAGTTCAACTGTAACAGGGAAAGGAGGAGGAATCTAGCTGAAAGATCAGGGAATAGGCTGACAAAACACAGGTCCAGTGGCTCCTTAAAGGTTTATTCCAGCATGAGCTTCTATGAGTCAGAGTGATCTTCCTCAGACGCAAAAAAGAGAAAATCAGGAAGTTACAGAAAGGGAAGGGGGGAAGGGAACAAGGGGAAAGATTGAGGCTGGGAGGGGGCAGGCCAGCCTTTTCTCTTGGGAAATACCTACTTATTCTTTTAAACAACAGGAAAGGTGTTAGGTTGGGGGACCAATAGCCTTCCAAAAAAAACACAAATCAATTTTAAGTGAAGCAAATAACGGTCTGAAATGGCAAGCTACGGTGCTTGGAGGGAAGACAGCCACAAGATTTCCAACAGAGAGCAGGAAGACAGAGCACTGGCTTTCAGTAGTACTTCTACAATAAAGGCTGTTTCAGACATGACACCCAGATTTGTCAACAAGCATCCTCTCAGCTTGGGAAGGGCATAGCGACCCACTCCAGTATCTTTGCCAAGAAAACCCCATGGACAGTAACAAAAGGCTAAAGGATATGATGCCGGAAGATGAGTCCCTCAGATCGGAAAGTGTTCAATATGCTACTGGGGAAGAGCAGAGGGCAAGTACAAGTAACCCCCATAAAGAGTGAAGCAGCTGCGCCAAAGCCGAAAGGACACTCAGTTGTAGATGTGTCTGATAGTGAAAGGAAAGTCCGATGCTGCGAAGAACAATACTGCACAGGAACCTGGAATGTAATCTATGAATCAAGGTAAGTTGGATGTGGTAAAAAATGTGGCAAGACTGAACATCAACATCTTGGGAATCAGTGGACAGGAATGGAACAACTGTTTGGTTTAGCATAGGTAAAGGAATACAACAAGGATGTATATTGTCACCCTGCTTATTTAATATATATGCAGAGTACATCATGCGAAATGCCGGCCTGGATGAATAAAAAATCAGAATTACGATTGCCAGGAAAAACATTAACAGCCTCAGATATGGAGGCGATACCACTCTAATGGCAGAAAGTGAAGAGGATCTGAAGAGCCTCTTGCTAAGGATGAAAGAGAAGAGTGCAAAATTCCCTTGAAGCTCAACATCAAAAAAACTAAGATCATGGCATCCGGACCCATCACTCCTTTGCAAATAGAAGGGGAAGTCATGGAACCAGTGACAGAATTCACGTTCCTGGGATCCAAGATCACTGCAGACAGTGATTGCAGCCATGAAATTAAGAGACACCTGCTCCTTGAGAGGGAAGCGATGGAAAATCTGGACAACAAAACATAGAGACATCACCCTGCCACATAGGCATCAAATACGGGGGGAGGGGCCTTGGCGGCTGGCGCTTTCCCCGAAATTTTCCAAGGAGACTGGGCCCTTCCCAGGAAACCAGTGCCGGTGGGCTTTAACGTGTGGGCAGCCAGTTCAGGGCGCCCTTCCTCCTCCACCTAAGAACAGGAGGGAGCGAAGGGAAGACTTGCAGTGGCTGCCTGCCCTTTAAAGCAAGTAGCCCCGCTGCTGGCAGGTCCGTCTGCCAGCTGCTTGCTTTAAAGCGTGGGCAGCCAGTTCAGGGCGCCCTTTCGCTCCCCCCTCCACCACCTAAGAATGGAAGAGAGCAAAGGGAAGGCTTGCAGTGGCTGCCCGCCCTTTAAAGCGAGTAGCCCAACAGGTCTGTCTGTCAGCTGTTCGCTTTAAAGGGTGGGAAGCCAGTTCAGGGCTCCCTCCCCCCCCCCTCTAAAAGCGGGAAGGAGTGCAAGGTAGACTTCTAATGGCTGCCTGTCTTTCTGTCTTCCTTCCTATCATTTTTCTCCCTGTATTTCTGTCTTCTTTTCTTCCTTTCATTTTTCTTTCTCTCTTTCACTCCTCTCTCACCATCTTTTTTTCC
>NW_015166428.1:90035-90990 GCF_001447785.1 Gekko japonicus
CCCTGAAAGTTTATTTTTCTTTATAAAATCCGGATAAGTCCTGTACGCCACATCCATTTCCTTAATTAAGTCTTCTTGTTTATAATCCATTAGTGGGGCCAAGGCAACCACCAACAGTTCCTTTAAGTCCTCATTCTTATCCTCAGGTATTCCATGGGAATGTAGAACATACATGGATCTTTCCAGCTGGAGCTGTATTAGTTGGGTTTTATCCGAGGATCTCTCCTTCTCTGCTTCATCCACTCTTTTATTAATACTCTCAGTGTTTTTCCATCTTTTTCAACGTTTTCTTGGTTGCTGTGGTTCTCTTGTCCATCTGCTTTATTTGTTTTTGCACATTATCTAGTTTGGTGTTGATAGTAGTCATCTGATCCATTAGAGGGCACAGTGCATTTGCTAACAACGAAGAGAAGTCTGTAGATGCTTCCTGGTTCTGGGAGGGAGTCGTTGGTATGTTATTTCCGGTCACCAGTTTTTTCTACGGCGCTCTCCATCCTCTCCCAGCCATAATATCAACAAGTAAGTTTTCCAAAACAAAGCAAAAGTTATGCATTTTAATTCCGCGTCGTATATTTTAGCAGTTTTTGCGTTTGCTTAACTTCTTATACGCTTGGTTTGGCTCAAAGTCTCTTTATTTTTGCTTTAAAACCTTTTTTTACAGTTTACTCATGTGGGGGGGCTTGAAATCTCCTCCCCCCGCGCTTCAAACTTAGGCGCTTCCAATTACTACCAAGGCTCCATTCGCTTATTTTTCACCTGAGCTTTCGCTTAACTCACAGTTTGTAGCCTTGGAGATCTTTTGGAAGTCTTTTTAGAAGTTTGGTCGTGATCGCTTGCTCCGGCAGTCGTCTCTGGGCGCCATGCTGGCTCCGCGGCGATGGTACCTATTGAGGAAGAAGGTGAGCCTCAATTCCTTGGGCATCCCCTTGGCTCTCCTCAACTCCTCAGGCTGGGG
>NW_015166428.1:91008-107610 GCF_001447785.1 Gekko japonicus
TACAGAGACCCCGGGGGGGTCCGGGATGAACGTGGACCCCTCCTGTCAGCCGGGTCTCGGTGCATCTCCATCTAAGTGAGACGAGATGCGTCTGAGCGGTGAAATGCTTAAACCAGAAGTCCACCCTGTAGGGTTTTCAAGGCAAGAGACAGTCAAAGGTGGTTTGCCATTGCCTGCCTCTGCATACCAACTCTGGGCTTCCTTTATAGTTTCCCATCCAACTACAGACCAGAATTGTCTGTTGGAAAAGAAAGTAAAGTCCTTAACCCTGGCTGTCTCCACCCACTTTCAATGTAGCAACAGTCAGACTGCAAAGCCTCTGTTGGGCTACTAGAACAATAGAAGAGGAAAGTGTGTCTCCATTATATTTTACTTGGGTCTATATATCTTTGATTGAAAACAGTTGGGTTTTTTTATGGTAGTGAGGGGGCCTGCTTCAACCACTCCTAAGCTCTTTCAATTTCCATTTCATTTTTAAATGGTAAGCCCATCTGCATGAACAAGATTGGGGGGCGGACATGCAGATCAGAGGCCTTTTAAAATTTCCTTTTGCCCTGTGTGCAGCCCAGAAAGAACACTGGCAAGAAATGTGCACTCTGTACATGTTTGTTATGTACTGAGCTCTAACAATAATAGTAACCTAGAGAGCGCTTGCTGTACTAGAACAATAGATAGCCAGGATCCTGGAAGGGACCTATAGCGCTACTGTTGTGATGTAAATAACCTATCGCTGGGAGTGGATTTGTGTGGGGTGGGGTGTTGTGCACGGATTTAAGCAGGACTTTGGTCCTGCTAATTTGTCTTTAGTCTGAGCTATAATCACAATAAAGCATGAGCTTATCATTAACGCGTGTCGAACCCAGTATATTTCAGTGTTCATGCTCTTAGTTTTGCTGTTACGTAAAATGGTGTGGACAACTAACTGAGGACAACTAACTGAGATGTAGAAAAGGAATGACTGGATTGCCCATTGGAAACAATGGGAGAGGCTTGAAGGCCCATTGGAGATAATGGGAGCCAGGAATACCAATTGACGTGCATGGGCTCCACTGAAATACATTGCAGCACAAAAAAAGTTGCAAAGAAAATGTGGAATGGTTTTTCCATTAAGGTCTTTGGGCCCAGATAGGCTACTCTGGGACCAATGCTCCCTCTAAGCAGTGGAGTCTCGTGAGCAAAAATTCTACTTTGTGAGCTGCCGGCATTAAAGTTGTGAGCGAGCGATTTGGCTGCTGCATAAATTACTTTGTTCTGGAGCCATCCTTCCTGAGCGAAGATGAAAATGTGTGAGCCAGAGGCTAAAAAACTGTGAGCTAGCTCACACTAACTCAGCTTAGAGGGAACATTGTAGACTGGGACTGGAATGACAGCCCCCAGAGTGGAATGATGATCCCTGGCACTAGAATCTGTGCCGTGGCACTGGAATGACAGATCACAGAGTGGAATGACAGGACAGCCCCTGGGAATAGGCTCAGTGCTCTGGGACTTGTACTTGTACTCACTTGTAGGATATGAGTTTGAAGTGAGAAGAAGATTGCTGGTACTCTGAACTCTGTACATTGCTCGGGAATTGAGTGCGTAGCAACTGTTTGGTATTCTGGCTCAGAGACTTCAGCCATGCATTTACCAAATGAAGGCATCTGTGATGCCATAATTTAGTAAATTTCAGTACAAAGTCACACTTATGAATAAGGCAGAAACAAGACTCCTGTAAATGAACGTCCAAGAAAACTTTTTTAAATGTTCCCCTACAGGCTTTTCTGTGTTGCCCTCCTTACTTTCAAATTTGTGACCATTTGTTTGTCTTATGCAAATGGTATGTATACTTGCAGATCTTAAAGTGACTATTCTAAAAGTGAATTTCAATAAAGGACACAGCAGGAGACTGCTAAGATACCACTGTAAGCACTGGCCAACTCCCACCTTTTCCTATGTTTAGCTCAGCCCAGGGGCATGGCTAGGGAGGTTCCCAAGGGTTCCCAGGCCCCCCTAAATTTCTGGGAAGCCCCTTCCTAAATCCCACATGGCTCTGCCTCCATAGACAGTGACAATGGCCTGTGATGTCACTGGCTCCTCTCTATGATGTCACTGGGCCTCGGTCCTTTTAAGGACCTAGCATAGCAATGCCTCTAGCCCAGCCCCAGCCCCCCAGGAAATTGGAAAGTCTACACCCTTGCCCTGCCAACAAAAGTCCGTATGGTCAAAGCAATGGTATTCCCAGCAGTAATGTATGGCTGCGAGAGTTGGACTGTAAGGAAGGCCAAGTGCCAAAGAATAGATGCTTTTGAATTATGGTGCTGGAGAAGACTCTTGAGAGTCCCTTGGACTGCAAGGATATCAAATCAGTCAATCCTAAAAGAAATCAACCCTGACTGTTCCCTGGAAGGCCAGATATTGAAGCTGAAGCTCAAATACTTTGGCCACCAAATGAGAAGGGAGCACTCACTTGAGAAGACCCTGATGCTGGGAAAGACTGAAGGTAAAAGAAGAAGGGGGTGGCAAAGGATGAGATGGTTAGACAGTGTTATCGATGCAACGAACATGAAATTAAGCGAACTCTAGAGGACAACAGAAGACAGGAGGGCCTGGCGTGAGGTGGTCCATGGGGTTGCGAAGAGTTGGACTCAACTGTGCGACTGAACAACAACTAAAACACATATAGTAGAATGTACCCTTGCAGGCAAGACCTACAAAGCTCAGTTCTATCCAGTGGCTTCCAACACAACCACAAAACACCTGCAGCAAGTCCTCCATGTGATTACAACTTGCAGCTTCATTTTTGCATATGACAAGAAAATGCAAAAATAAAAAAATTCCCCTTTGGGGGGGTCAAAAAAAAGAAAAGAATTTTCAGGCTGTTGGCCATTACCTGTATTTGGAGCTGACATGACATAGGGATACAGAGGTTGTAAACAAAACTGCTACCCTGAACTACCTGCCTCAGCATTTATTTGTTATTTTTACAAATGCCAAACAGAACCAGCCCGTTAACAGTGATCTTGCTTGCCTGCTTGTCTTAGTTATGGCAGTCCGTTCACCTACTAGCACTAAGCTGTACCAATGGACAGAAAATATTAGAATTGATTACTGACCTGTTCAGTGCTGTATCCGCTGGCAAGAGATGCACCATACCCTCCAACAAACACTGCTCCAGGGAGGACGTAAAGGTAATTATATTCAGGTGGATCTGTTGGCCGCTTAAACATGTCCAGCATTCTCTGAGTAATTAAGAAACCACCTGTTGGGAAACAGAAACACAAACTGTTAGAAGAGAAGTGAACCGAAACACAGAACAAGCTACATTAACACCCGGGCTCAGCTCCGCCACCCTTTCCGATAGCCAGGCTCAAATTAAGAGCATATGAAATAAGGAGGGGAGTGGAAGTGTTCCTGAGTATCTCTGCAGGATGCACTTCCATCACCACTGAGTGCTCACGTCAGTGATTTGACCGAGTCCACAGATGGTTTTCAAACCATACTTAAACTTCTAGTATCTCTTTTGCGGGCCATTGGGTGTAAAAGTGTGGGGGTGAAGGGAAGGAAGCAATCAGCCCATGCCAACTTCGACAGAAAATGTCCACAGCCTTTATTGAGTACAATCACAGGAGCACAGTGTAGCATGGGACAGAGATCCATAATCAGGGCGACTCTGCCTGTTGGCCAATGAAGCAATCCCTCGTCCCGGCCCACCTGCTGTCCAGGGGTCCCACATGGGGATGCACCACTGCATGGTTTTCTTGCCATCTGAGGATGGGAGCCATGTGCCAGCCCCTGAGCTGGGCATAATGTGGAACAGCCCCACCTAGGGCTGCCAGGTCCCCTCGTCTATCTGGCAGGGGGATTTGGGAGGCATTCCAGGGGTGGGAGGGGACATCAAGTGATGTCCCCAACATGATGATGTCACTCGGAAGTGACATCATCGCATTGGGGATGCTCTGTTTTTTGGCCCAAAAACCAGATTGACCCCTGTGTGATGTCCCTGACATGATGACATCACTTCCGGGTGATGTTATCATGTTGGGGACATCTGACAACGCCCTTGTTTCATGGCGGGGTTTTCCCCACCTGCCAGCTGGTCTGTGGTGAGGAGAAGCCCTGGAAATCAGGAGATCCCCCACTCAGACCTGGGGACTGGCAACCCTAGCACCACTCTCAAGACCCCTTATGGGGGGCAGGTGCAGCACCAACTCCGCCCCCAAAACTAGATCTGGTTTGACGCCCAAACCACCACATGAGGTGGGACTTGCTGGTAGCAAGTCAGCTTGTTCAGCTGGTATTCCTGCTCTACCATCCCTGCGACATTGTGAATGGCCTCTTGCTTCAGTCTTGTCATACACAGAAGAGAAGGGAGTAACAACCACATAGGCACAATGCTTTTTTTTAAAAAAGGTTGCTTACCTGTAACTGATGATCTTTGAGTGGTCATCTGTACAGTACCACACATGGGTTGGGCACCTGCGCATGACCTCAACCGAAGAAACTTCTAGAGCTTTGCCTCAGAAAGCTTTTGGTGGGCTCTCTTCCCGCCCTGGGGAGAACAGGAGATGCCAGCAGTGGGGAAGGCTGGGTGGGATTGAGGTACTGCACAGATGACCACTCAAAGATCATCAGTTACAGGTAAGCAACCTGCTTATCTTTGTCGTGGTCTCTGTGCAGTCCCACACATGGGCGATTACAAGAGCTGAACCAGTTGGAGGAGGGAGCTGGCAGCTGCAAAAAACACAAATAACACTGGTTAAGACATAGCATCATCAGTGAGAAAAAACACCCAAGGGTCCTACTTGGGGACGCAGCAGGGTCAAGCGAAGAGAGATTGCAGCACCAACTGGCCGAATGCAGCATCCTGTTGAGCTCAGACGTCGAGTGCGTAGTGGGTCACAAAGGTCGATGCTGAGGACCACGTAGCAACCGCACAGCCGTCCTCCAGCAGAACACCAGCCAGGAAAGTGGTGGATGTCAATACCGCATGTGTGGCATGGGCAGTGACACCGGTAGGAATGGGTTGACATGCAAGCTCATAGCAAAGGACTATGGTGGAAGTCACCCATTTAGACAAGCGTTGAGAGGAAATCGCCTCCCCCACATGAGGGTGCGCACATCGAGGCAGTGGAGTGCTCTCTGAGGTGCATCAGTTGGATTCGGAAAGAAAAAAGGTAAGAAAGATGACTGGGACGGGTAAAAAGCAGAAACGACTTTAGGCAGGAAAGAAGGATCTGGTCAAAGGACAACCTTCTCCCTATGAAAAATTGTATAGGGGGGATCAGCCCGAAAGGCAGCTAGTTCTCCTACTCTGCGTGCAGTAGTAATCACTATAAGGAAGACTGTCTTCCAGGAGAACTTCAGACACTTCAGGCGGGAAGTCTAGTGCAGGATCTTCCAGGCTGTCAATCTGAAGAAGCCCGGATCAGGGTGCAGGATCCTTCCTCGAGCCCGAGACAGGAGATCGAGGATGACAGACAGCGGCCGGAACGTCCGGTTGGAGAGACGAAGGAAGTGCAGAAACCAGACTTGGCGCGGTCACTATGGAATGACAAGGATGCATGACGTTGCATTGGCCACAATCTTCTGAACAACACGGGAGATCAAGGGGAATGGAGGGAAGAAGTAGTATAGGGTTCCCTTCCAGGTGTGGAGAAAGGCATCTCCCAGTGACTGAGCAGATAGCATACCGCGGCTGAAAAAGAGGTGACACCGAGCATTGTCTGCAGTTGCAAAGCCGTCGACAACATGGCGACCAAACTCGAGAAAGACAGGTTTCATGTATTGAAGGTGGATGGACCATTCGTTGTCCAACAAGCGGGAGTGGGCTCAATTGATGGGCATCGATGTTTTGAATGCCAGGAATGTGTATCACGGAAAGCGTGATGGAATGGCGGAGGCACCATCTCCAGAGATCGATGGCTGACTGGCAAAGACAAAGGGAGGCAATCCTGCTCTGCTTGTTTATGTAATAAACGGTGGTGGTGTTGTCAGAGGCAACCCGAACGATTTGGCCTCGAAGCACCAGGAGGAAAGAGCGGAGAGCGAGATGAACCGCACGCAGCTCCAGGACATTGATATGAAGGGTGGCTTCGCAATGAGACCAGGTCCCCTGCGCTGAAACGATTCCACACTGGGCTCCCCAACCCCAGAGGGATGCATCAGTGGAGACTGACGCTTGCGGAGGAGGATGCTGAAAGGTGTTGAGGATGAGACCACCAGGTGAGGGAGTCAACAACAAGGGGTGGGATCAACAGGATTTTGTGCCACGGACTGCGGAGAGGGTTGAAGGCATGGAGAAGCCACAGTTGGAGGGGACGCATCCTCAACCTGGCATGATGGACGACGAAGACAGTAGACGCAAAGTGCCCTCAAAGCCTCATGACGGACTGAGCAGACTGCTGGGGAGAGGTCTGCAACTGCGAGACGAACGAGAGTATGTCGGAGGCCCTTGCGTTCAGGAGAAACGTGGTCTCCAAATTGGTATCGAGCCGGGCACCCAGAAATTGAAGGACCTGGACAGGTCGGAGAGACGACTTGGGTAGGTTAACAAAAAGCCCCAGGACACAAAGGAGAGACAGGGTCGTTTGGACATCTTGGAGGAGCTGGTCTTGTGTGGCGGAAACCAGAAGCCAGTCGTCGATATAGGGATACAGGGCAATCCCACGACGATGGAGGTCTGCAGCCACCACAGCCATCAGCTTGGTAAAAACCCTCGGGGCAGTGCAGAGTCCGAACGGGAGGACCCAGTATTGGTACTGTGCATTGCCGACAGCGAAATGCAGGAACTTTCAATGTTGGGGACGGATAGTGATGTGAAAATACGCGTCATGGAGATCGACAGTTGCTAGCCATGCAGCCTTGGGAATCAGTGGAAGAATGGGCTGTAAGGTGACCATTTGGAACTTGTGACATCAAAGGTATCGATTCAGATCCCGAAGATCCATAATGGCCCTGAAGCCGTCATCCCTCTTTGGTACGAGGAAATACTTGGCTTGGAGTAGAAGCCAAGGGTTCGTTGCCCCTTCGGGACGACCTCGATGGCATCCTTGGCCAGAAGAGCAGAAATCTCAAGATGGAGGAGAGGATCCGGGGAGGGGGGTTTGATGACAAAGTGAGGTAGGTCGGGAGGCGAAATGAACTCTATGGCGTACCCGACCCGTAGGATGGTAAGGACCCAGGAATTGGTGGAAATTCCTTCCCACATTGGCAGAAAGGGGAAGAATTGGGTCCGGATGGGAGGAGTGTACGACAGAGGAGACGGCAGGTGATCGAAGCGGTCAAACAGACTGCTTGGGCTGCTAGGGTTTTTTAGGAGCCTGTTGGCGCACCCTATTCGAGTGATGGAAGTCATAGGGCCTCTTTCTCCATTGGGAGGTGGGCACGGGAGACAGCTGGCGCCTTGCATAATACGGCTTCCAAGAATGGTACTAATGTCGAGGCATCGAGGTTGAGACACCCAGGTTCCGAGCCTGCTTCTGACTATCATCAATGGCTTTCAAGGCCTTGTCAGTGGTGGAGTGGAAGAGACCTTCGCCATTGAATGGGAGGTCCTCAATCCAAAATTTCACATTGGGCTGTAAAGAGGTATCTCTTAGCCAAGCGTGACGACGGAGGGCGATGGAGGAGACAAGGACCTTTGAGGAGCAAGTGACAGCATGACAGACTGAATTGATCTGCTGTTTCGAGATCGTACAAATTTCTGACAAAGCCCCTAACAACATGGGATGGTGTTCCTCCGGAACAAACTCCAAGACAGGACGTACTGCATTAGCCACATTAAAAGCATAAGCCGACAGGTATGACAGGTAGGTCTCAATACGAAGGTTCATAGAGGCGAAGAAATACATCTTCTTCGTGATAGCATCGACCTTGCGACCCTTGCGATTGGGAGGCGCTGAGTGGCAGGCAGATTGCTTCTATTTCGAAGAAGAATGTATCACCATCGAATTTGGCGGAGGCTGACTGAAGAGAAACTTCCCCGAGTTCTCTTGGACTTTATAGAGAGCTCTGTATCGTCTGGAGACTGGGGGAATCGAAGCCAGATGTACCCACGACTCTTTAAGGGCAGAAAGGTGGACCGGCAGCAGAGGCAGGACCGTAGAAGGCGGGAGGTCGGCCTGAACCAGCCTGTGAACAACATCGGTCACAGAAGGGGACTCAGTGGAACTCTGGACTTGAAGCGCAGAGGCCATCCTGGTCACCAGTGCCAAATAAGCTTTTGGGCCCTCAGTGGGGGAAATAGATCCCGAGCACCGAGGCTCATCGTCGATGTGCGAAACATCAAGTTCTAGGTCTCCCGAGTCCGAGTTGTCAGAGATCAACATGGGGGAGGACGATCTCAGCGGCTGAGTGAGATCAGCCGGTATCTGGTCATCAGTAGGAGGATGAAGCCGGGGGTTCTGAGGGAGGGAGAACACTTCGGGGCATCCCTAGGTCTCGAGAGCTCAGGAGGCTGGTCAGGAGCCCAGAGCGGGTCAAAGTCACGGATCGAGAACATCTGGCGTGATCCGAAATGTGTTGATGCTCAGTACGTTCAGAGTGATGTAGCCGATCATAGTGGTGCAACTGAGGAGTAGGAAACCTCGAATAGTAGTAAGGATAATACACAGGCCGATCTCGTTCATCAGGAGACCAGTATTGGTCATCAGAAGGCGATCCTGAGGGGGAAGGCGATGGACGACGAATGAGATGCTTTCTATCGTATCAAGAGCGAGAGCAAGAACAGCGGCCAACAGAATGCTCCCTGCCCTCCAAATCGTGGATTGGGGTACAGGAGTGTGGAGACGGAGATCGAGAGTCCCGGTGAGACGACAAGTCGGGAGGCGATCTCGTGGACTGACCCAGCAGAATAAGGCCAGATGCTGAAGAGAGCGTAGGCAGTGGTGTCGGAGGCCGCAAAGTGGACTTGTGGGACACAACAGCCACAGCAGGAGTCAATGTCGTTAAATTGGTGATGACGACTGGGTCGACAGCCGAAGTCAAAGCCGATGTCGAGGGCTTGACTTTCGATTTCAACGGAGCCTTATCCTCAGGCCATTTAGGTTTTAGCTTTGGTGCCTTCGGAGTCCCATCCAATCTTTGAGGGACAGAAGAATGAGAAGCGGCCGAAGACATCGTAGGGCGCAAAGCTGCCTCTAAAAGCACAGCCCTGGCCCGCCAGTGCAATTGTGACACTGGGGAGCAGGCACGTACTGCGCATGCCTGGAGCGGGGGAGGGAGCCATCTCCCAGTCAGTTCTTCTTCGACCGCCTGTGTGTTCACACCTCGTTCCTGTTTCTCTCTGTATTTGCCTCAGCTGAGTATATTTGTTCGTCTGCCTTCTTCGGTCTTTGTTTGTTTGCTTCGCCCTTCTTTCTTCTCTATTTCTACAAAAAAAACCCCAACACAACAGACCTTTTTTCTTCACTCTCTCTCCCCCCCCCAATTTGGTGGGTGGGGAGGAGAGTGTATGGGCAAAACAAAATGACGGTCACAATTTTTGCCTTCTTTGTCTAGGGGAATCCCATAGGGTTGATATTAAAACACAGGGGATTTCACAGTGGAGGCCGTAGCATATTCATTCTTTTTCTAAACACAGAGTGGCTAAGTGAGGTATTGGTTATTATCCACCCCCCATCTATACTAATTTTTATCCTCAAAAGCAGCACACACACCTCCCCCCCCCCATTAACTTCCACACCACTAGTCAAAAATATTCCATTAGTTAGAACTGAGGGCATAAATAGAGGAAATACTGGGGTGGGGGTGTTGGAAGGGATGGATCGAACAGTCTTTCATTATCATTGTTTGAGTTTATGCTTTGCTTATATTTAGAATATACAGATTTTTCTTGGTGACAAAAATCTAACATTCTTTTGATGTAAACTACAGTTTTATAATATAATATTATAATTCCATTGACACGAATACTACATTACATTCATCTCCTTTATGCATAAATGGCATTGGCATTCTGCTAATAAATACACACGTATTATATTTTTTAAATAGGTGTCATGTATTTGGTGCTACTTCAGCCTCTCTTGGGGCCTGGCCAGAGCTGTGGGCTACTGCACCCAAATTCAGTTGCTGGCAGTGTTCCCTCTAAGCTGAGTTAGTGTGAGCTAGCTCACAGTTTCTTAGCCTCTGGCTCACACATTTCTGCCTTAGCTCAGGAAGGATGGCTCCAGAGCAGACTAATTTATGCAGTGGCCAAATTGCTCGCTCACCGCTTTAATGTCAGTAGCTCACAAAGTAGAATGTTTGCTCACAAGATTCCACAGCTTAGAGGGAACATTGGTTGCTGGGTACTACTTTCTGACCCAAGTCCCTGTTTTCTGCTGCTTCGTCTCTCATTAAGAACTTCGGCTTGAACTAAAGCTACAGTTTTCACTGGAGACAGAAGTGCAGCAAGCAGATGATACTGTTTAACAGGCAAGGGCAGAAGGCTAAAGTTCTGGGCATTTATACCAAGCTTGACCAATGGGAAGGCTTCACACTACCTTGGCCCCGGTCACACGTGCCAGAAAACACGGGGGGGGGGGGGGGAATGGCTATTTGCAGCGCCACAATTAGACGCACGACAACACGATCAGATGTGTTGGCGGCAACCCACGGTTCTGGCCATTGGCATGTGTGCTGCAATGAAGATGGCCAGAGGGAAAAGCCGCGCTGGCGCGCACACCAAGGAAGTCAGGAGGCAGCCTGTGGCAAACCGTTTGCTACTACCTTCGATGAGGTTTTTTTTAAAATAACTTTATTTTTATTGAATAACTCCACAGGTTCCCAAGGTCCCACCTGGAGGCTGGCATCCTTAGTCAGAACACCCTTCTCCTGCCTTGTATTGGTAGTAATTGAGTGCACTGCATTTCTTAAGCTTCTGTAATAACTTAAAGTGTTAGTAATTACCTTACTCCAGACCTAAATTTTATTTGAAAAGTAACACACATCTAAAACATTGTGGATTTATATAAAAAAGAGGCATGGCAAAATATATTAGGGCTATTTCAATTTGGTAACTGCGAACACTTATAGGATTTCTTTCTGCTGGAAACATGTGTGTTGCAAGGTCTAAAGTCAGTCATTAAAGGGTTAATGTGCTTATCTTGTGTGCCATTGTTTAGACTGATCTGGAAGGGAACCTGGCAGAAAGCCGATGGAAAGAAAACCCGGAAACTGAAGCCTATTTACTAATAATCATGGGTTAATGCATTCAGGTGATTTCCTTCTAGGGGCCAAGAAGAAAGGAAGAATCTCCATTACTATCTGTGTGTCTGTTGTTGCAAGCATGTAGTCTTGAGTGTTTGTTGTTTTGTAGATTTTCCTGTGTAGAAATAAATATTTTTACACAGAAAGAAAAAGCCTCCTCTCCAGTGAGCAAAGATCCATTGCAAACTCTGAATATTTAACTATTTTTACCAATTTTCCCAACACTTTCAAGAAGGTGCTTTACATGATTATCTATCTAAAGCTCCTAAAGAAAAATATTATTTTTCTCTGAATTCTCGATGATGCAGACAGACCTTTTCTGTTTGGAAGCTAACGTCTCTTGCGTACATATGAAGTGCAAAGGTCAAATACAGCACCATACTACAAGCTTTGGTCAGAGAACTGATGTCACAAACTTGTAAACATCTGGTTTTCAAAAAATTCCTAGATGAAGTAGCCCCAAGTCTAAGTAGAACAATGCACTTACCGGTGCTACCCAAAACTGTGGCTTTCCCTCCCATACCCCAAAAACTGAAACAGCAGGCAGTTGGTAGCAGATTACTGTTAGCAGTTGATAGCAGATTGGGTCAGCTTATTTACTAAGATTTTTTTAAAGGAAAGTATAACTTTCAAAGCAAAAACTTTGTGCAAATAAATAAAGAAGGACGCCAGACATTCATCAACAATCATCATTAAGGTAAAGCTGCACATTAATGAATTTGTACCTGCAATATTTACGGATGAAATGAACGCAGCCAGTAAAGCTAATGTTTGTGGTACACTTGAAGGAAGGTAAGATCCGCCCATCAGTACCAAACCCCCAACAGCAGTAAGGCCTAAAGGGAAGATCAAATAGGTTAACGCTTCATAACTTTAAAGACAGAGCAATCCATCCCCCAAATCTTTGTATTAGGGCAGATGTTCCCTGCTGTGGTCTAATACTGTTAACTGCTCAAATGGTCAGCTTCTCTTGGCTCCTATTCTGAGCAAAGGGATGGGGAAAGTGTTGGAGTGAGTGCCTCAGTATGCAAGGACATTGGGGGGGGGGTTCAGCATTAGCATTCCCACCCAGCTTCATAAATAGCCTGCCATGGCTATTGGGTGTATGTGGGGTGGGTAGGGTTGCCAAATGTCTCTTACCTCCTCGGCGGGGGACCCCAAGCTATCTCCCAGTGCGCGCGCACGCGTGCCGCACCTACATCAACCAGATGTGACGTCGCATGCTGGGGGCGGGGACACAGCCATTTGAGGGGAAAACTCTATGTTTTCCCCTCAAATGGCTGTGGCCCCGCCCCCAGCGTGCCCGGCGTCATGACGTCACATCCGGGCGGTGCGCACACGCAAAGCACGCACGCTCACACTCAGGACGCCGGGCAGGAGCCCCCCGCCGCCAGGTAAAAAAGATTTGGCAAACCTACCTCATACTCACACACACACACACACACACACACACACACGCACGATGCCGGACAAGCTGGCCCTTTGTGAGAGGGAAAGTACTCTTTAGATTAGGCTTCTCTCTCTCCTTTCGACTGCAACCTGAATGTGAACTGGATCTACTTGAATAATGTAAGGTTACTTGTTTTGCAATTTACTTCTTGGAAGATTTATTTACTGCACTCAGCATCACACTTCTGTGACAGGGCAGAACTCTGCTATATTAACCAGCTATCCCAATAAACAGTACCTCAGGGAAAGAAAGTATAGTGGAAGGAATTCACAACCTGCCAAGCTACAAAAGCACAATATGCGCACGCGGCCTGTTTGTTAATCATCATTACTAATTGCTTATGCAGTGCTGGCTTTGTGCAGAGAAATAAGATCTCAGGGATTGCAGCATTGCTACCGCGAAGTAGTCATACATTCATCCACTCATGGCTATTTGTTCATTTCTGCATTCAAATCAAGGTGGCTGCTGAGACAAAATTGTCCCAGGCTTAGAAGTTAAAAGATAATCAGCAGATTCAACGGATGCATTTTTTATGGACCAAATAATAGTTTCTTGCTAGTTAGAAAACTAGAAAATTAGTAGTGAGGGATTTCCTGCGAGGTTAGTTTTCATTCTGAAAGGAACATATTTGTTTACATAGGGAAGGTTGCAAATGTGCAACCCCAAGTTCTCCAGACTGAATGCATGCTGTCCAAGAAAACCCTGCCGATTATAGAAAACTGGCCAGAGGGCCGTGGTGTCTATGTTTACACATTCCTTTGGCTATGTGGCAAAATCATGTACTGCTTACTGTTTTCAAGCAGTACCTAAGGGTTACATATCATGTTTACTATGGGCATTAGTGGCTTTCCAAGAAAGACAACACCCCATTTGGATGGATGGATAGCTTGTGCATTTTATAGGCACGATATGTCAATGATCATTTCCTAAAGTTCCTTGTGAAACCCTATTCTTGCATGATAACTTTAAACTCATGATCAGTCTCAAGAGAATTTTGCTATCACATGAAGCATTTTCCTAACAATGGGAGCCTATACATGCTTATTCCTGTTAGCTATCACCAGTAACTGTTGGCCAGTGTCGTTTTGTGTTTCCAACCTATGTCAGGCAAGTCTGGCCCATTACAATCTCTATGACAAGCCCACCAGGAAAGAAGCACACAACCCCTTCCGACTTACCAGAGATGGCATTTGTGACGGACATCAGGGGAGAGTGAAGAGCAGGTGTAACACCCCAAACAGTATGATAGCCAATGATCCCAGCCAGGCCAAAGGTGGTCACCATTTGTGTAAAAGCAGCATTAGGGGAAATTAGGCCCAGCCCTAAAACAGTTGTCAGACCTAAAGAGAAAGCACAAGGCCCAAAGAGAACTGAAAAGGCATTTTGCTTTACTATGAATAAAATAAGCACAGGGCAGTCGCCCAACCCTGTTTCTACTTCCATGTTGACCTTTACAACGATAGGAACGGGAGCAGAAGCTGCCCTCTGAGATGGAATTTTATTGGCATATAATTTTCATTCCCCTCCAGTTTGTCAGAACTGGAGACTCGCCTGGGAAACGAATTACTTTGCCAAGTTGTCTGTTCCAGTAAACTTTGGCATGCAGACACAAAAATGCCAACAAATGAAATGTAAAATATTTCAGCTGAGCAAATCATAGAAATACAGGGAACTGAAAAGCGCAAATGAAAAATGGCACTAATTCCTCATTGACTTCTTGCCTTGCTTAGCAGAAAGAGATTGTACACTGAGCATTGGAAAACAGTTGAAACAGGGAGACCACACAGGTGCTTCAAAAATACTGGATTAGAGAATCTGCAGTGGCCTTCTTCTGCTTGCTGCTATTACACCCTCCAGGTCGCCCATGTCCTGAGTTTAGATAAGGGCCCTCATCAACCTCTACTCTGTGTATGGATCCTAGGAGAACAAAGTATGAGTTCAGTGGCAACCTGAAGACATGTGTGTGCATATGAAAGCTAATACCCAGAATTAAACTTTGTTGGTCTGTTGTGTCCACTGACCGCCACCAGAGGCCAGCACACACTCCGGAGCTTGAATCCGGAGTAACAATAGGGACTAGGCTCCTGGTCCCTCCATTGGGGGGACCAATGGGACCTTGGCGGGAGATTTAAACCCACCAATGGGACGCAGGGGTGTGTCCCCTGTGTTGTATATAGTTGGCTAGCCGGCCGTTGTTTCTTATCTTATGTTGTGTTCCAGTAAACCATGCTGATCACTACATCAGTCTCGGGGTTTCATTCATGCGTCTAACCCACTACACTTCAGTGGCGACGAGGATGGGATCCCGCTGAGCAAGCCAGCCGGGCTATCGGGTTTGGACGGGGAAGACAAACTCAAAGTTTGTTCTGCTGCTTCAGACCAACATGGCTGCCCACCTGAATCTATGGATCCTAGAGGCAAGGATAATAAAGTGCAATTCTGATTCAACAGGTAATTCTGGCTACATTCACACATTTTTTTGATATTGTACATTTGGTGTGAAACAGCAATCATTCAGGACTGGGTTTTCCTGTTGGACAAGCGAATCCAGTTGCAAATGATTAGTATAGCACATCTATAGTGCAACGTCCAGTGATGTGTGGGTGTAGCCAGGCCAGAGGCATTCTGGCTCAGGGGAAATTATTCAGCAGTTAGACCCATGGCTTATGTTGAAGAACTGTGGTTCCAATTATAACTGTGAGGAGATATCATAAAACGCATAGGTCCTTTTCACACTAGACCTTAAACCCTGGTTCAACCCTGTCCCCGAACATACATTCTACACTACACTCGAGTTCACCCCTGTAATTATCTCAGGATATTTTTTGTTTCCACATTACAATGAGGTCACCCCGGTTTCGCCCCACACTTGTCCAGGGATACACGGATACTGTTATAACCAGGGATAAATGCAAGGTATTGTGTCATGAGTTGAACTCTGATAAAACCAGGGATGAGATCCCAGTATGGAAAGGGCCATGCAGAGAAAGAGAGGCTGCAATCACATAAGCAAAATAATCCACTTTCAATGCACTTTCCAACTGGATTTTGTCAGTTCACACAGTAAAATCCAGTTAAGAACATAAGAACATAAGAGAAACCAATGTTGGATCAGGCCAATGGCCCTTCTAGTCCAACACTCTGTCACACAGTGGCCAGAAATACCAGGTTCCATCAGGAGGTCCAGAAGTGGGACCAGGACACTAGAAGCCCTCCTACTGTTGCTCCCCCCCAAGTACAAAGAATACAGTGCATCACTTGCCCCAGACTGAGAGTTCCTATCTATAAAGGTAAAGGTTCCCTTGCTCGAAAGCCAGTCGAATCCGACTCTAGGGTTGCGGTGCTCATCTTTGTTTCAAAGCCGAAGAGCCAGCGCTGTCCGAAGACATTTCCGTGGTCATGTGGCTGGCATGACTAAACACCAAGGTGCACGGAACGGTGTTACCTTCCCACCAAAGTGGTACCTATTTATCTACTTGCAATTTCTTGCTTTCGAACTGCTAGGTTGGCAGGAGCTGGAACTAGAGACGGGAGCTCACTCCGTCATGCGGCACACTCAGGTCTTGAACTGCTGAACTACCGACCTTCCACAGCCTATCTATACCTTGTGGCTAATAGCCACTGATGGACTTCTGCTCCATATGCTTATCTAATACCCTCTTGAAGCTGTCCATGCTTGTAGCCGCCGCCACCTCCTGTGGCAGTGAATTCCACGTGTTAATCACTCTTTGGGTGAAGAAGGACTTCCTTTTATCCATTCTAACCCGATTCTAACCCAACTCAGCAATTTCATTGAGTGCCCATGAGTTCTTGTATTGTGAGAAAGGGTGAAAAGTACTTCTTTCTCTACCTGCTCTATCCCATGCATAATCTTATAAACCTCGATCATGTCACCCCTCAGCCATCATTTCTCCAAGTTAAGAGCCTCAAGCGTTTTAACCTTTCTTCATAGGGAAAGTGTTCCAACCTTTTTATCATTCTAG